>NC_134705.1:10809200-11109200 GCF_043290135.1 Rhipicephalus microplus | reverse complement strand
CGTGTAATGCTCTTCTGCTCACGCTGATTTTACCACAGTGCAGTTGCAATGCAGTGAAGATTATTCATCTTTTGGTTATTGTCTTTTTGTCTCCCTGAAACAGTTGTGCCAAGATGTATATTTGGCATGAGCAGTTGCAAATACTTATATTTGTTTGATGCACAAGTGGCCCATGCATGCATTCATTTCGTATCATGTAACGCTCTTCTGCGCACGCTAGCTTTACCGCAGTGCTATCGCGATGCAGTGAAGCCTAATCATCTTTTGGTAATTGTCTTTTTGTCTCCCTGAAACAGACGTGCCAAAATGCATATTTGGCCTGAGATGTTGCAAATACTTATATTTGTTTGATGCACAAGTGGCCTGTTTATGCATTCATTACGTATCATGTAATGCTCTTCTGCTCACGCTGGCTTTATTACAGTGCTTTCGCAATGCAGTGAAGCTTAATCTACTTTTTGTCTCCCTGAAACGGACGTGCCAAGATGTATATTTGGCATGAGCAGTTGCAAATACTTATATTTGTTTGATGCACAAGTGGCCCATGCATGTGTTCATTTCGTATCATGTAATGCTCTTCTGCTCACGCTGGCTTTACCGCAGTGCTTTCGCGATGCAGTGAAGCTTAATCATCTTTTGGTAATTGTCTTTATGTGTCCCTGAAACGGACGTGCCAGGATGCATATTTGGCATGAGAAGTCGCAAATGCTTATATTTGTTTGATGCACAAGTTGCCTGTATATGCAATCATTCCGTATCATGTAATGCTCTTCTGCTCACGCTGGGTTTACCGCAGTGCAATTGCAATGCAGTAAAGATTAATCATCTTTTTGTAATTGTCTTTTTGTCTACCTGAAACAGACGTGCCAAGATGTATATTTGGCATGAGCAGTTGCAAATACTTATATTTGTTTGATGCACAAGTGGCCCATGCTTGTGTTCATTACGTATCATTTAATGCTCTTCTGCTCACGCTGGCTTTATTGCAGTGCTTTCGCAATGCAGTGAAGCTTAATCTACTTTTTGTCTCCCTGAAACGGACGTGCCAAGATGTATATTTGGCATGAGCAGTTGCAAATACTTATATTTGTTTGATGCACAAGTGGCCCATGCATGTGTTCATTTCGTATCATGTAATGCTCTTCTGCTCACGCTGGCTTTACCGCAGTGCTTTCGCGATGCAGTGAAGCTTAATCATCTTTTGGTAATTGTCTTTTTGTCTTCCTGAAACGAACGTGCCAAGATGCATATTTGGCCTGAGCAGTCACAAATGCTTATATTTGTTATATACACAAGTGGCCCGTGCATGCATTCATTTCGTATGATGTAATGCTCTTCTGCTCACGCTGGCGTTACCGCAGTGCTTTCACGATGCAGTGAAGCTTAATCATCCTTTTGTCTCCCTGAAACAGACGTGCCAAGATGTATATTTGGCATGATTAGTCACAAATGCTTATATTTGTTTGATGCACAAGTGGCCTGTATATGCATTCATTTCGTATGATGTAATGCTCTTCTGCTCACGCTGGCGTTACCGCAGTGCTTTCACGATGCAGTGAAGCTTAATCATCATTTTGTCTCCCTGAAACGGACGTGCCAAGATGTATATTTGGCATGAGCAGTTGCAAATACTTATATTTGTTTGATGCACAAGTGGCCCATGCTTGTGTTCATTTCGCATCATGTAATGCTCTTCTGCTCACGCTGGCTTTACCGCAGTGCTTTCGTGATGCAGTGAAGCTTAATCATCTTTTGGTAATTGTCTTTTTGTCTCCCTGAAACGGATGTGCCAAGATGCATATTTGGCCTGAGCAGTCGCAAATGCTTTAATTTGTTTGATGCACAAGTGGCCTGTATATACATTCATTTCGTATCATGTAATGCTCTTCTGCTCACGCTGGCTTCACCGCAGTGCTTTCGCGATACAGTTAAGCTTAATCATTCTTTTGTCTCCCTGAAACGGACGTGCCAATATGTATAATTAGCCTGAGCAGTCGCAAATGCTTATATTTGTTTCATGCACAAATAGCCTGTATATGCATTCATTTCGTATGATTTAATGCTCTTCTGCTCACGCTGGCGTTACCACAGTGCCTTCTCGATGCAGTGAAGCTTAATCATCCTTTTGTTTCCCTGAAACGGACGTGCCAAGATGCATATTTGGCCTTAGAAGTCACAAATGCTTATATTTTGTGATGCACAAGTGGCCTGTATATGCATTCATTTCGTATCATGTAATCCTATTCTACTCACGCTGGCTTTACCGCAGTGCTTTCGCGTTGCAATGAAGCTTAATTATGTTTTGGTAAATGTCTTTTTGTCTCCCTGAAACGGATGTGCCAAGATGCACATTTGGCCTGAGCAGTCGCAAATGCTTATATTTGTTTGATGCACAAGGGGCCTGTATAAGCAATAATTTCGTATCATGTAATGCTCTTCTGCTAACGCTGGCTTTATCGCAGTGCTTTCGCGATGCAGTGAAGCTTAATCGTCCTTTTGTCTCCCTGAAACGGACGTGCCAAGATGTATATTTGGCATGATTAGTCACAAATGCTTATATTTGTTTGATGCACAAAAGGCTTGTTTACGCATTCATTTCGTATCATGTAAAGCTGTTCTGCTAACGCGGGCTTTACCGCAGTGCTTGCGCGATGCAGTGAAGCTTAATTATCCATTTGTGTCCCTGAAACGGACGTGTGAAGATGTATATTTGGCATGAGCAGTTGCAAATGCTTATATTTGTTTGATGCACAAGTGGCCTGTGCATGCGTTCCTTTCCTATCATGTTCCTATTATGTAATGCTCTTCTGCTCACGCTGGCGTCACCGCAGTACTTCTGCAATGCAGTGAAGCTTCAACATATTTTAGTATCTGTCCTTTTGCTTGCGTGAAACGGACGCGCCAAGATGCATAATTGGCATGAGCAGTTGCAAATGCTTATATTTGTTTGATGCACAAGTGGCCTGTATATGCATTCATTTCATATCATGTAATGCTCTTCTGCCACGCTTGCTTTACCGCAGTGCTTTCGCGATGCAGTGAACCCTAATCATCCTTTTGTCTCCCTGAAACGGACGTGCCAAGATGTGTATTTGGCATGAGCAGCTGCAAATGCTTATATTTGTTTGATGCACAAGTGGCCTATGCATGCATTATTTCGTATCATGTAATGCTCTTCTGCTCACGCTGGCTTTACCGCAGTGCTTTCTCGGTGCAGTGAAGCTTATTCACCTTTGGTAATTGTCTTTTTGTCTCCCTGAAACGGACGTGCCAAGATGCATATTTGGCCTGAACAGTCACAAATGCTTCTAATTGTTTGATGGACAAGTTGCCTGTATATGCATTCATTTCGTATCATGTAATGCCCTTCTGCTCACGCTGGCTTTACCGCAGTGCTTTCGCGATGCAGTGAAGGCTAATCATCCTTTTGTCTCCCTGAAACGAACATGCCAACATGTATATTTGGCATGAGAAGTTCCAAATGCTTATACTTGTTTGATGCACAAATGGCCTTCATATGCATTCATTTCCTATCATGTAATGCTCTTCTGCTAACGCTGGCTTTACCGCAGTGTTTTCGCGATGCAGTATAGCCTAATCAACCTTTTGTCTCCCTGAAAGGGACGTCCCAAATGTATAATTGTCATGAGCAGTCGCAAATGCTTATATTTGTTTGAAGCACAAGTGGCCTGTACATGCATTCATTTCGTATCATGTAATCCTCTTCTGCTAACGCTGGCTTTACCGCAGTGCTTTTGCGATGCAGTGAAGCTTAATCATCCTTTTGTCTCCCTGAAACGGACGTGCCAAGATGTATATTTGGCATGAGCAGTTGCACATGCTTATATTTGTTTGATGCACAAGTGGCCTGTGCATGCGTTGATTTCCTATCATGTTCGTATCATGTAACGCTCTTCTGCTCACGCTGACTTTACCGCAGTGCTTTCGCGATGCAGTAAAGCCTAATCATCTTTTGGTAATTGTCTTTTTGTTTCCCTCAAACGGACGTGCCAAGATGCATACTTGGCCTGAGCAGTCGCGAATGCTTATATTTGTTTATGCACAAGTGGCCTGTGCATGCTTTCATTTCGTATCATGTAATGCTCTTCTGCTCGCGCTGGCTTTACCGATGTGCTTTCGCCATGCAGTGAAGCTTAATAATCTTTTGGTCATTGTCTTTTTGTCTTCCTGATACGGACGTGCCAAGATGCATATTTGGCCTGAGCAGTCGCAAATGCCTATATTTGTTTGATGCACAAGTGTTCTGTATATGCATTCATTTCCCATCATGTATTGCTCTTCTGCTCACGCTGGCTTTACCGCAGTGCTTTCGCGATGCAGTGAAGATTTATCATCTTTTGGTAATTGTCTTTTTGTCTCCCTGAAACAGACGTGCCAAAATGCATATTTGGCCTGAGATGTCCCAAGGGCTTATATTTGTTTGATGCACAAGTGGCCTGTATATGCATTCATTTCGTATCATGTAATGCTCTTCTGCTCACGCTGGGTTTACCGCAGTGCAATTGCAATGCAGTAAAGATTAATCATCTTTTTGTAATTGTCTTTTTGTCTACCTGAAACAGACGTGCCAAGATGTATATTTGGCATGAGCAGTTGCAAATACTTATATTTGTTTGATGCACAAGTGGCCCATGCTTGTGTTCATTACGTATCATGTAATGCTCTTCTGCTCACGCTGGCTTTACCGCATTGCTTTCGTGATGCAGTGAAGCTTAATCACCTTTTGGTAATTGTCTTTTTGTCTCCCTGAAACGGACGTGCCAAGATGCATATTTGGCCTGAGCAGTCGCAAATGCTTATATTTGTTTGAAGCACAAGTGGCCTGTATATGCATTCATTTCGTATCATGTAATGCTTTTCTGCTCACGCTGGCTTTACCGCAGTGCTTTCGCGATGCAGTTAAGCTTAATCATTCTTTTGTCTCCCTGAAACGGACGTGCCAAGATGTATATTTAGCCTGAGCAGTCGCAAATGCTTATATTTGTTTGATGCACAAGTGGCCCTTGCATGCATTCATTTCGTATCATGTATTGCTCTTCTCCTCAAGCTGGCTTTACCGCAGTGCTTTCGCCGTGCAGTGAAGCTTAATCATCTTTTGGTAATTGTCTTTTTGTCTCCCTAAAACGGACCTGCCAAGATGCATATTTGGCCTGAGCATTCGCAAATTCTTATATTTCGTGATGCACAAGTGGCCTGTATATGCATTCATTTCGTATCATTTAATGCTCATCTGCTCACGCTGGCTTTACCGCGGTGCTTTCGCCATGCAGTGAACCTTAATCATCTTTTGGTCATTGTCTTTTTGTCTCCCTGAAACAGGCGTGCCAAGATGCATATTTGGCCTGGGCAGTTGCAAATGCTTATATTTGTTTGATGCACAAGTGGCCTGTATATGCATTCATTTCGTATCATGTCATGCTCTTCTGCTCACGCTGGCTTTACCGCAGTGCTTTCGCGACGCAGAGAAACTTAATCAATCTTTTGTCTCCCTGAAACGGACGTGCCAAGATGTATAATTGGCATGAGCAGTTGCAAATGCTTATATTTGTTGGATGCACAAGTGGACTGTGCATGCGTTCATTTCCTATCATGTTCTTATCATGTAATGCTCTTCTGCTCACACTGGTTTTACCGCAGTGCAGTTGCAATGCAGTGAAGATTATTCATCTTTTGGTAATTGTCTTTTTGTCTCCCTGAAACGGACCTGCCAAGATGCATATTTGGCCTGAGCATTCGAAAATTCTTATATTTCGTGATGCACAAGTGGCCTGTATATGCATTCATTTGGTATCATGTAATGCTCATCTGCTCACGCTGGCTTTACCGCAGTGCTTTCGCCATGCAGTGAACCTTAATCATCTTTTGGTCATTGTCTTTTTGTCTCCCTGAAACAGGCGTGCCAAGATGCATATTTGGCCAGAGCAGTTGCAAATGATTATATTTGTTTGATGTACAAGTGGCCTGTATATGCATTCATTTCGTATCATGTAATGCTCCCCTGCTAACGCTGGCTTTACCGCAGTGCTTTGGCGATGCAGTGAAGCCTAATCATCCTTTTGTCTCCCTGAAACGGACGTGCCAAGATGTATATTTGGCATGAGCAGTCGCAAATGCTTATATTTGTTTGATGCATAGGTAGCCCGTGAATCCATTCATTTCGTATCATGTATTGCTCTTCTGCTCACGCTGGCTTTACCGCAGTGCTTTCGCCATGCAGTGAAGCCTAATCATCTTTTGGTAATTGTCTTTTTGTCTCCCTGAAACGGACGTGCCAAGATGCATATTTGGCCTGAGCAGTCACAAATGCTTCTATTTGTTTGATGGACAAGTTGCCTGTATATGCATTCATTTCGTATCATGTAATGCCCTTCTCCTCACGCTGGCTTTACCGCAGTTTTTTCGCGATGCAGTGAAGCCTAATCATCCTTTCGTCTCCCTGAAACAGACGTGCCAAGATGCATATTTGGCCTGAGCAGTCGCAAATGCTTATATTTGTTTGATGCACAAGTGGCCTGTATATGCCATAATTTCGTATCATGTAATGCTCTCCTGCTAACGCTGGCTTTACCGCAGTGCTTTCGCGATGCAGTGAAGGCTAATCATCCTTTTGTCTCCCTGAAACGAACGTGCCAACATGTATATTTGGCATGAGAAGTTCCAAATGCTTATATTTGTTTGATGCACAAATGACCTTCATATGCATTCATTTCCTATCATGTAATGCTCTTCTGCTAACGCTGGCTTTACCGCAGTGTTTTCGCGATGCAGTATAGCCTAATCAACTTTTTGTCTCCCTGAAAGGGACGTGCCAAGATGTATAATTGTCATGAGCAGTCGCAAATGCTTATATTTGTCTCATTCCTAGAATCAAATTCTTTTTTTACTCCCTACCAGCACGGATTCCGAAAAAGTTACTCATGTGAAACCCAACTTCTTTATTTTACTAATGACATAGGATCGGCTTTAGATCGCGGCTCACTTGTGCATTGCATTTTTCTTGAGTTTCAAAAAGCTTTCGATAAAGTACCTCACCAATTACTCCTCCTGAAAATTAGTGCCTTAAACATTGACCCGAACATTCTTAAATGGATTGAATGGTTTCTGACTAATCGCACTCAGTTTGTAACAACTAATGGCTATAACTCACCTCTTTCTAAAGTAACATCCGGCGTACCCCAAGGTTCCATATTAGGCCCTTTACTTTTTCTTATATATATTAATGATCTCCCAGACAGCATTAACTCCGCTATAAGGTTATTTGCAGATGATTGTGTAATTTACCGCGAAATAAACAATGAATATGATAACCAATTTCTACAGTCAGACCTTGACACTGTCTCAACCTGGTGCAATAAATGGCTTATGACTCTCAACTCTAACAAATCTAAATGCATGTCAATAACCCGGCGATCTATTTCTCCTACAGAATTAACGCCGTTCCCCTCCAGCATGTCTCTTCATATAAGTACCTCGGCGTTTACATTACCAACAATCTATCTTGGCACACGCATGTTACCTACATCTGTAATAACGCTAACCGAACGCTAGGATACTTACGCCGCAACTTTTCTCGCGCTCCGCTGTCCCTCAAAATTCTATTATACCGATCACTAATTCGCCCAAAGCTTGAGTACGCGTCCGCTATATGGGATCCCGTGCAGCAAAATTTAATTAACGCGTTAGAATCTGTTCAGAACCGCTCAGTTCGGTTCACTTGTTCTAATTATTCCCGTACTGCTAGCATATCAGAAATGAAATCTAACCTTGACCTACCCAATTGAACTGTCCGGAGGAAACTGGCGCGACTGCATTTTTTTCATAAGATATTTTTTCACAATTCATCAATGAAGCGAGACCTCATTTCACAACCATCATACCACTCATCGCGCATTGATCATCAGCATAAGGTTGCCATTCCGTTTTGCCGCACCAAATTCTTTTCAGCAGCCTTCTTACCGAAAACAGCAGCCGATTGGAACCACCTTCCCTCTTCCGTTGTATCAATAACAGACCCTTTGTTATTCAAGACTGCAATTTCTCAGCAATGCTTGTAACTATACGCAGTTTCCATTATCTATCTTTGTCTTGTATGTGCTTGAATTCTTATACATTTTTAGTTGACTTATGTTGCCTTCCTGATTTGCGCATCTGATACTTGTTTCTTTATTTTGTCTTTTTTTCTTGTGTGTTATATATGTTGTACCCACCCCCTCTGTAATGCCCTACGGGCCCTGAGGGTATTCTAATAAAATAAAATAAAATAAAAAATTTGTTTGATGCACAAGTGGCCTGTACATGCATTCATTTCGTATCATTAATCCTCTTCTGCCTACGCTGGCTTTACCGCAGTGCTTTCGCGATGCAGTGAAGCTTAATTATCCTTTTGTCTCCCTGAAACGGACGTGCCAAGATGTATATTTGGCATGAGCAGTTGCACATGCTTATATTTGTTTGATGCATAAGTGGCCTGTGCATGCGTTCATTTCCTATCATGTTCGTATCATGTAATGCTCTTCTGCTAACGCTGGCTTTATCGCAGTGCTTTCGCGATGCAGTGAAGCTTAATCGTCCTTTTGTCTCCCTGAAACGGACGTGCCAAGATGTATATTTGGCATGATTAGTCACAAATGCTTATATTTGTTTGATGCACAAAAGGCTTGTTTATGCATTCATTTCGTATCATGAAAAGCTGTTCTGCTAACGCGGGCTTTACCGCAGTGCTTGCGCGATGCAGTGAAGCTTAATTATCCATTTGTGTCCCTGAAACGGACGTGTGAAGATGTATATTTGGCATGAGCAGTTGCAAATGCTTATATTTGTTTGATGCACAAGTGGCCTGTGCATGCGTTCCTTTCCTATCATGTTCCTATTATGTAATGCTCTTCTGCTCACGCTGGCGTCACCGCAGTACTTCTGCAATGCAGTGAAGCTTCAACATATTTTAGTATCTGTCCTTTTGCTTGCGTGAAACGGACGCGCCAAGATGCATAATTGGCATGAGCAGTTGCAAATGCTTATATTTGTTTGATGCACAAGTGGCCTGTATATGCATTCATTTCGTATCATGTAATGCTCTTCTGCCACGCTTGCTTTACCGCAGTGCTTTCGCGATGCAGTGAACCCTAATCATCCTTTTGTCTCCCTGAAACGGACGTGCCAAGATGTGTATTTGGCATGAGCAGCTGCAAATGCTTATATTTGTTTGATGCACAAGTGGCCTATGCATGCATTATTTCGTATCATGTAATGCTCTTCTGCTCACGCTGGCTTTACCGCAGTGCTTTCTCGGTGCAGTGAAGCTTATTCACCTTTGGTAATTGTCTTTTTGTCTCCCTGAAACGGACGTGCCAAGATGCATATTTGGCCTGAACAGTCACAAATGCTTCTAATTGTTTGATGGACAAGTTGCCTGTATATGCATTCATTTCGTATCATGTAATGCCCTTCTGCTCACGCTGGATTTACCGCAGTGCTTTCGCGATGCAGTGAAGGCTAATCATCCTTTTGTCTCCCTGAAACGAACATGCCAACATGTATTATTGGCATGAGAAGTTCCAAATGCTTATACTTGTTTGATGCACAAATGGCCTTCATATGCATTCATTTCCTATCATGTAATGCTCTTCTGCTAACGCTGGCTTTACCGCAGTGTTTTCGCGATGCAGTATAGCCTAATCAACCTTTTGTCTCCCTGAAAGGGACGTCCCAAATGTATAATTGTCATGAGCAGTCGCAAATGCTTATATTTGTTTGAAGCACAAGTGGCCTGTACATGCATTCATTTCGTATCATGTAATCCTCTTCTGCTAACGTTGGCTTTACCGCAGTGCTTTTGCGATGCAGTGAAGCTTAATCATCCTTTTGTCTCCCTGAAACGGACGTGCCAAGATGTATATTTGGCATGAGCAGTTGCACATGCTTATATTTGTTTGATGCACAAGTGGCCTGTGCATGCGTTCATTTCCTATCATGTTCGTATCATGTAACGCTCTTCTGCTCACGCTGACTTTACCGCAGTGCTTTCGCGATGCAGTAAAGCCTAATCATCTTTTGGTAATTGTCTTTTTGTTTCCCTCAAACGGACGTGCCAAGATGCATACTTGGCCTGAGCAGTCGCGAATGCTTATATTTGTTTATGCACAAGTGGCCTGTGCATGCTTTCATTTCGTATCATGTAATGCTCTTCTGCTCTCGCTGGCTTTACCGATGTGCTTTCGCCATGCAGTGAAGCTTAATAATCTTTTGGTCATTGTCTTTTTGTCTTCCTGATACGGACGTGCCAAGATGCATATTTGGCCTGAGCAGTCGCAAATGCCTATATTTGTTTGATGCACAAGTGTTCTGTATATGCATTCATTTCCCATCATGTATTGCTCTTCTGCTCACGCTGGCTTTACCGCAGTGCTTTCGCGATGCAGTGAAGATTAATCATCTTTTGGTAATTGTCTTTTTGTCTCCCTGAAACAGACGTGCCAAAATGCATATTTGGCCTGAGATGTCCCAAGTGCTTATATTTGTTTGATGCACAAGTGGCCTGTATATGCATTCATTTCGTATCATGTAATGCTCTTCTGCTCACGCTGGGTTTACCGCAGTGCAATTGCAATGCAGTAAAGATTAATCATCTTTTTGTAATTGTCTTTTTGTCTACCTGAAACAGACGTGCCAAGATGTATATTTGGCATGAGCAGTTGCAAATACTTATATTTGTTGTATGCACAAGTGGCCCATGCATGCGTTCATTTTGTATCATGTAATGCTCTTCTGCGCACGCCAGCTTTACCGCAGTGCTTTCGCGATGCAGTGAAGCCTACTCATCTTTTGGTAATTGTCTTTTTGTCTCCCTGAAACAGACGTGCCAAGATGCATATTTGGCCATAGATGTTGCAAATGCTTATATTTGTTTGATGCACAAGTGGCCTGTATATGCATTCATATCGTATCATGTAATCCTCTTCTGCTCACGCTGGCTTTACCGCAGTGCTTTCGCAATGCAGTGAAGCTTAATCTACTTTTTGTCTCCCTTAAACGGACGTGCCGAGATGTATATTTGGCATGAGCAGTTGCAAATACTTATATTTGTTTGATGCACAAGTGGCCCATGCTTGTGTTCATTACGTATCATGTAATGCTCTTCTGCTCACGCTGGCTTTACCGCATTGCTTTCGTGATGCAGTGAAGCTTAATCTCTTTTGGTAATTGTCTTTTTGTCTCCCTGAAACGGACGTGCCAAGATGCATATTTGGCCTGAGCAGTCGCAAATGCTTATATTTGTTTGAAGCACAAGTGGCCTGTATATGCATTCATTTCGTATCACGTAATGCTTTTCTGCTCACGCTGGCTTTACCGCAGTGCTTTCGCGATGCAGTTAAGCCCAATCATTCTTTTGTCTCCCTGAAACGGACGTGCCAAGATGTATATTTAGCCTGAGCAGTCGCAAATGCTTATATTTGTTTGATGCACAAGTGGCCCTTGCATGCATTCATTTCGTATCATGTATTGCTCTTCTCCTCAAGCTGGCTTTACCGCAGTGCTTTCGCCGTGCAGTGAAGCTTAATCATCTTTTGGTAATTGTCTTTTTGTCTCCCTAAAACGGACCTGCCAAGATGCATATTTGGCCTGAGCATTCGCAAATTCTTATATTTCGTGATGCACAAGTGGCCTGTATATGCATTCATTTCGTATCATTTAATGCTCATCTGCTCACGCTGGCTTTACCGCGGTGCTTTCGCCATGCAGTGAACCTTAATCATCTTTTGGTCATTGTCTTTTTGTCTCCCTGAAACAGGCATGCCAAGATGCATATTTGGCCTGGGCAGTTGCAAATGCTTATATTTGTTTGATGCACAAGTGGCCTGTATATGCATTCATTTCGTATCATGTCATGCTCTTCTGCTCACGCTGGCTTTACCGCAGTGCTTTCGCGACGCAGAGAAACTTAATCAATCTTTTGTCTCCCTGAAACGGACGTGCCAAGATGTATTATTGGCATGAGCAGTTGCAAATGCTTATATTTGTTGGATGCACAAGTGGACTGTGCATGCGTTCATTTCCTATCATGTTCTTATCATGTAATGCTCTTCTGCTCACGCTGGTTTTACCGCAGTGCAGTTGCAATGCAGTGAAGATTATTCATCTTTTGGTAATTGTCTTTTTGTCTCCCTGAAACGGACCTGCCAAGATGCATATTTGGCCTGAGCATTCGAAAATTCTTATATTTCGTGATGCACAAGTGGCCTGTATATGCATTCATTTCGTATCATGTAATGCTCATCTGCTCACGCTGGCTTTACCGCAGTGCTTTCGCCATGCAGTGAACCTTAATCATCTTTTGGTCATTGTCTTTTTGTCTCCCTGAAACAGGCGTGCCAAGATGCATATTTGGCCAGAGCAGTTGCAAATGATTATATTTGTTTGATGTACAAGTGGCCTGTATATGCATTCATTTCGTATCATGTAATGCTCCCCTGCTAACGCTGGCTTTACCGCAGTGCTTTCGCGATGCAGTGAAGCCTAATCATCCTTTTGTCTCCCTGAAACGGACGTGCCAAGATGTATATTTGGCATGAGCAGTCGCAAATGCTTATATTTGTTTGATGCATAGGTAGCCCGTGAATCCATTCATTTCGTATCATGTATTGCTCTTCTGCTCACGCTGGCTTTACCGCAGTGCTTTCGCCATGCAGTGAAGCCTAATCATCTTTTGGTAATTGTCTTTTTGTCTCCCTGAAACGGACGTGCCAAGATGCATATTTGGCCTGAGCAGTCACAAATGCTTCTATTTGTTTGATGGACAAGTTGCCTGTATATGCATTCATTTCGTATCATGTAATGCCCTTCTCCTCACGCTGGCTTTACCGCAGTTTTTTCGCGATGCAGTGAAGCCTAATCATCCTTTCGTCTCCCTGAAACAGACGTGCCAAGATGCATATTTGGCCTGAGTAGTCGCAAATGCTTATATTTGTTTGATGCACAAGTGGCCTGTATATGCCATAATTTTGTATCATGTAATGCTCTCCTGCTAACGCTGGCTTTACCGCAGTGCTTTCGCGATGCAGTGAAGGCTAATCATCCTTTTGTCTCCCTGAAACGAACGTGCCAACATGTATATTTGGCATGAGAAGTTCCAAATGCTTATATTTGTTTGATGCACAAATGACCTTCATATGCATTCATTTCCTATCATGTAATGCTCTTCTGCTAACGCTGGCTTTACCGCAGTGTTTTCGCGATGCAGTATAGCCTAATCAACCTTTTGTCTCCCTGAAAGGGACGTGCCAAGATGTATAATTGTCATGAGCAGTCGCAAATGCTTATATTTGTCTCATTCCTAGAATCAAATTCTTTTTTTACTCCCTACCAGCACGGATTCCGAAAAAGTTACTCATGTGAAACCCAACTTCTTTATTTTACTAATGACATAGGATCGGCTTTAGATCGCGGCTCACTTGTGCATTGCATTTTTCTTGACTTTCAAAAAGCTTTCGATAAAGTACCTCACCAATTACTCCTCCTGAAAATTAGTGCCTTAAACATTGACCCGAACATTCTTAAATGGATTGAATGCTTTCTGACTAATCGCACTCAGTTTGTAACAACTAATGGTTATAACTCACCTCTTTCTAAAGTAACATCCGGCGTACCCCAAGGTTCCGTATTAGGCCCTTTACTCTTTCTTATATATATTAATGATCTCCCAGACAGCATTAACTCCGCTATAAGGTTATTTGCAGATGATTGTGTAATTTACCGCGAAATAAACAATGAATATGATAACCAATTTCTACAGTCAGACCTTGACACTGTCTCAACCTGGTGCAATAAATGGCTTATGACTCTCAACTCTAACAAATCTAAATGCATGTCAATAACCCGGCGATCTATTTCTCCCCCCTGTACCTACAGAATTAACGCCGTTCCCCTCCAGCATGTCTCTTCATATAAGTACCTCGGCGTTTACATTACCAACAATCTATCTTGGCACACGCATGTTACCTACATCTGTAATAACGCTAACCGAACGCTAGGATACTTACGCCGCAACTTTTCTCGCGCTCCGCTGTCCCTCAAAATTCTATTATACCGATCACTAATTCGCCCAAAGCTTGAGTACGCGTCCGCTATATGGGATCCCGTGCAGCAAAATTTAATTAACGCGTTAGAATCTGTTCAGAACCGCTCAGTTCGGTTCACTTGTTCTAATTATTCCCGTACTGCTAGCATATCAGAAATGAAATCTAACCTTGACCTACCCAATTTAACTGTCCGGAGGAAACTGGCGCGACTGCATTTTTTTCATAAGATATTTTTTCACAATCCATCAATGAAGCGAGACCTCATTTCACAACCATCATACCACTCATCGCGCATTGATCATCAGCATAAGGTTGCCATTCCGTTTTGCCGCACCAAATTCTTTTCAGCAGCCTTCTTACCGAAAACAGCAGCCGATTGGAACCACCTTCCCTCTTCCGTTGTATCAATAACAGACCCTTTGTTATTCAAGACTGCAATTTCTCAGCAAAGCTTGTAACTATACGCAGTTTCCATTATCTATCTTTGTCTTGTATGTGCTTGAATTCTTATACATCTTTAGTTGACTTATGTTGCCTTCCTGATTTGCGCATCTGATACTTGTTTCTTTATTTTGTCTTTTTTTCTTGTGTGATATATATGTTGTACCCACCCCCTCTGTAATGCCCTACGGGCCCTGAGGGTATTCTAATAAAATAAAATAAAATAAAAAATTTGTTTGATGCACAAGTCGCCTGTACATGCATTCATTTCGTATAATTAATCCTCTTCTGCCTACGCTGGCTTTACCGCAGTGCTTTCGCGATGCAGTGAAGCTTAATTATCCTTTTGTCTCCCTGAAACGGACGTGCCAAGATGTATATTTGGCATGAGCAGTTGCACGTGCTTATATTTGTTTGATGCATAAGTGGCCTGTGCATGCGTTCATTTCCTATCATGTTCGTATCATGTAACGCTCTTCTGCTCACGCTGACTTTACCGCAGTGCTTTCGCGATGCAGTGAAGCTTAATCATCTTTTGGTAATTGTCTTTTTGTTTCCCTCAAATGGACGTGCCAAGATGCATACTTGGCCTGAGCACTCGCGAATGCTTATATTTGTTTGATGCACAAGTGGCCTGTGCATGCGTTCATTTTGTATCATGTAATGCTCTTCTGATCACGTTGGCTTTACCGCAGTGCTTTCACGATGAAGTGAAGCCTAATCATCTTTTGGTAATTGTCTTTTTGTCTTCCTGAAACGGACGTGCCAAGATGCATATTTGGCCTGAGCAGTCACAAATACTTATATTTGTTTGATACACAAGTGGCCCGTGCATGCTTTCATTTCGTATCATGTAATGCTCTTCTGCTCTCGCTGGCTTTACCGATGTGCTTTCGCCATGCAGTGAAGCTTAATCATCTTTTGGTCATTGTCTTTTAGATGCGGAAGCATCTTATACTCGCGCCTTGTAGTGCGCCGTCCGCGCCGTCCGCGCCGTCCGCACCGCTTTTCGAACATTCGACAGCTGACGCGCGCGCATGCGCCGTCGCGCCGTCGCCCACTCTTCCACCATCTGTGCATCCCTTCCTCCTCTACACACCGCGCGCGCTTCACTCCTCCACCATCTGTGCACCCTTCCTCCTCTACACACCGCGTTCGACATCTACAATTCTCCTGATTCTCCAGTGGACGCGCATGTGGCGTCGCGCTTCGAGAACATTCAACAGCTCACAGTGCATGCGCCGTCGTGCTGTATATATACTCAAGGTCGGCGCTCGCTCGCTCAGTTGCCGCTCGTCGGTTGGTTTGTACGGCGCGTCGACGTCCAAGGTCGCGGTGAAATGAATTCCAACGAATCCACAAACACAATGATCGACGTCCCTTCGACCAGCGCCGCCCTTTCGCATACGTGTGTACGTGTTCACTCATTTAACACCCCCTCCTACAACCACGTTAACCAATTTAGCCATCGACCCAAGTAAGTCGCACTTTAACACCCCGTTAACCAATTATATGGTCCGCATCCTCCTCAGTGTTCCCCCGACGGAAGCTGCGGGCAATTTTTTGTATTCCTGATACGGACGTGCCAAGATGCATATTTGGCCTGAGCAGTCGCAAATGCCTATATTTGTTTGATGCACAAGTGTTCTGTATATGCATTCATTTCCCATCATGTATTGCTCTTCTGCTCACGCCAGCTTTACCGCAGTGCTTTCGCGATGCAGTGAAGCCTAATCATCTTTGGTAATTGTCTTTTTGTCTCCCTGAAACAGACGTGCCAAGATGCATAGTTGGCCTGAGATGTTGCAAATGCTTATATTTGTTTGATGCACAAGTGGCCTGTATATGCATTCATTTCGTATCATGTAATCCACTTCTGCTCACGCTGACTTTACCGCAGTGCTTTCGCAATGCAGTGAAGCTTAATCTACTTTTTGTCTCCCTGAAACGGACGTGCCGAGATGTATATTTGGCATGAGCAGTTGCAAATACTTATATTTGTTTGATGCACAAAAGGCCCATGCTTGTGTTCATTTCGTATCATGTAATGCTCTTCTGCTCACGCTGGCTTTACCGCAGTGCTTTCATGATGCAGTGAAGCTTAATCATCTTTTGGTAATTGTCTTTTTGTCTCCCTGAAACAGACGTGCCAAGATGCATATTTGGCCTGAGCAGTCGCAAATGCTTATATTTGTTTGATGCACAAGTGGCCTGTATATGCATTCATTTCGTATCATGTAATGCTTTTCTGCTCACGCTGGCTTTACCGCAGTGCTTTCGCGATGCAGTGAAGAATAATCATCTTTTGGTAATTGTCTTTTTGTTTCCCTGAAACAGACGTGCCAAAATGCATATTTGGCCTCAGATGTCCCAAGTGCTTATATTTGTTTGATGCACAAGTGGTCCGTGCATGCATTCATTTCGTATCATGTATTGCTCTTCTCCTCACGCTGGCTTTACCGCAGTGCTTTCGCCGTGCAGTGAAGCTTAATCATGTTTTGGTAATTGTCTTTTTGTCTCCCTGAAACGGACCTGCCAAAATGCATATTTAGCCTGAGCATTCGAAAATTCTTATATTTCGTGATGCACAAGGGGCCTGTATATGCATTCATTTCGTATCATGTAATGCTCATCTGCTCACGCTGGCTTTACCGCAGTGCTTTCGCCATGCAGTGAACCTTAATCAACTTTTGGTAATTGTCTTTTTGTCTCCCTGAAACGGACGTGCCAAGATGTATATTTGGCATGAGCAGTTGCAAATACTTACATTTGTTTGATGCACAAGTGGCCCATGCACTCGTTCATTTCGTATCATGTAATGCTCTGCTGCTCACGCTGGCTTTACCGCAGTGCTTTCGCGATGCAGTGAAGCTTAATCAACTTTTGGTAATTGTCTTTTTGTCTCCCTGAAACGGACGTGCCAAGATGCATATTTGGCCTGAACAGTCGCAAATGCTTATATTTGTTTGATGCACAAGTGGCCTGTATATGCATTCATTTCGTATCATGTAATGCTCTTCTGCTGACGCTGGCTTTACCGCAGTGCTTTCGCGATGCAGTGAAGCTTAATCATCCTTTTGTCTCCCTGAAACGGACGTGCCAAGATGTATATTTGGCATGAGCAGTCGCTTATATTTGTTTGATGCATAAGTGGCCCGTGCATCCATTAATTTCGTATCATGTATTGCTCTTCTGCTCACGCTGGCTTTACCGCAGTGCTTTCGCCATGCAGTGAAGCCTAATCATCTTTTTGTAATTGCCTTTTTGTCTCCCTGAAACGGACGTGCCAAGATGAATATTTGGCCTGAGCAGTCGCAAATGCTAATATTTTGTGATGCACAAGTGGCCTGTATTTGCATTCATTTCGTATCATGTAATGCTCTTCTGCTCACGCTGGCTTTACCGCAGTGCTTTCGCGTTGCAGTGAAGCTTAATTATCTTTTAATAATTGTCTTTTTGTCTCCCTGAAACGGACGTGCCAAGATGCATATTTGGCCTGAGCAGTTGCAAATGCTTATATTTGTTTGGTGCACAAGTGGCCTGTATATGCATTCATTTCGTATCAAGTATTGCTCTTCTGCTCACGCTGGCTTTACCGCAGTGCTTTCGCGATGCAGTGAAGCCTCATCATCCTTTTGTCTCCCTGAAACGGACGTGCCAAAATGTATATTTGGCATGAGCAGTTGCAAATGCTTAGATTTTTGATCCACAATTGGCCTGTATATGCATTCATTTCGTATCATGTAATGCTCTTCTGCTCACGCTGGCTTTACCACAGTGCTTTCGCGATGCAGTGAAGATTAATCATCTTTTGGTAATTGTCTTTTTGTCTCCCTGAAACACACGTGCCAAAATGCATATTTGGCCTGAGATGTCCCAAGTGCTTATATTTGTTTGATGCACAAGTGGCCTGTATATGCATTCATTTCGTATCATGTAATGCTCTTCTGCTCACGCTGGGTTTACCGCAGTGCAATTGCAATGCAGTAAAGATTAATCATCTTTTTGTAATTGTCTTTATGTCTACCTGAAACAGACGTGCCAAGATGTATATTTGGCATGAGCAGTTCAAATACTTATATTTGTTGTATGCACAAGTGGCCCATGCATGCGTTCATTTTGTATCATGTAATGCTCTTCTGCGCACGCCAGCTTTACCGCAGTGCTTTCGCGATGCAGTGAAGCCTACTCATCTTTTGGTAATTGTCTTTTTGTCTCCCTGAAACAGACGTGCCAAGATGCATATTTAGCCATAGATGTTGCAAATGCTTATATTTGTTTGATGCACAAGTGGCCTGTATATGCATTCATTTCGTATCATGTAATCCTCTTCTGCTCACGCTGGCTTTACCGCAGTGCTTTCGCAATGCAGTGAAGCTTAATCTACTTTTTGTCTCCCTTAAACGGACGTGCCATGATGTATATTTGGCATGAGCAGTTGCAAATACTTATATTTGTTTGATGCACAAGTGGCCCATGCTTGTGTTCATTACGTATCATGTAATGCTCTTCTGCTCACGCTGGCTTTACCGCATTGCTTTCGTGATGCAGTGAAGCTTAATCACCTTTTGGTAATTGTCTTTTTGTCTCCCTGAAACGGACGTGCCAAGATGCATATTTGGCCTGAGCAGTCGCAAATGCTTATATTTGTTTGAAGCACAAGTGGCCTGTATATGCATTCATTTCGTATCATGTAATGCTTTTCTGCTCACGCTGGCTTTACCGCAGTGCTTTCGCGATGCAGTTAAGCTTAATCATTCTTTTGTCTCCCTGAAACGGACGTGCCAAGATGTATATTTAGCCTGATCAGTCGCAAATGCTTATATTTGTTTGATGCACAAGTGGCCCTTGCATGCATTCATTTCGTATCATGTATTGCTCTTCTCCTCAAGCTGGCTTTACCGCAGTGCTTTCGCCGTGCAGTGAAGCTTAATCATCTTTTGGTAATTGTCTTTTTGTCTCCCTAAAACGGACCTGCCAAGATGCATATTTGGCCTGAGCATTCGCAAATTCTTATATTTCGTGATGCACAAGTGGCCTGTATATGCATTCATTTCGTATCATTTAATGCTCATCTGCTCACGCTGGCTTTACCGCAGTGCTTTCGCCATGCAGTGAACCGTAGTCATCTTTTGGTCATTGTCTTTTTGTCTCCCTGAAACAGGCGTGCCAAGATGCATATTTGGCCTGGGCAGTAGCAAATGCTTATATTTGTTTGATGCACAAGTGGCCTGTATATGCATTCATTTCGTATTATGTCATGCTCTTCTGCTCACGCTGGCTTTACCGCAGTGCTTTCGCGACGCAGAGAAACTTAATCAATCTTTTGTCTCCCTGAAACGGACGTGCCAAGATGTATAATTGGCATGAGCAGTTGCAAATGCTTATATTTGTTGGATGCACAAGTGGACTGTGCATGCGTTCATTTCCTATCATGTTCTTATCATGTAATGCTCTTCTGCTCACGCTGGTTTTACCGCAGTGCAGTTGCAATGCAGTGAAGATTATTCATCTTTTGGTAATTGTCTTTTTGTCTCCCTGAAACGGACCTGCCAAGATGCATATTTGGCCTGAGCATTCGAAAATTCTTATATTTCGTGATGCACAAGTGGCCTGTATATGCATTCATTTCGTATCATGTAATGCTCATCTGCTCACGCTGGCTTTACCGCAGTGCTTTCGCGATGCAGTGAACCCTAATCATCCTTTTGTCTCCCTGAAACGGACGTGCCAAGATGTATATTTGGCATGAGCAGTCGCAAATGCTTATATTTGTTTGATGCATAGGTGGCCCGTGAATCCATTCATTTCGTATCATGTATTGCTCTTCTGCTCACGCTGGCTTTACCGCAGTGCTTTCGCCATGCAGTGAAGCCTAATCATCTTTTGGTAATTGTCTTTTTGTCTCCCTGAAACGGACGTGCCAAGATGCATATTTGGCCTGAGCAGTCACAAATGCTTCTATTTGTTTGATGGACAAGTTGCCTGTATATGCATTCATTTCGTATCATGTAATGCCCTTCTCCTCACGCTGGCTTTACCGCAGTTTTTTCGCGATGCAGTGAAGCCTAATCATCCTTTCGTCTCCCTGAAACAGACGTGCCAAGATGCATATTTGGCCTGAGTAGTCGCAAATGCTTATATTTGTTTGATGCACAAGTGGCCTGTATATGCCATAATTTCGTATCATGTAATGCTCTCCTGCTAACGCTGGCTTTACCGCAGTGCTTTCGCGATGCAGTGAAGGCTAATCATCCTTTTGTCTCCCTGAAACGAACGTGCCAACATGTATATTTGGCATGAGAAGTTCCAAATGCTTATATTTGTTTGATGCACAAATGGCCTTCATATGCATTCATTTCCTATCATGTAATGCTCTTCTGCTAACGCTGGCTTTACCGCAGTGTTTTCGCGATGCAGTATAGCCTAATCAACCTTTTGTCTCCCTGAAAGGGACGTGCCAAGATGTATAATTGTCATGAGCAGTCGCAAATGCTTATATTTGTCTCATTCCTAGAATCAAATTCTTTTTTTACTCCCTACCAGCACGGATTCCGAAAAAGTTACTCATGTGAAACCCAACTTCTTTATTTTACTAATGACATAGGATCGGCTTTAGATCGCGGCTCACTTGTGCATTGCATTTTTCTTGACTTTCAAAAAGCTTTCGATAAAGTACCTCACCAATTACTCCTCCTGAAAATTAGTGCCTTAAACATTGACCCGAACATTCTTAAATGGATTGAATGCTTTCTGACTAATCGCACTCAGTTTGTAACAACTAATGGCTATAACTCACCTCTTTCTAAAGTAACATCCGGCGTACCCCAAGGTTCCGTATTAGGCCCTTTACTCTTTCTTATATATATTAATGATCTCCCAGACAGCATTAACTCCGCTATAAGGTTATTTGCAGATGATTGTGTAATTTACCGCGAAATAAACAATGAATATGATAACCAATTTCTACAGTCAGACCTTGACACTGTCTCAACCTGGTGCAATAAATGGCTTATGACTCTCAACTCTAACAAATCTAAATGCATGTCAATAACCCGGCGATCTATTTCTCCCCCCTGTACCTACAGAATTAACGCCGTTCCCCTCCAGCATGTCTCTTCATATAAGTACCTCGGCGTTTACATTACCAACAATTCATCTTGGCACACGCATGTTACCTACATCTGTAATAACGCTAACCGAACGCTAGGATACTTACGCCGCAACTTTTCTCGCGCTCCGCTGTCCCTCAAAATTCTATTATACCGATCACTAATTCGCCCAAAGCTTGAGTACGCGTCCGCTATATGGGATCCCGTGCAGCAAAAATTAATTAACGCGTTAGAATCTGTTCAGAACCGCTCAGTTCGGTTCACTTGTTCTAATTATTCCCGTACTGCTAGCATATCAGAAATGAAATCTAACCTTGACCTACCCAATTTAACTGTCCGGAGGAAACTGGCGCGACTGCATTTTTTTCATAAGATATTTTTTCACAATCCATCAATGAAGCGAGACCTCATTTCACAACCATCATACCACTCATCGCGCATTGATCATCAGCATAAGGTTGCCATTCCGTTTTGCCGCACCAAATTCTTTTCAGCAGCCTTCTTACCGAAAACAGCAGCCGATCGGAACCACCTTCCCTCTTCCGTTGTATCAATAACAGACCCTTTGTTATTCAAGACTGCAATTTCTCAGCAAAGCTTGTAACTATACGCAGTTTCCATTATCTATCTTTGTCTTGTATGTGCTTGAATTCTTATACATTTTTAGTTGACTTATGTTGCCTTCCTGATTTGCGCATCTGATACTTGTTTCTTTATTTTGTCTTTTTTTCTTGTGTGATATATATGTTGTACCCACCCCCTCTGTAATGCCCTACGGGCCCTGAGGGTATTCTAATAAAATAAAATAAAATAAAAAATTTGTTTGATGCACAAGTCGCCTGTACATGCATTCATTTCGTATAATTAATCCTCTTCTGCCTACGCTGGCTTTACCGCAGTGCTTTCGCGATGCAGTGAAGCTTAATTATCCTTTTGTCTCCCTGAAACGGACGTGCCAAGATGTATATTTGGCATGAGCAGTTGCACATGCTTATATTTGTTTGATGCATAAGTGGCCTGTGCATGCGTTCATTTCCTATCATGTTCGTATCATGTAACGCTCTTCTGCTCACGCTGACTTTACCGCAGTGCTTTCGCGATGCAGTGAAGCTTAATCATCTTTTGGTAATTGTCTTTTTGTTTCCCTCAAACGGACGTGCCAAGATGCATACTTGGCCTGAGCAGTCACAAATACTTATATTTGTTTGATACACAAGTGGCCCGTGCATGCTTTCATTTCGTATCATTTAATGCTCTTCTGCTCTCGCTGGCTTTACCGATGTGCTTTCGCCATGCAGTGAAGCTTAATCATCTTTTGGTCATTGTCTTTTTGTATTCCTGATACGGACGTGCCAAGATGCATATTTGGCCTGAGCAGTCGCAAATGCCTATATTTGTTTGATGCACAAGTGTTCTGTATATGCATTCATTTCCCATCATGTATTGCTCTTCTGCTCACGCCAGCTTTACCGCAGTGCTTTCGCGATGCAGTGAAGCCTAATCATCTTTGGTAATTGTCTTTTTGTCTCCCTGAAACAGACGTGCCAAGATGCATATTTGGCCTGAGATGTTGCAAATGCTTATATTTGTTTGATGCACAAGTGGCCTGTATATGCATTCATTTCGTATCATGTAATCCTCTTCTGCTCACGCTGGCTTTACCGCAGTGCTTTCGCAATGCAGTGAAGCTTAATCTACTTTTTGTCTCCCTGAAACGAACGTGCCGAGATGTATATTTGGCATGAGCAGTTGCAAATACTTATATTTGTTTGATGCACAAGTGGCCCATGCTTGTGTTCATTTCGTATCATGTAATGCTCTTCTGCTCACGCTGGCTTTACCGCAGTGCTTTCATGATGCAGTGAAGCTTAATCATCTTTTGGTAATTGTCTTTTTGTCTCCCTGAAACAGACGTGCCAAGATGCATATTTGCCTGAGCAGTCGCAAATGCTTATATTTGTTTGATGCACAAGTGGCCTGTATATGCATTCATTTCGTATCATGTAATGCTTTTCTGCTCACGCTGGCTTTACCGCAGTGCTTTCGCGATGCAGTTAAGCTTAATCATTCTTTTGTCTCCCGGAAACGGACGTGCCAAGATGTATATTTAGCCTGAGCAGTCGCAAATGCTTATACTTGTTTGATGCACAAGTGGCCCGTGCATGCATTCATTTCGTATCATGTATTGCTCTTCTCCTCACGCTGGCTTTACCGCAGTGCTTTCGCCGTGCAGTGAAGCTTAATCATCTTTTGGTAATTGTCTTTTTGTGTCCCTCAAACGGACCTGCCAAGATGCATATTTGGCCTGAGCATTCGAAAATTCTTATATTTCGTGATGCACAAGGGGCCTGTATATGCATTCATTTCGTATCATGTAATGCTCATCTGCTCACGCTGGCTTTACCGCAGTGCTTTCGCCATGCAGTGAACCTTAATCATCTTTTTGTCTCCCTGAAACGGACGTGCCAAGATGTATATTTGGCATGAGCAGTTGCAAATACTTACATTTGTTTGATGCACAAGTGGCCCATGCACTCGTTCATTTCGTATCATGTAATGCTCTGCTGCTCACGCTGGCTTTACCGCAGTGCTTTCGCGATGCAGTGAAGCCTAATCATCGTTTGGTAATTGTCTTTTTGTCTCCCTGAAACGGACGTGCCAAGATGCATATTTGGCCTGAACAGTCGCAAATGCTTATATTTGTTTGATGCACAAGTGGCCTGTATATGCATTCATTTCGTATCATGTAATGCTCTTCTGCTGACGCTGGCTTTACCGCAGTGCTTTCGCGATGCAGTGAAGCTTAATCATCCTTTTGTCTCCCTGAAACGGACGTGCCAAGATGTATATTTGGCATGAGCAGTCGCTTATATTTGTTTGATGCATAAGTGGCCCGTGCATCCATTAATTTCGTATCATGTATTGCTCTTCTGCTCACGCTGGCTTTACCGCAGTGCTTTCGCCATGCAGTGAAGCCTAATCATCTTTTGGTAATTGTCTTTTTGTCTCCCTGAAACGGACGTGCCAAGATGAATATTTGGCCTGAGCAGTCGCAAATGCTTATATTTTGTGATGCACAAGTGGCCTGTAGTTGCATTCATTTCGTATCATGTAATGCTCTTCTGCTCACGCTGGCTTTACCGCAGTGCTTTCGCGTTGCAGTGAAGCTTAATTATCTTTAATTAATTGTCTTTTTGTCTCCCTGAAACGGACGTGCCAAGATGCATATTTGGCCTGAGCAGTTGCAAATGCTTATATTTGTTTGGTGCACAAGTGGCCTGTATATGCATTCATTTCGTATCAAGTATTGCTCTTCTGCTCACGCTGGCTTTACCGCAGTGCTTTCGCGATGCAGTGAAGCCTCATCATCCTTTTGTCTCCCTGAAACGGACGTGCCAAAATGTATATTTGGCATGAGCAGTTGCAAATGCTTAGATTTTTGATCCACAATTGGCCTGTATATGCATTCATTTCGTATCATGTAATGCTCTTCTGCTCACGCTGGCTTTACCACAGTGCTTTCGCGATGCAGTGAAGATTAATCATCTTTTGGTAATTGTCTTTTTGTCTCCCTGAAACACACGTGCCAAAATGCATATTTGGCCTGAGATGTCCCAAGTGCTTATATTTGTTTGATGCACAAGTGGCCTGTATATGCATTCATTTCGTATCATGTAATGCTCTTCTGCTCACGCTGGGTTTACCGCAGTGCAATTGCAATGCAATAAAGATTAATCATCTTTTTGTAATTGTCTTTATGTCTACCTGAAACAGACGTGCCAAGATGTATATTTGGCATGAGCAGTTGCAAATACTTATATTTGTTGTATGCACAAGTGGCCCATGCATGCGTTCATTTTGTATCATGTAATGCTCTTCTGCGCACGCCAGCTTTACCGCAGTGCTTTCGCGATGCAGTGAAGCCTACTCATCTTTTGGTAATTGTCTTTTTGTCTCCCTGAAACAGACGTGCCAAGATGCATATGTGGCCATAGATGTTGCAAATGCTTATATTTGTTTGAAGCACAAGTGGCCTGTATATGCATTCATTTCGTATCATGTAATCCTCTTCTGCTCACGCTGGCTTTACCGCAGTGCTTTCGCAATGCAGTGAAGCTTAATCTACTTTTTGTCTCCCTTAAACGGACGTGCCGTGATGTATATTTGGCATGAGCAGTTGCAAATACTTATATTTGTTTGATGCACAAGTGGCCCATGCTTGTGTTCATTACGTATCATGTAATGCTCTTCTGCTCACGCTGGCTTTACCGCATTGCTTTCGTGATGCAGTGAAGCTTAATCACCTTTTGGTAATTGTCTTTTTGTCTCCCTGAAACGGACGTGCCAAGATGCATATTTGGCCTGAGCAGTCGCAAATGCTTATATTTGTTTGAAGCACAAGTGGCCTGTATATGCATTCATTTCGTATCATGTAATGCTTTTCTGCTCACGCTGGCTTTACCGCAGTGCTTTCGCGATGCAGTTAAGCTTAATCATCTTTTTGTCTCCCTGAAACGGACGTGCCAAGATGTATATTTAGCCTGAGCAGTCGCAAATGCTTATATTTGTTTGATGCACAAGTGGCCCTTGCATGCATTCATTTCGTATCATGTATTGCTCTTTTCCTCAAGCTGGCTTTACCGCAGTGCTTTCGCCGTGCAGTGAAGCTTAATCATTTTTTGGTAATTGTCTTTTTGTCTCCCTAAAACGGACCTGCCAAGATGCATATTTGGCCTGAGCATTCGCAAATTCTTATATTTCGTGATGCACAAGTGGCCTGTATATGCATTCATTTCGTATCATTTAATGCTCATCTGCTCACGCTGGCTTTACCGCGGTGCTTTCGCCATGCAGTGAACCTTAGTCATATTTTGGTCATTGTCTTTTTGTCTCCCTGAAACAGGCGTGCCAAGATGCATATTTGGCCTGGGCAGTTGCAAATGCTTATATTTGTTTGATGCACAAGTGGCCTGTATATGCATTCATTTCGTATCATGTCATGCTCTTCTGCTCACGCTGGCTTTACTGCAGTGCTTTCGCGACGCAGAGAAACTTAATCAATCTTTTGTCTCCCTGAAACGGACGTGCCAAGATGTATAATTGGCATGAGCAGTTGCAAATGCTTATATTTGTTGGATGCACAAGTGGACTGTGCATGCTTTCATTTCCTATCATGTTCTTATCATGTAATGCTCTTCTGCTCACGCTGGTTTTACCGCAGTGCAGTTGCAATGCAGTGAAGATTATTCATCTTTTGGTAATTGTCTTTTTGTCTCCCTGAAACGGACCTGCCAAGATGCATATTTGGCCTGAGCATTCGAAAATTCTTATATTTCGTGATGCACAAGTGGCCTGTATATGCATTCATTTCGTATCATGTAATGCTCATCTGCTCACGCTGGCTTTACCGCAGTGCTTTCGCCATGCAGTGAACCTTAATCATCTTTTGGTCATTGTCTTTTTGTCTCCCTGAAACAGGCGTGCCAAGATGCATATTTGGCCAGAGCAATTGCAAATGATTATAATTGTTTGATGTACAAGTGGCCTGTATATGCATTCATTTCATATCATGTAATGCTCCCCTGCTAACGCTGGCTTTACCGCAGTGCTTTCGCGATGCAGTGAAGCCTAATCATCCTTTTGTCTCCCTGAAACGGACGTGCCAAGATGTATATTTGGCATGAGCAGTCGCAAATGCTTATATTTGTTTGATGCATAGGTGGCCCGTGAATCCATTCATTTCGTATCATGTATTGCTCTTCTGCTCACGCTGGCTTTACCGCAGTGCTTTCGCCATGCAGTGAAGCCTAATCATCTTTTGGTAATTGTCTTTTTGTCTCCCTGAAACGAACGTGCCAACATGTATCTTTGGCATGAGAAGTTCCGAATGCTTATATTTGTTTGATGCACAAATGGCCTTCATATGCATTCATTTCCTATCATGTAATGCTCTTCTGCTAACGCTGGCTTTACCGCAGTGTTTTCGCGATGCAGTATAGCCTAATCAACCTTTTGTCTCCCTGAAAGGGACGTGCCAAGATGTATAATTGTCATGAGCAGTCGCAAATGCTTATATTTGTCTCATTCCTAGAATCAAATTCTTTTTTTACTCCCTACCAGCACGGATTCCGAAAAAGTTACTCATGTGAAACCCAACTTCTTTATTTTACTAATGACATAGGATCGGCTTTAGATCGCGGCTCACTTGTGCATTGCATTTTTCTTGACTTTCAAAAAGCTTTCGATAAAGTACCTCACCAATTACTCCTCCTGAAAATTAGTGCCTTAAACATTGACCCGAACATTCTTAAATGAATTGAATGCTTTCTCACTAATCGCACTCAGTTTGTGACAACTAATGGCTATAACTCACCTCTTTCTAAAGTAACATCCGGCGTACCCCAAGGTTCCGTATTAGGCCCTTTACTCTTTCTTATATATATTAATGATCTCCCAGACAGCATTAACTCCGCTATAAGGTTATTTGCAGATGATTGTGTAATTTACCGCGAAATAAACAATGAATATGATAACCAATTTCTACAGTCAGACCTTGACACTGTCTCAACCTGGTGCAATAAATGGCTTATGACTCTCAACTCTAACAAATCTAAATGCATGTCAATAACCCGGCGATCTATTTCTCCCCCCTGTACCTACAGAATTAACGCCGTTCCCCTCCAGCATGTCTCTTCATATAAGTACCTCGGCGTTTACATTACCAACAATCTATCTTGGCACACGCATGTTACCTACATCTGTAATAACGCTAACCGAACGCTAGGATACTTACGCCGCAACTTTTCTCGCGCTCCGCTGTCCCTCAAAATTCTATTATACCGATCACTAATTCGCCCAAAGCTTGAGTACGCGTCCGCTATATGGGATCCCGTGCAGCAAAATTTAATTAACGCGTTAGAATCTGTTCAGAACCGCTCAGTTCGGTTCACTTGTTCTAATTATTCCCGTACTGCTAGCATATCAGAAATGAAATCTAACCTTGACCTACCCAATTTAACTGTCCGGAGGAAACTGGCGCGACTGCATTTTTTTCATAAGATATTTTTTCACAATCCATCAATGAAGCGAGACCTCATTTCACAACCATCATACCACTCATCGCGCATTGATCATCAGCATAAGGTTGCCATTCCGTTTTGCCGCACCAAATTCTTTTCAGCAGCCTTCTTACCGAAAACAGCAGCCGATTGGAACCACCTTCCCTCTTCCGTTGTATCAATAACAGACCCTTTGTTATTCAAGACTGCAATTTCTCAGCAAAGCTTGTAACTATACGCAGTTTCCATTATCTATCTTTGTCTTGTATGTGCTTGAATTCTTATACATTTTTAGTTGACTTATGTTGCCTTCCTGATTTGCGCATCTTATACTTGTTTCTTTATTTTGTCTTTTTTTCTTGTGTGTTATATATGTTGTACCCACCCCCTCTGTAATGCCCTACGGGCCCTGAGGGTATTCTAATAAAATAAAATAAAATGAAAAATTTGTTTGATGCACAAGTGGCCTGTACATGCATTCATTTCGTATCGTTAATCCTCTTCTGCCTACGCTGGCTTTACCGCAGTGCTTTCGCGATGCAGTGAAGCTTAATTATCCTTTTGTCTCCCTGAAACGGACGTGCCAAGATGTATATTTGGCATGAGCCGTTGCACATGCTTATATTTGTTTGATGCATAAGTGGCCTGTGCATGCGTTCATTTCCTATCATGTTCGTATCATGTAACGCTCTTCTGCTCACGCTGACTTTACCGCAGTGCTTTCGCGATGCAGTGAAGCTTAATCATCTTTTGGTAATTGTCTTTTTGTTTCCCTCAAACGGGCGTGCCAAGATGCATACTTGGCCTGAGCAGTCGAGAATACTTATATTTGTTTGATGCACAAGTGGCCTGTGCATGCGTTCATTTTGTATCATGTAATCCTCTTCTGATCACGCTGGCTTTACCGCAGTGCTTTCACGATGAAGTGAAGCCTAATCATCTTTTGGTAATTGTCTTTTTGTCTTCCTGAAACGGACGTGCCAAGATGCATATTTGGCCTGAGCAGTCCCAAATACTTATATTTGTTTGATACACAAGTGGCCCGTGTATGCTTTCATTTCGTATCATGTAATGCTCTTCTGCTCTCGCTGGCTTTACCGATGTGCTTTCGCCATGCAGTGAAGCTTAATCATCTTTTGGTCATTGTCTTTTTGTCTTCCTGATACGGACGTGCCAAGATGCATATCTGGCCTGAGCAGTCGCAAATGCCTATATTTGTTTGATGCACAAGTGTTCTGTATATGCATTCATTTCCCATCATGTATTGCTCTTCTGCTCACGCTGGCTTTACCGCAGTGCTTTCGCGATGCAGTGAAGATTAATCATCTTTTGGTAATTGTCTTTTTGTCTCCCTGAAACAGACGTGCCAATATGCATATTTGGCCTGAGATGTCCCAAGTGCTTATATTTGTTTGATGCACAAGTGGCCTGTATATGCATTCATTTCGTATCACGTAATGCTCTTCTGCTCACGCTGGTTTTACTGCAGTGCATTTGCAATGCAGTAAAGATTAATCATCTTTTTGTAATTATCTTTTTGTCTCCCTGAAACAGACGTGCCAAGATGTATATTTGGCATGAGCAGTTGCAAATACTTATATTTGTTGTATGCACAAGTGGCCCATGCATGCGTTCATTTTGTATCATGTAATGCTCTTCTGCGCACGCCAGCTTTACCGCAGTGCTTTCGCGATGCAGTGAAGCCTAATCATCTTTTTTGTAATTGTCTTTTTGTCTCCCTGAAACAGACGTGCCAAGATGCATATTTGGCCTGAGATGTTGCAAATGCTTATATTTGTTTGATGCACAAGTGGCCTGTATATGCATTCATTTCGTATCATGTAATGCTTTTCTGCTCACGCTGGCTTTACCGCAGTGCTTTCGCGATGCAGTTAAGCTTAATCATTCTTTTGTCTCCCGGAAACGGACGCGCCAAGATGTATATTTAGCCTGAGCAGTCGCAAATGCTTATATTTGTTTGATGCACAAGTGGCCCGTGCATGCATTCATTTCGTATCATGTATTGCTCTTCTCCTCACGCTGGCTTTACCGCAGTGCTTTCGCCGTGCAGTGAAGCTTAATCTACTTTTTGTCTCCCTGAAACGGACGTGCCGAGATGCATATTTGGCATGAGCAGTTGCAAATACTTATATTTGTTTGATGCACAAGTGGCCCATGCTTGTGTTCATTTCGTATCATGTAATGCTCTTCTGCTCACGCTGGCTTTACCGCAGTGCTTTCATGATGCAGTGAAGCTTAATCATCTTTTGGTAATTGTCTTTTTGTCTCCCTGAAACAGACGTGCCAAGATGCATATTTGGCCTGAGCAGTCGCAAATGCTTATATTTGTTTGATGCACAAGTGGCCTGTATATGCATTCATTTCGTATCATGTAATGCTTTTCTGCTCACGCTGGCTTTACCGCAGTGCTTTCGCGATGCAGTTAAGCTTAATCATTCTTTTGTCTCCCGGAAACGGACGCGCCAAGATGTATATTTAGCCTGAGCAGTCGCAAATGCTTATATTTGTTTGATGCACAAGTGGCCCGTGCATGCATTCATTTCGTATCATGTATTGCTCTTCTCCTCACGCTGGCTTTACCGCAGTGCTTTCGCCGTGCAGTGAAGCTTAATCATCTTTTGGTAATTGTCTTTTTGTCTCCCTGAAACGGACCTGCCAAGATGCATATTTGGCCTGAGCATTCGAAAATTCTTATATTTCGTGATGCACAAGGGGCCTGTATATGCATTCATTTCGTATCATGTAATGCTCATCTGCTCACGCTGGCTTTACCGCAGTGCTTTCGCCATGCAGTGAACCATAATCATCTTTTTGTCTCCCTGAAACGGACGTGCCAAGATGTATATTTGGCATGAGCAGTTGCAAATACTTACATTTGTTTGATGCACAAGTGTTCTGTATATGCATTCTTTTCCCATCATGTAATGCTCTTCTGCTGACGCTGGCTTTACCGCAGTGCTTTCGCGATGCAGTGAAGCTTAATCATCCTTTTGTCTCCCTGAAACGGACGTGCCAAGTTGTATATTTGGCATGAGCAGTTGCAAATACTTATATTTGTTTGATGCACAAGTGTGCTGTATATGCATTCATTTCCCATCATGTATTGCTCTTCTGCTCACGCTGGCTTTACCGCAGTGCTTTCGCCGTGCAGTGAAGCTTAATCATCTTTTGGTAATTGTCTTTTTGTCTTCCTGAAACGGACCTGCCAAGATGCATATTTGGCCTGAGCATTCGAAAATTCTTATATTTCGTGATGCACAAGTGGCCTGTATATGCATTCATTTCGTATCATGTAATGCTCATCTGCTCACGCTGGCTTTACCGCAGTGCTTTCGCCATGCAGTGAACCTTAATCATCTTTTTGTCTCCCTGAAACGGACGTGCCAAGATGTATATTTGGCATGAGCAGTTGCAAATACTTACATTTGTTTGATGCACAAGTGTTCTGTATATGCATTCATTTCCCATCATGTAATGCTCTTCTGCTGACGCTGGCTTTACCGCAGTGCTTTCGCGATGCAGTGAAGCTTAATCATCCTTTTGTCTCCCTGAAACGGACGTGCCAAGTTGTATATTTGGCATGAGCAGTTGCAAATACTTATATTTGTTTGATGCACAAGTGTTCTGTATATGCATTCATTTCCCATCATGTATTGCTCTTCTGCTCACGCTGGCTTTACCGCAGTGCTTTCGCGATGCAGTGAAGAATAATCATCTTTTGGTAATTGTCTTTTTGTCTCCTTGAAACAGACGTGCCAAAATGCATATTTGGCCTGAGATGTCCCAAGTGCTTATATTTGTTTGATGCACAAGTGGCCTGTATATGCATTCATTTCGTATCATGTAATGCTCTTCTGCTCACGCTGGGTTTACCGCAGTGCAATTGCAATGCAGTAAAGATTAATCATCTTTTTGTAATTGTCTTTTTGTCTACCTGAAACAGACGTGCCAAGATGTATATTTGGCATACGCAGTTGCAAATACTTATATTTGTTGTATGCACAAGTGGCCCATGCATGCGTTCATTTTGTATCATGTAATGCTCTTCTGCGCACGCCAGCTTTACCGCAGTGCTTTCGCGATGCAGTGAAGCCTACTCATCTTTTGGTAATTGTCTTTTTGTCTCCCTGAAAAAGACGTGCCAAGATGCATATTTGGCCATAGATGTTGCAAATGTTTATATTTGTTTGATGCACAAGTGGCCTGTATATGCATTCATTTCGTATCATGTAATCCTCTTCTGCTCACGCTGGCTTTACCGCAGTGCTTTCGCAATGCAGTGAAGCTTAATCTACTTTTTGTCTCCCTTAAACGGACGTGTCGAGATGTATATTTGGCATGAGCAGTTGCAAATACTTATATTTGTTTGATGCACAAGTGGCCCATGCTTGTGTTCATTACGTATCATGTAATGCTCTTCTGCTCACGCTGGCTTTACCGCATTGCTTTCGTGATGCAGTGAAGCTTAATCACCTTTTGGTAATTGTCTTTTTGTCTCCCTGAAACGGACGTGCCAAGATGCATATTTGGCCTGAGCAGTCGCAAATGCTTATATTTGTTTGAAGCACAAGTGGCCTGTATATGCATTCATTTCGTATCATGTAATGGTTTTCTGCTCACGCTGGCTTTACCGCAGTGCTTTCGCGATGCAGTTAAGCTTAATCATTCTTTTGTATCCCTGAAACGGACGTGCCAAGATGTATATTTAGCCTGAGCAGTCGCAAATGCTTATATTTGTTTGATGCACAAGTGGCCCTTGCATGCATTCATTTCGTATCATGTATTGCTCTTCTCCTCAAGCTGGCTTTACCGCAGTGTTTTCGCAGTGCAGTGAAGCTTAATCATCTTTTGGTAATTGTCTTTTTGTCTCCCTAAAACGGACCTGCCAAGATTCATATTTGGCCTGAGCATTCGCAAATTCTTATATTTTGTGATGCACAAGTGGCCTGTATATGCATTCATTTCGTATCATTTAATGCTCATCTGCTCACGCTGGCTTTACCGCGGTGCTTTCGACATGCAGTGAACCTTAATCATCTTTTGGTCATTGTCTTTTTGTCTCCCTGAAACAGGCTTGCCAAGATGCATATTTGGCCTGGGCAGTTGCAAATGCTTATATTTGTTTGATGCACAAGTGGCCTGTATATGCATTCATTTCGTATCATGTCATGCTCTTCTGCTCACGCTGGCTTTACCGCAGTGCTTTCACGACGCAGAGAAACTTAATCAATCTTTTGTCTCCCTGAAACGGACGTGCCAAGATGTATAATTGGCATGAGCAGTTGCAAATGCTTATATTTGTTGGATGCACAAGTGGACTGTGCATGCGTTCATTTCCTATCATGTTCTTATCATGTAATGCTATTCTGCTCACGCTGGTTTTACCGCAGTGCAGTTGCAATGCAGTGAAGATTATTCATCTTTTGGTAATTGTATTTTTGTCTCCCTGAAACGGACCTGCCAAGATGCATATTTGGCCTGAGCATTCTAAAATTCTTATATTTCGTGATGCACAAGTGGCCTGTATATGCATTCATTTCGTAACATGTAATGCTCATCTGCTCACGCTGGCTTTACCGCAGTGCTTTCGCCATACAGTGAACCTCAATCATCTTTTGGTCATTGTCTTTTTGTCTCCCTGAAACAGGCGTGCCAAGATGCATATTTGGCCAGAGCAGTTGCAAATGATTGTATTTGTTTGATGTACAAGTGGCCTGTATATGCATTCATTTCGTATCATGTAATGCTCCCCTGCTAACGCTGGCTTTACCGCAGTGCTTTCGCGATGCAGTGAAGCCTAATCATCCTTTTGTCTCCCTGAAACAGACGTGCCAATATGTATATTTGGCATGAGCAGTCGCAAATGCTTATATTTGTTTGATGCATAGGTGGCCCGTGAATCCATTCATTTCGTATCATGTATTGCTCTTCTGCTCACGCTGGCTTTACCGCAGTGCTTTCGCCATGCAGTGAAGCCTAATCATCTTTTGGTAATTGTCTTTTTGTCTCCCTGAAACGGACGTGCCAAGATGCATATTTGGCCTGAGCAGTCACAAATGCTTCTATTTGTTTGATGGACAAGTTGCCTGTATATGCATTCATTTCGTATCATGTAATGCCCTTCTCCTCACGCTGGCTTTACCGCAGTTTTTTCGCGATGCAGTGAAGCCTAATCATCCTTTCGTCTCCCTGAAACAGACGTGCCAAGATGCATATTTGGCCTGAGCAGTCGCAAATGCTTATATTTGTTTGATGCACAAGTGGCCTGTATATGCCATAATTTCGTATCATGTAATGCTCTCCTGCTAACGCTGGCTTTACCGCAGTGCTTTCGCGATGCAGTGTAGGCTAATCGTCCTTTTGTCTCCCTGAAACTAACGTGCCAACATGTATATTTGGCATGAGAAGTTCCAAATGCTTATATTTGTGTGATGCACAAATGGCCTTCATATGCATTCATTTCCTATCATGTAATGCTCTTCTGCTAACGCTGGCTTTACCGCAGTGTTTTCGCGATGCAGTATAGCCTAATCAACCTTTTGTCTCCCTGAAAGGGACGTGCCAAGATGTATAATTGTCATGAGCAGTCGCAAATGCTTATATTTGTCTCATTCCTAGAATCAAATTCTTTTTTTACTCCCTACCAGCACGGATTCCGAAAAAGTTACTCATGTGAAACCCAACTTCTTTATTTTACTAATGACATAGGATCGGCTTTAGATCGCGGCTCACTTGTGCATTGCATTTTTCTTGACTTTCAAAAAGCTTTCGATAAAGTACCTCACCAATTACTCCTCCTGAAAATTAGTGCCTTAAACATTGACCCGAACATTCTTAAATGGATTGAATGCTTTCTGACTAATCGGACTCAGTTTGTAACAACTAATGGCTATAACTCACCTCTTTCTAAAGTAACATCCGGCGTACCCCAAGGTTCCGTATTAGGCCCTTTACTCTTTCTTATATATAGTAATGATCTCCCAGACAGCATTAACTCCGCTATAAGGTTATTTGCAGATGATTGTGTAATTTACCGCGAAATAAACAATGAATATGATAACCGATTTCTACAGTCAGACCTTGACACTGTCTCAACCTGGTGCAATAAATGGCTTATGACTCTCAACTCTAACAAATCTAAATGCATGTCAATAACCCGGCGATCTATTTCTCCCCCCTGTACCTACAGAATTAACGCCGTTCCCCTCCAGCATGTCTCTTCATATAAGTACCTCGGCGTTTACATTACCAACAATCTATCTTGGCACACGCATGTTACCTACATCTGTAATAACGCTAACCGAACGCTAGGATACTTACGCCGCAACTTTTCTCGCGCTCCGCTGTCCCTCAAAATTCTATTATACCGATCACTAATTCGCCCAAAGCTTGAGTACGCGTCCGCTATATGGGATCCCGTGCAGCAAAATTTAATTAACGCGTTAGAATCTGTTCAGAACCGCTCAGTTCGGTTCACTTGTTCTAATTATTCCCGTACTGCTAGCATATCAGAAATGAAATCTAACCTTGACCTACCCAATTTAACTGTCCGGAGGAAACTGGCGCGACTGCATTTTTTTCATAAGATATTTTTTCACAATCCATCAATGAAGCGAGACCTCATTTCACAACCATCATACCACTCATCGCGCATTGATCATCAGCATAAGGTTGCCATTCCGTTTTGCCGCACCAAATTCTTTTCAGCAGCCTTCTTACCGAAAACAGCAGCCGATTGGAACCACCTTCCCTCTTCCGTTGTATCAATAACAGACCCTTTGTTATTCAAGACTGCAATTTCTCAGCAATGCTTGTAACTATACGCAGTTTCCATTATCTATCTTTGTCTTGTATGTGCTTGAATTCTTATACATTTTTAGTTGACTTATGTTGCCTTCCTGATTTGCGCATCTGATACTTGTTTCTTTATTTTGTCTTTTTTTCTTGTGTGTTATATATGTTGTACCCACCCCCTCTGTAATGCCCTACGGGCCCTGAGGGTATTCTAATAAAATAAAATAAAATGAAAAATTTGTTTGATGCACAAGTGGCCTGTACATGCATTCATTTCGTATCGTTAATCCTCTTCTGCCTACGCTGGCTTTACCGCAGTGCTTTCGCGATGCAGTGAAGCTTAATTATCCTTTTGTCTCCCTGAAACGGACGTGCCAAGATGTATATTTGGCATGAGCCGTTGCACATGCTTATATTTGTTTGATGCATAAGTGGCCTGTGCATGCGTTCATTTCCTATCATGTTCGTATCATGTAACGCTCTTCTGCTCACGCTGACTTTACCGCAGTGCTTTCGCGATGCAGTGAAGCTTAATCATCTTTTGGTAATTGTCTTTTTGTTTCCCTCAAACGGGCGTGCCAAGATGCATACTTGGCCTGAGCAGTCGCGAATACTTATATTTGTTTGATGCACAAGTGGCCTGTGCATGCGTTCATTTTGTATCATGTAATCCTCTTCTGATCACGCTGGCTTTACCGCAGTGCTTTCACGATGAAGTGAAGCCTAATCATCTTTTGGTAATTGTCTTTTTGTCTTCCTGAAACGGACGTGCCAAGATGCATATTTGGCCTGAGCAGTCCCAAATACTTATATTTGTTTGATACACAAGTGGCCCGTGTATGCTTTCATTTCGTATCATGTAATGCTCTTCTGCTCTCGCTGGCTTTACCGATGTGCTTTCGCCATGCAGTGAAGCTTAATCATCTTTTGGTCATTGTCTTTTTGTCTTCCTGATACGGACGTGCCAAGATGCATATCTGGCCTGAGCAGTCGCAAATGCCTATATTTGTTTGATGCACAAGTGTTCTGTATATGCATTCATTTCCCATCATGTATTGCTCTTCTGCTCACGCTGGCTTTACCGCAGTGCTTTCGCGATGCAGTGAAGATTAATCATCTTTTGGTAATTGTCTTTTTGTCTCCCTGAAACAGACGTGCCAATATGCATATTTGGCCTGAGATGTCCCAAGTGCTTATATTTGTTTGATGCACAAGTGGCCTGTATATGCATTCATTTCGTATCACGTAATGCTCTTCTGCTCACGCTGGTTTTACCGCAGTGCATTTGCAATGCAGTAAAGATTAATCATCTTTTTGTAATTATCTTTTTGTCTCCCTGAAACAGACGTGCCAAGATGTATATTTGGCATGAGCAGTTGCAAATACTTATATTTGTTGTATGCACAAGTGGCCCATGCATGCGTTCATTTTGTATCATGTAATGCTCTTCTGCGCACGCCTGCTTTACCGCAGTGCTTTCGCGATGCAGTGAAGCCTAATCATCTTTTGGTAATTGTCTTTTTGTCTTCCTGAAACGGACGTGCCAAGATGCATATTTGGCCTGAGCAGTCACAAATGCTTATATTTGTTATATACACAAGTGGCCCGTGCATGCATTCATTTCGTATGATGTAATGCTCTTCTGCTCACGCTGGCGTTACCGCAGTGCTTTCACGACGCAGTGAAGCTTAATCATCCTTTTGTCTCCCTGAAACGGACGTGCCAAGTTGTATATTTGGCATGAGCAGTTGCAAATACTTATATTTGTTTGATGCACAAGTGGCCATGCTTGTGTTCATTTCGTATCATGTAATGCTCTTCTGCTCACGCTGGCTTTACTGCAGTTCTTTCGCTATGCAGTGAAGCCTAATCATCTTTTGGTAATTGTCTCTTTGTCTTCCTGAAACGGTCGTGCCAATATGCATATTCGGCCTGAGCAGTCGCAAATGTCGATATTTGTTTGATCCACAATTGGCCTGTATATGCATTCATTTCGTATCATGTAATGCTCTTCTGCTCACGCTGGCTTTACCGCAGTGCTTTCGCGATGCAGTGAAGCCTAATCATCCTTTTGTCTCCCTGAAACGGACGTGCCAAGATGCATATTCGGCCTGAGCAGTCGCAAATGCTTATATTTGTTTGATGCACAAGTGGCCTGTATATGCATTCATTTCGTATCATGTAATCATCTTCTACTAACGCCCCGCCGCGGTGGTCTAGTGGCTAAGGTACTCGGCTGCTGACCCGCAGGTCGCGGGTTCGATTCCCGGCTGCGGCGGCTGCATTTCCGATGGAGGCGGAAACGTTGTAGGCCCCTGTGCTCAGATTTGGGCGCACGTTAAAGAACCCCAGGTGGTCGAAATTTCCGGAGCCCTACACTACAGCGTCTCTCATAATCATATGGTGGTTTTGGGACGTTAAACCCCACAAATCAATCAATCAAACTTCCGCTAACGCTGGCTTTATCGCAGTGCTTTCGCGATGCAGTGAAGCTTAATCGTCCTTTTGTCTCCCTGAAACGGACGTGCGAAGATGTATATTTGGCATGATTAGTCACAAATGCTTATATTTGTTTGATGCACAAAAGGCTTGTTTATGCATTCATTTCGTATCATGTAAAGCTCTTCTGCTAACGCGGGCTTTACCGCTGTGCTTTCGCGATGCAGTGAAGCTTAATCATCCATTTGTGTCCCTGAAAAGGACGTGCCAAGATGTATATTTGGCATGAGCAGTTGCAAATGCTTATATTTGTTTGATGCACAAGTGGCTTGTTCATGCGTTCATTTCCTAACAAGTTCCTAACATGTAATGCTCTTCTGCTAACGCTGGCTTTACCGCGGTGCTTTCGCAATGCAGTGAAGCTTAATCATCCTTTTGTCTCCCTGAAACGGACGTGCGAAGATGTATATTTGGCATGAGCAGTTGCACATGCTTATATTTGTTTGATGCATAAGTGGCCTGTGCATGCGTTCATTTCCTATCATGTTCGTATCATGTAATGCTCTTCTGTTCACGCTGACTTTACCGCAGTGCTTTCGTGATGCAGTGAAGCTTAATCATCTTTTGGTAATTCTCTTTTTGTCTCCCTGAAACGGATGTGCCAAGATGCATATTTGGCCTGAGCAGTCGCAAATGCTTTAATTTGTTTGATGCACAAGTGGCCTGTATATGCATTCATTTCGTATCATGTAATGCTCTTCTGCTCACGCTGGCTTCAACGCAGTGCTTTCGCGATGCAGTTAAGCTTAATCATTCTTTTGTCTCCCTGAAACGGACGTGCCAATATGTATAATTAGCCTGAGCAGTCGCAAATGCTTATATTTGTTTCATGCACAAGTGGCCCGTGCATGCATTCATTTCGTATCATGTAATGTCCTTCTGCTCCCGCTAGCTTTACCGCAGTGCTTTCGCCATGCAGTGAAACTTAAACACCTTTTGGTAATTGTCTTTTTCTCTCCCTGAAATGGACGTGCCAAGATGCATATTTGGCCTGAGAAGTCACAAATGCTTATATTTTGTGATGCACAAGTGGCCTGTATATGCATTCATTTCGTATCATGTAATGCTATTCTACTCACGCTGGCTTTACCGCAGTGCTTTCGCGTTGCAGTGAAGCTTAATTATCTTTTGGTAAATGTCTTTTTGTCTCCCTGAAACGGACGTGCCAAGATGCACATTTGGCCTGAGCAGTCGCAAATGCTTATATTTGTTTGATGCACAAGGGGCCTGTATAAGCAATAATTTCGTATCATGTAATGCTCTTCTGCTAACGCTGGCATTATCGCAGTGCTTTCGCGATGCAGTGAAGCTTAATCGTCTTTTTGTCTCCCTGAAACGGACGTGCCAAGATGTATATTTGGCATGATTAGTCACAAATGCTTATATTTGTTTGATGCACAAAAGGCTTGTTTATGGATTCATTTCGTATCATGTAAAGCTGTTCTGCTAACGCGGGCTTTACCGCAGTGCTTTCGCGATGCAGTGAAGCTTAATTATCCATTTGTGTCCCTGAAACGGACGTGTGAAGATGTATATTTGGCATGAGCAGTTGCAAATGCTTATATTTGTTTGATGCACAAGTGGCCTGTGCATGCGTTCATTTCCTATCATGTTCCTATCATGTAATGCTCTTCTGCTCACGCTGGCTTCACCGCAGTACTTTTGCAATGCAGTGAAGCTTCAACATATTTTAGTATCTGTCCTTTTGCTTCCGTGAAACGGACGCGCCAAGATGCATATTTGGCATGAGCAGTTGCAAATGCTTATATTTGTTTGATGCACATGTGGCCTGTATATGCATTCATTTCGTATCATGTAATGCTCTTCTGCCACGCTTGCTTTACCGCAGTGCTTTCGCGATGCAGTGAAGCCTAATCATCCTTTTGTCTCCCTGAAACGGACGTGCCAAGATGTGTATTTGGCATGAGCAGTTGCAAATGCTTATATTTGTTTGATGCACAAGTGGCCTATGCATGCATTCATTTCGTATCATGTAATGCTCCTCTGCTCACGCTGGCTTCACAGCAGTGCTTTTGCGATGCAGTGAAGCTTAATCATCTTTTGGTAATTGTCTTTTTGTCTCCCTGAAACGGACGTGCCAAGATGCATATTTGGCCTGAACAGTCACAAATGCTTATATTTGTTTGATGCACAAGTGGCCTGTATATGCATTCATTTCGTATCATGTGAAACGGGGTGTTGAACCAGCAGGAGTTGACTCGGCGAACGAAAGCTTTATTGAGCGCAAAGGCTAACTGAACGCAAGCCTGCGATCACAGCAAGTCTTCTTCCTTTTCTATATTCGAGCTCCATGCCCACTGCCCTCGTTACAATCACCCCCGGGCGATGAGGGAGCCATCCTGGCGACCTAAGGACAGGTGTACACAGAAGGGTCATGGTATGGCTTGAGCCGAGAAATGTGTACAATTTCTTGTCCCCGACGACGCTTGTCCGGAGATGCATCCAGCGGCTCGACCAGGTAGTTGACAGGGGATGTTTGGCGTATAACTCGATAAGGGCCATGGTACCTGGACGAAAGCTTGTGGGAGAGTCCTGGAGGAGTAGAAGGAATCCATAACCACACCAGTGAGTTCGGTGCAAAGCTCATAGGCGTGGCTGATGCGTCGTGGCGATGTTTTTGGCGCGTCTGGTCATGTGACGTGAACGCACGAGCAAGCTTCCGACATTCTTCAGCGTGTGCTGCTGCTCGAGAAACGGTAGTCATCTCTGAAGGGTCCGGTCGATAAGGAAGAATAGTATCCATTGTTGATGATGGGTCGCGTCCATAAAGAAGAAAGAAAGGCGAAAATCCAGTGGTGCTTTGCGTTGCAGTGTTGTAAGCATATGTCACAAAAGGCAGTATGCTATCCCAATTTGACTGGTCGGATGAAGCGTACTTGGCCAGCATATCCCCAAGTGTACGATTAAAACGCTCTGTCATCCCATTAGTTTGCGGATGATAGGCTGTGGTAGTGCGCTGTATGATGCGACACTCGCTCAACAACGCTTTGATAGCATCGGAGAGAAAAACGCGGCCACGGTCGCTTAGTAACTCTCGAGGTGCTCCATGCCTTAAAACCAGTTTTTGCAGTATAAAACACGCAACGTCTTTTGCGGTAGCAGAAGGTAACGCAGCTGTTTCAGCGTACCGCGTTAGGTGGTCGATAGCGACAATGACCCAGCGGTTGCTACTCGAAGTATAGGGAAGCGGACCGTAAAGGTCGATTCCGACACGATCGAAAGCTCGTGCTGGACATGGCAACGGCTGCAAGGGACCTGTGGCATGCTGAGTGGGCATTTTGCGTCGCTGGCACTTAATGCAAGACCTTACGTAACGGCGAACGAAACGGTACATACCGCGCCAGTAGTACCGAAGCTGCAAGCGAGTGTATGTTTTTAACACACCAGCGTGGCCACATTGCGGATCATCGTGGAACGTGGCACAGATGTCAGAGCGCAGATGTCGGGGAATGACGAGCAACCACTTACGACCCATCGAACTGTAGTTTCGGCGGTAAAGCAGGTTATCCCGAATAGCGAAGTGTCCTGCTTGACGGCGAAGCGTCCTGGAAACTGGAGCGGGCGTCCGGTTTGAGAGCAAGTCCAAAAGAGAAGAAATCCAAGCATCTTTGCGTTGCTCGGAAGGCATGTCCGAAATGCTGATGGCCAAGGCAGCACTGGTGGAGATAGGCGAGCCGACAGGTTCTGAAGCCAATGGCGAACGTGACAGGGCATCGGCATCGGAATGCTTACGGCCAGAACGGTAGACAACACGGATATCGAACTCCTGTAACCGCAATGCCCAACGAGCGAGCCGACCATAAGGATCTTTTAGTGAAGATAACCAGCAAAGCGCATGGTGGTCTGTAACAATATCAAACGGACGTCCATATAAATAAGGCCGAAATTTTCCAATTGCCCAAATAATGGCAAGGCAATCCTTTTCAGTTACACTGTAATTCTTCTCGGCTTTACTGAGGGTGCGGCTGGCATAGGCAACGACGTACTCGTCAAAGCCATCCTTGCGTTGGGCCAGTATGGCCCCTAGCCCGACACCACTAGCGTCTGTATGAAGCTCCGTTGGAGCAGATGGATCGAAATGTCGGAGTATGGGAGGCGTGGTGAGAAGCCGTCGGAGTTCCTGAAATGCATCATCACACGCCTGCGACCACGCTGACAAATCAGACCTTCCGGCAAGAAGATTGGTCAAGGGGGCGATAATGGAGGCGAAATTGCGGACGTAGCGCCGGAAGTAAGAACATAGGCCGATGAAGCTTCGAAGCTCTTTGACGGTGGTTGGCTTTGGGAACGCCGCGACTGCATTAAGTTTCGTAGGGTCCGGGAGAATGCCGTCCTTAGAAACCACATGGCCGAGAATTACAAGCTTGCGAGCGCCGAAGTGGCATTTCTTCAAGTTAAGTTGAAGTCTCGCCGTTGAAAGGCACGTAAGAACTTGCTCGAGGCGGCTGAGGTGGGTCGCAAAGTCGCTTGAAAATACCACAATGTCGTCCAAATATCAGAGGCACGTTTTCCATTTCATACCTCGCAAGACGGTATCCATCATTCTTTCGAAAGTGGCAGGCGCATTGCAGAGGCCAAAGGGCATAACGGTGAATTCATATAGTCCATCCGGTGTTACAAAGGCTGTCTTCGGGCGGTCACCCTCTGCCATGGGCACCTGCCAGTAGCCGGAGCGTAAATCTAACGAAGAAAAGAACTCTGCTCCTTGTAGGCAGTCCAAAGCATCATCGATGCGCGGCAGAGGGACACGTCTTTGCGCGTTATCTTGTTGAGTCGGCGGTAGTCAACGCAGAACCGGATGGATCCGTCTTTTTTCTTGACGAGAACAACCGGTGAAGCCCAGGGACTGTTGGAGGGCTCGATGATGCCACGTTTCAACATGTCGTCCACTTGTTCGTCGATGACACGGCGTTCAGCAGATGACACACGGTACGGACGCTGCCTTAGTGGGGCTTGTTGACCGGTGTCAATACGGTGAACGAACGCAGAGGTTCGGCTTAAGCCTGACTGGTCACGATCGAATGAAGAACGAAAGCGGAGAAGAAGATTTATAATCTCTTCGCGCTGATTTGGTGCGAGCTCAGAGTCGATGGCATCCGAGAATACGTCCAGAGCATCATTAGGCGCGTTGGTAGGAGTGACAGCACAAATTTGGAGTGAAACCGTTGAATCGGGTATAGTAGCCGGAAGAATGCACTCGCAAGGTTCGTAGCTTCCCAGGCATTCTCCACGTAGTAAGGATGACGGGCTGTCCGAGGGATTGCACACATAAATGGCAGCGTGACCATTGCGAAAAATGACGACGGCAAACGGAAGCATGATACTTCGACGGCACGCAGATGGGACCGATGGCATAAACAACACAGGCGATTTCGGGGGGGAGGTACACGACACCGAGACAACAACAGCTGAGAAAGGCGCAATGTCAACGTCAGAAGCAGCAAACACTCTACACAAAGCGCCATCATCGGGGTCATAGCACGGCACAGATAATGCGAGTTCGGAACGAGCACAGTCGACCAAAGCAGAATTTGACGAAAGAAAGTCCCATCCAAGGATAACGTCATGCGAAGAACGGAAAAAAAACTACAAATGAGACGACGTACATCGCACCTTGAATGACGACTCGTGCAGTGCACACAGCTGAAGGCTGAATATGATGGGACGTAGCTGTCTGCAAAGATAGGTCGGTAAGTGGCGTGGTCACTTTCTTCAAGTTTCGGCACAGTTTCTCGCTAATTACAGATACGGCAGCTCCAGTGTCAACAAGTCCGTGCACCTTTATGCCATCAATATAGAGTTCGATTTCGTTCGGGGGACAGCAGTTAGGTCTTGAAATTTTCGCTGCCAACGCAGTTCTTCCCTCCGGAACTGCGCCCGTCAGTTTTCCCCTCGCGGTGGGCTGTTGCGACGTAACATTGGAGAAATGGATCTGCGACGAGGAGAAGGCGAACGGCTTGAGCCGGATGGGCGGCGACCGGTACGTACGTCTAGAGGTGGATCGGCAGGAACGGGATATTGCGGCTGAATGGGCATGTAGTGTGAGGCCCCTGCAATTTCATGAGAAGGGAAGCTGCGACGGCGGCAGTGACGAGCTATGTGGCCTGGGATGCCACATGAAAAACATATTGGCCGATTATCCGGAGTGCGCCATTGGCTGACGGTAGGGGCACTTGTCGCCGAATAAGGTACCGGAAACGATCGTGCTGGCGGCGGCTTCATATAAACGTTCCGAGTTGTTTCGTATACAGCCGGAGACGGGACAGTCAACGGGTGGGCAGGTGGCGTCGACGAATAAACGTGGCGAGTTGCTTCGTAGATAGCCGGAGACGATGGAGCGCGTAGCCGAGCAACAGCGGCTGCATATGTTAGTGGTGCGGTAACAGATGGTGGAGCCGGAGCTGGCGGCAATGCTTCGGCAACTTGCGGTTCAATGACCTGACGAAGCGAAGGCGATAAGGGTGCCATAGGCTCGGTAGTTCTGGTGATTATAGATAGCTGCCTGGCGACCTCCTCGCGTATGAATTGCTTTATGAGTGGCAATAAAGCAGAGTGGTCGGCAGTGTCATGGCGATAGTCGAGGGATGAAAGGTCCGTGGTGTCTTGAGCAGCGCAACGTGTGGAAGCAAGTTGCCTACGCAGCTCATCATAACTTTGGCAGAGCTGAATCACCTCGGCGACTGTCTGGGGACACTTCGCAGCAAGCATTTGGAATGCACCATCGTCGATTCCTTTTATTATGTTTTTTATCTTGCCTGCCTCATCCAGAGTCGGGTTGATGAGCTGGCAGAGGAAGAGCACATCTTCGATGTAGCTCGTGAAAGTCTCATCTGTTCTCTGTACTCTGCCACGCAAGCACTGTTCAGCACGAAGGCGGCGGACAGCAGGACGTCCAAAGACTTCCGAGAGGGTTTTTGCCAATTCCGACCACGTACTGAAATCACTTCGATGATTTCTGTACCATAGTTTCGCCACGTCGGTCAGGTAAAAATTCACATTTGTGAGCTTATCGGTTGCGTTCCACTTATTGTACGCGCTCACCAGTTCATACTCGGCAATCCAGTTGTCCACATCTTGGTCCTCTGTGCCACCAAATATGGGGGGGTCGCGCTGGCGGAGAGCGCCAGCGCAGAAGACAGGTATGGGTGCGAGAGCTGGAGTGGCGGCCTGCGACGGTCCCGGATCAGTCATCGCAGAAGGTGGTTGGAGTGTGCGGCTACAAAGCTCCAGGGTGAGGACCAGATGTATCCCAGCACTTCCACCACTTGAAACGGGGTGTTGAACCAGCAGGAGTTGACTCGGCGAACGAAAGCTTTATTGAGCGCAAGGGCTAACTGAACGCAAGCCTGCGATCACAGCAAGTCTTCTTCATTTTCTATATTCGAGCTCCATGCCCACTGCCCTCGTTACACATGTAATGCTCTTCTGCGGACGCTGGCTTTACCGCAGTGCTTTCGCGATGCAGTGAAGCTTAATCATCCTTTTGTCTCCCTGAAACGGACGTGCCAAGATGTATATTTGGCATGAGCGGTCGCAAATGCTTATATTTGTTTGATGCATAAGTGGCCCGTGCATCCATTCATTTCGTATCATGTATTGCTCTTCTGCTCACGCTGGCTTTACCGCAGTGCTTTCGCCGTGCAGTGAAGCTTATTCATGTTTTGGTAATTGTCTTTTTGTTTCCCTGAAACGGACGTGCCAAGATGCATATTTGGCCTGAGCAGTCGCAAATGCTTATATTTTGTGATGCACAAGTGGCCTGTATATGCATTCATTTCGTATCATGTAATGCTCTTCTGCTCACGCTGGCTTTACCGCAGTGCTTTCGCGTTGCAGTGAAGCTTAATTATCTTTTAATAATTGTCTTTTTGTCTCCCTGAAACGGACGTGCCAAGATGCATATTTGGCCTGAGCAGTCGCAAATGCTTATATTTGTTTGGTGCACAAGTGGCCTGTATATGCATTCATTTCGTATCATGTAATGCTCTTCGGCTCACGCTGGCTTTACCGCAGTGCTTTCGCGATGCAGTGAAGATTATTCATCTTTTGGTAATTGTCTTTTTTTCTCCCTGAAACGGACGTGCCTAGATGCATATTTGGCCTGAGCAGTCACAAATGCTTATATTTGTTTGATGGACAAGTTGCCTGTATATGCATTCATTTCGTATCAAGTAATGCTCTTCTGCTTACGCTGGCTTTACCGCAGTGTTTTCGCGATGCAGTGAAGCCTCATCATCCTTTTGTCTCCCTGAAACGGACGGGCCAAGTTGTATATTTGGCATGAGCAGTTGCAAATGCTTATATTTTTGATGCACAAGTGGCCCGTGCATGCGTTCATTTCGTATCATGTAATGCTCTTCTGCTCACGCTGGCTTTACTGCAGTGCTTTCGCTATGCAGTGAAGCCTAATCATCTTTGGTAAATGTCTTTTTGTCTTCCTGAAACGGACGTGCCAAGATGCATATTCGGCCTGAGCAGTCGCAAATGCCTATATTTGTTTGATCCACAATTGGCCTGTATATGCATTCATTTCGTATCATGTAATGCTCTTCTGCTCACGCTGGCTTTACCGCAGTGCTTTCGCGATGCAGTGAAGCCTAATCATCCTTTTGTCTCCCTGAAACGGAGGTGCCAAGATGCATATTCGGCCTGAGCAGTCGCAAATGCTTATATTTGTTTGATGCCCAAGTGGCCTGTATATGCATTCATTTCGTATCATGTAATCCTCTTCTGCTAACGCCCCGCCGCGGCGGTCTAGTGGCTAAGGTACTCGGCTGCTGACCCGCAGGTCGCGGGTTCGATTCCCGGCTGCGGCGGCTGCATTTCCGATGGAGGCGGAAATGTTGTAGGCCCGTGTGCTCAGATTTGGGCGCACGTTAAAGAACCCCAGCTGGTCGAAATTTCCGGAGCCCTCCACTACGGCGTCTCTCATAATCATATGGTGGTTTTGGGACGTTAAACCCCACAAATCAATCAATCAATCTTCTGCTAACGCTGGCTTTACCGCACTGCTTTCGCGATGCAGTGAAGCTTAATCATCCTTTTACCTCCCTGAAACGGACATGCCAAGATGTACATTTGACATGAGCAGTGTCAAATGCTTATATTTGTTTGATGCACAAGTGGCTTGTTCATGCGTTCATTTCCTAACATGTTCCTATCATGTAATGCTCTTCTGCTAACGCTGGCTTTACCGCAGTGCTTTCGCGATGCAGTGAAGCCTAATCATCCTTTTGTCTCCCTGAAACGGACGTGCCAAGATGTATATTTGGCATGAGCAGTTGCACATGCTTATATTTGTTTGATGCACAAGTGGCCTGTGCATGCGTTCATTTCCTATCATGTTCATATCATGTAATGCTCTTCTGCTCAAGCTGACTTTACCGCACTGCTTTCACGATGAAGTGAAGCCTAATCATCTTTTGGTAATTGTCTTTTTGTCTTCCTGAAACCGACGTGCCAAGATGCATATTTGGCCTGAGCAGTCACAAATGCTTATATTTGTTTGATACACAAGTGGCCCGTGCATGCTTTCATTTCGTATCATGTAATGCTCTTCTGCTCACGCTGGCTTTACCGCAGTGCTTTCGCGATGCAGTGAAGCCTCATCATTCTTTTGTCTCCCTGAAACGGACGTGCCAAGTTGTATATTTGGCATGAGCAGTTGCAAATGCTTATATTTTGATGCACAAGTGGCCCGTGCATGCGTTCATTTCGTATCATGTAATGCTCTTCTGCTCACGCTGGCTTTACTGCAGTGCTTTCGCTATGCAGTGAAGCCTAATCGTCTTTTGGTTATTGTCTTTTTGTCTTCCTGAAACGGACGTGCCAAGATGCATATTCGGCCTGAACAGTCGCAAATGCCTATATTTGTTTGATCCACAATTCGCCTGTATATGCATTCATTTCGTATCATGTAATTCTCTTCTGCTCACGCTGGCTTTACCGCAGTGCTTACGCGATGCAGTGAAGCCTAATCATCCTTTGGTCTCCCTGAAACGGACGTGCCAAGATGCATATTCGGCCTGAGCAGTCGCAAATGCTTATATTTGTTTGATGCCCAAGTGGCCTGTATATGCATTCATTTCGTATCATGTAATCTTCTTCTGCTAACGCCCCGCCGCGGTGGTCTAGTGGCTAAAGTACTCGGCTGCTGACCCGCAGGTCGCGGGTTCGATTCCCGGCTGCGGCGGCTGCATTTCCGATGGAGGCGGAAATGTTGTAGGCCCGTGTGCTCAGATTCGGGCGCACGTTTAAGAACCCCAGGTGGTCGAAATTTCCGGAGCCCTCCACTACGGCGTCTCTCATAATCATATGGTGGTTTTGGGACGTTAAACCGCACAAATCAATCAATCAATCTTCTGCTAACGCTGGCTTTATCGCAGTGCTTTCGCGATGCAGTGAAGCTTAATCGTCCTTTTGTCTCCCTGAAACGGATGTGCCAAGATGTATATTTGGCATGATTAGTCACAAATGCTTATATTTGTTTGATGCACAAAAGGCTTGTTTATGCATTCATTTCGTATCATGTAAAGCTCTTCTGCTCACGCTGGCTTTAACGCACTGCTTTCGCGATGCAGTGAAGCTTAATCATCCTTTTACCTCCCTGAAACGGACGTGCCAAGATGTACATTTGACATGAGCAATGTCAAATGCTTATATTTGTTTGATGCACAAGTGGCTTGTTCATGCGTTCATTTCCTAACATGTTCCTATCATGTAATGATCTTCTGCTAACGCTGGCTTTACCGCAGTGCTTTCGCGATGCAGTGAAGCTTAATCATTCTTTTGTCTCAATTAAAAGGACTTGCCAAGATGTATATTTAGCATGAGCAGTTGCACATGCTTATATTTGTTTGATGCACAAGTGGCCTGTGCATGCGTTCATTTCCTATCATGTTCGTATCATGTAATGCTCTTCTGCTCATGCTGACTTTACCGCACTGCTTTCACGATGAAGTGAAGCCTAATCATCTTTTGGTAATTGTCTTTTTGTCTTCCTGAAACGGACGTGCCAACATGCATATTTGGCCTGAGCAGTCACAAATGCTTATATTCGTTTGATACACAAGTGGCCCGTGCATGCTTTCATTTCGTATCATGTAATGCTCTTCTGCTCACGCTGGCTTTACCGCAGTGCTTTCGCGATGCAGTGAAGCCTAATCATCCTTTTGTCTCCCTGAAACGGACGTGCCAAGATGCATATTCGGCCTGAGCAGTCGCAAATGCTTATATTTGTTTGATGCACAAGTGGCCTGTATATGCATTCAATTCGTATCATGTAATCCTCTTCTGCTAACGCCCCGCCGCGGTGGTCTAGTGGCTAAGGTACTCGGCTGCTGACCCGCAGGTCGCGGGTTCCATTCCCGGCTGCGGCGGCTGCATTTCCGATGGAGGCGGAAATGTTGTAGGCCCGTGTGCTCAGATTCGGGCGCACGTTTAAGAACCCCAGGTGGTCGAAATTTCGGAGCCCTCCACTACGGCGTCTCTCATATTCATATGGTGGTTTTCGGACGTTAAACCCCACAAATCAATCAATCAATCTTCTGCTAACGCTGGCTTTATCGCAGTGCTTTCGCGATGCAGTGAAGCTTAATCGTCCTTTTGTCTCCCTGAAACGGACGTGCCAAGATGTATATTTTGCATGATTAGTCACAAATGCTTATATTTGTTTGATGCACAAAAGGCTTGTTTATGCATTCATTTCGTATCATGTAAAGCTCTTCTGCTAACGCGGGCTTCACCGCAGTGCTTTCGCGATGCAGTGAATTTAATCATCCATTTGTGTCCCTGAAACCGACGTGCCAAGATGTATATTTGGCATGAGCTGTTGCAAATGCTTATATTTGTTTGATGCACAAGTGGCCTGTGCATGAGTTCATTTCCTATCATGTTCGTATCATGTAATGCTCTTCTACTCACGCTGGCTTTACCGCACTGCTTTCGCGATGCAGTGAAGCTTAATCATCCTTTTGCCTCCCTGAAACGGACGTGCCAAGATGTACATTTGACATGAGCAGTGTCAAATGCTTATATTTGTTTGATGCACAAGTGGCTTGTTCATGCGTTCATTTGCTAACATGTTCCTATCATGTAATGCTCTTCTGCTCACGCTGGCTTCACCGCAGTGCTTTTGCAATGCAGTGAAGCTTCAACATATTTTAGTATCTGTCCTTTTGCTTGCGTGAAATGGACGCGCCAAGATGCATATTTGGCCTGAGAGTTTGCAAATGCCTATATTTGTTTGATGCACAAGTGGCCTGTGCATGCATTCATTTCCTATCATGTAATGCTCTTCTCCCCACGCTTGCTTTACCGCAGTGCTTTCGCGATGCAGTGAAGCCTAATCATCCTTTTGTCTCCCTGAAACGGACGTGCCAAGATGTGTATTTGGCATGAGCAGTTGCAAATGCTTATATTTGTTTGATGCACAAGTGGCCTATGCATGCATTCATTTCGTATCATGTAATGCTCCTCTGCTCACGCTGGCTTCACAGCAGTGCTTTTGCGATGCAGTGAAGCTTAATCATCTTTTGGTAATTGTCTTTTTGTCTCCCTGAAACGGACGTGCCAAGATGCATATTTGGCCTGAACAGTCACAAATGCTTATATTTGTTTGATGCACAAGTGGCCTGTATATGCATTCATTTCGTATCATGTGAAACGGGGTGTTGAACCAGCAGGAGTTGACTCGGCGAACGAAAGCTTTATTGAGCGCAAAGGCTAACTGAACGCAAGCCTGCGATCACAGCAAGTCTTCTTCCTTTTCTATATTCGAGCTCCATGCCCACTGCCCTCGTTACAATCACCCCCGGGCGATGAGGGAGCCATCCTGGCGACCTAAGGACAGGTGTACACAGAAGGGTCATGGTATGGCTTGAGCCGAGAAATGTGTACAATTTCTTGTCCCCGACGACGCTTGTCCGGAGATGCATCCAGCGGCTCGACCAGGTAGTTGACAGGGGATGTTTGGCGTATAACTCGATAAGGGCCATGGTACCTGGACGAAAGCTTGTGGGAGAGTCCTGGAGGAGTAGAAGGAATCCATAACCACACCAGTGAGTTCGGTGCAAAGCTCATAGGCGTGGCTGATGCGTCGTGGCGATGTTTTTGGCGCGTCTGGTCATGTGACGTGAACGCACGAGCAAGCTTCCGACATTCTTCAGCGTGTGCTGCTGCTCGAGAAACGGTAGTCATCTCTGAAGGGTCCGGTCGATAAGGAAGAATAGTATCCATTGTTGATGATGGGTCGCGTCCATAAAGAAGAAAGAAAGGCGAAAATCCAGTGGTGCTTTGCGTTGCAGTGTTGTAAGCATATGTCACAAAAGGCAGTATGCTATCCCAATTTGACTGGTCGGATGAAGCGTACTTGGCCAGCATATCCCCAAGTGTACGATTAAAACGCTCTGTCATCCCATTAGTTTGCGGATGATAGGCTGTGGTAGTGCGCTGTATGATGCGACACTCGCTCAACAACGCTTTGATAGCATCGGAGAGAAAAACGCGGCCACGGTCGCTTAGTAACTCTCGAGGTGCTCCATGCCTTAAAACCAGTTTTTGCAGTATAAAACACGCAACGTCTTTTGCGGTAGCAGAAGGTAACGCAGCTGTTTCAGCGTACCGCGTTAGGTGGTCGATAGCGACAATGATCCAGCGGTTGCTACTCGAAGTATAGGGAAGCGGACCGTAAAGGTCGATTCCGACACGATCGAAAGCTCGTGCTGGACATGGCAACGGCTGCAAGGGACCTGTGGCATGCTGAGTGGGCATTTTGCGTCGCTGGCACTTAATGCAAGACCTTACGTAACGGCGAACGAAACGGTACATACCGCGCCAGTAGTACCGAAGCTGCAAGCGAGTGTATGTTTTTAACACACCAGCGTGGCCACATTGCGGATCATCGTGGAACGTGGTACAGATGTCAGAGCGCAGATGTCGGGGAATGACGAGCAACCACTTACGACCCATCGAACTGTAGTTTCGGCGGTAAAGCAGGTTATCCCGAATAGCGAAGTGTCCTGCTTGACGGCGAAGCGTCCTGGAAACTGGAGCGGGCGTCCGGTTTGAGAGCAAGTCCAAAAGAGAAGAAATCCAAGCATCTTTGCGTTGCTCGGAAGGCATGTCCGAAATGCTGATGGCCAAGGCAGCACTGGTGGAGATAGGCGAGCCGACAGGTTCTGAAGCCAATGGCGAACGTGACAGGGCATCGGCATCGGAATGCTTACGGCCAGAACGGTAGACAACACGGATATCGAACTCCTGTAACCGCAATGCCCAACGAGCGAGCCGACCATTAGGATCTTTTAGTGAAGATAACCAGCAAAGCGCATGGTGGTCTGTAACAATATCAAACGGACGTCCATATAAATAAGGCCGAAATTTTCCAATTGCCCAAATAATGGCAAGGCACTCCTTTTCAGTTACACTGTAATTCTTCTCGGCTTTACTGAGGGTGCGGCTGGCATAGGCAACGACGTACTCGTCAAAGCCATCCTTGCGTTGGGCCAGTATGGCCCCTAGCCCGACACCACTAGCGTCTGTATGAAGCTCCGTTGGAGCAGATGGATCGAAATGTCGGAGTATGGGAGGCGTGGTGAGAAGCCGTCGGAGTTCCTGAAATGCATCATCACACGCCTGCGACCACGCTGACAAATCAGACCTTCCGGCAAGAAGATTGGTCAAGGGGGCGATAATGGAGGCGAAATTGCGGACGTAGCGCCGGAAGTAAGAACATAGGCCGATGAAGCTTCGAAGCTCTTTGACGGTGGTTGGCTTTGGGAACGCCGCGACTGCATTAAGTTTCGTAGGGTCCGGGAGAATGCCGTCCTTAGAAACCACATGGCCGAGAATTACAAGCTTGCGAGCGCCGAAGTGGCATTTCTTCAAGTTAAGTTGAAGTCTCGCCGTTGAAAGGCACGTAAGAACTTGCTCGAGGCGGCTGAGGTGGGTCGCAAAGTCGCTTGAAAATACCACAATGTCGTCCAAATATCAGAGGCACGTTTTCCATTTCATACCTCGCAAGACGGTATCCATCATTCTTTCGAAAGTGGCAGGCGCATTGCAGAGGCCAAAGGGCATAACGGTGAATTCATATAGTCCATCCGGTGTTACAAAGGCTGTCTTCGGGCGGTCACCCTCTGCCATGGGCACCTGCCAGTAGCCGGAGCGTAAATCTAACGAAGAAAAGAACTCTGCTCCTTGTAGGCAGTCCAAAGCATCATCGATGCGCGGCAGAGGGACACGTCTTTGCGCGTTATCTTGTTGAGTCGGCGGTAGTCAACGCAGAACCGGATGGATCCGTCTTTTTTCTTGACGAGAACAACCGGTGAAGCCCAGGGACTGTTGGAGGGCTCGATGATGCCACGTTTCAACATGTCGTCCACTTGTTCGTCGATGACACGGCGTTCAGCAGATGACACACGGTACGGACGCTGCCTTAGTGGGGCTTGTTGACCGGTGTCAATACGGTGAACGAACGCAGAGGTTCGGCTTAAGCCTGACTGGTCACGATCGAATGAAGAACGAAAGCGGAGAAGAAGATTTATAATCTCTTCGCGCTGATTTGGTGCGAGCTCAGAGTCGATGGCATCCGAGAATACGTCCAGAGCATCATTAGGCGCGTTGGTAGGAGTGACAGCACAAATTTGGAGTGAAACCGTTGAATCGGGTATAGTAGCCGGAAGAATGCACTCGCAAGGTTCGTAGCTTCCCAGGCATTCTCCACGTAGTAAGGATGACGGGCTGTCCGAGGGATTGCACACATAAATGGCAGCGTGACCATTGCGAAAAATGACGACGGCAAACGGAAGCATGATACTTCGACGGCACGCAGATGGGACCGATGGCATAAACAACACAGGCGATTTCGGGGGGGAGGTACACGACACCGAGACAACAACAGCTGAGAAAGGCGCAATGTCAACGTCAGAAGCAGCAAACACTCTACACAAAGCGCCATCATCGGGGTCATAGCACGGCACAGATAATGCGAGTTCGGAACGAGCACAGTCGACCAAAGCAGAATTTGACGAAAGAAAGTCCCATCCAAGGATAACGTCATGCGAAGAACGGAAAAAAAACTACAAATGAGACGACGTACATCGCACCTTGAATGACGACTCGTGCAGTGCACACAGCTGAAGGCTGAATATGATGGGACGTAGCTGTCTGCAAAGATAGGTCGGTAAGTGGCGTGGTCACTTTCTTCAAGTTTCGGCACAGTTTCTCGCTAATTACAGATACGGCAGCTCCAGTGTCAACAAGTCCGTGCACCTTTATGCCATCAATATAGAGTTCGATTTCGTTCGGGGGACAGCAGTTAGGTCTTGAAATTTTCGCTGCCAACGCAGTTCTTCCCTCCGGAACTGCGCCCGTCAGTTTTCCCCTCGCGGTGGGCTGTTGCGACGTAACATTGGAGAAATGGATCTGCGACGAGGGGAAGGCGAACGGCTTGAGCCGGATGGGCGGCGACCGGTACGTACGTCTAGAGGTGGATCGGCAGGAACGGGATATCGCGGCTGAATGGGCATGTAGTGTGAGGCCCCTGCAATTTCATGAGAAGGGAAGCTGCGACGGCGGCAGTGACGAGCTATGTGGCCTGGGATGCCACATGAAAAACATATTGGCCGATTATCCGGAGTGCGCCATTGGCTGACGGTAGGGGCACTTGTCGCCGAATAAGGTACCGGAAACGATCGTGCTGGCGGCGGCTTCATATAAACGTTCCGAGTTGTTTCGTATACAGCCGGAGACGGGACAGTCAACGGGTGGGCAGGTGGCGTCGACGAATAAACGTGGCGAGTTGCTTCGTAGATAGCCGGAGACGATGGAGCGCGTAGCCGAACAACAGCGGCTGCATATGTTAGTGGTGCGGTAACAGATGGTGGAGCCGGAGCTGGCGGCAATGCTTCGGCAACTTGCGGTTCAATGACCTGACGAAGCGAAGGCGATAAGGGTGCCATAGGCTCGGTAGTTCTGGTGATTATAGATAGCTGCCTGGCGACCTCCTCGCGTATGAATTGCTTTATGAGTGGCATTAAAGCAGAGTGGTCGGCAGTGTCATGGCGATAGTCGAGGGATGAAAGGTCCGCGGTGTCTTGAGCAGCGCAACGTGTGGAAGCAAGTTGCCTACGCAGCTCATCATAACTTTGGCAGAGCTGAATCACCTCGGCGACTGTCTGGGGACACTTCGCAGCAAGCATTTGGAATGCACCATCGTCGATTCCTTTTATTATGTTTTTTATCTTGCCTGCCTCATCCAGAGTCGGGTTGATGAGCTGGCAGAGGAAGAGCACATCTTCGATGTAGCTCGTGAAAGTCTCATCTGTTCTCTGTACTCTGCCACGCAAGCACTGTTCAGCACGAAGGCGGCGGACAGCAGGACGTCCAAAGACTTCCGAGAGGGTTTTTGCCAATTCCGACCACGTACTGAAATCACTTCGATGATTTCTGTACCATAGTTTCGCCACGTCGGTCAGGTAAAAATTCACATTTGTGAGCTTATCGGTTGCGTTCCACTTATTGTACGCGCTCACCAGTTCATACTCGGCAATCCAGTTGTCCACATCTTGGTCCTCTGTGCCACCAAATATGGGGGGGTCGCGCTGGCGGAGAGCGCCAGCGCAGAAGACAGGTATGGGTGCGAGAGCTGGAGTGGCGGCCTGCGACGGTCCCGGATCAGTCATCGCAGAAGGTGGTTGGAGTGTGCGGCTACAAAGCTCCAGGGTGAGGACCAGATGTATCCCAGCACTTCCACCACTTGAAACGGGGTGTTGAACCAGCAGGAGTTGACTCGGCGAACGAAAGCTTTATTGAGCGCAAGGGCTAACTGAACGCAAGCCTGCGATCACAGCAAGTCTTCTTCATTTTCTATATTCGAGCTCCATGCCCACTGCCCTCGTTACACATGTAATGCTCTTCTGCGGACGCTGGCTTTACCGCAGTGCTTTCGCGATGCAGTGAAGCTTAATCATCCTTTTGTCTCCCTGAAACGGACGTGCCAAGATGTATATTTGGCATGAGCGGTCGCAAATGCTTATATTTGTTTGATGCATAAGTGGCCCGTGCATCCATTCATTTCGTATCATGTATTGCTCTTCTGCTCACGCTGGCTTTACCGCAGTGCTTTCGCCGTGCAGTGAAGCTTAATCATGTTTTGGTAAATGTCTTTTTGTCTTCCTGAAACGGACGTGCCAAGATGCATATTCGGCCTGAGCAGTCGCAAATGCCTATATTTGTTTGATCCACAAGTGGCCCGTGCATGCTTTCATTTCGTATCATGTAATGCTCTTCTGCTCACGCTGGCTTTACCGCAGTGCTTTCGCGATGCAGTGAAGCCTAATCATCCTTTTGTCTCCCTGAAACGGACGTGCCAAGATGCATATTCGGCCTGAGCAGTCGCAAATGCTTATATTTGTTTGATGCCCAAGTGGCCTGTATATGCATTCATTTCGTATCATGTAATCCTCTTCTGCTAACGCCCCGCCGCGGCGGTCTAGTGGCTAAGGTTCTCGGCTGCTGACCCGCAGGTCGCGGGTTCGATTCCCGGCTGCGGCGGCTGCATTTCCGTTGGAGGCGGAAATGTTGTAGGCCTGTGTGCTCAGATTTGGGCGCACGGTAAAGAACCCCAGGTGGTCGAAATTTCCGGAGCCCTCCACTACGGCGTCTCTCATAATCATATGGTGGTTTTGGGACGTTAAACCCCACAAATCAATCAATCAATCTTCTGCTAACGCTGGCTTTATCGCAGTGCTTTCGCGATGCAGTGAAGCTTAATCGTTCTTTTGTCTCCCTGAAACGGACGTGCCAAGATGTATATTTGGCATGATTAGTCACAAATGCTTATATTTGTTTGATGCACAAAAGGCTTGTTTATGCATTCATTTCGTATCATGTAAAGCTCTTCTGCTCACGCTGGCTTTACCGCACTGCCTTCGCGATGCAGTGAAGCTTAATCATCCTTTTACCTCCCTGAAACGGACGTGCCAAAATGTACATTTGACATGAGCAGTGTCAAATGCTTATATTTGTTTGATGCACAAGTGGCTTGTTCATGCGTTCATTTCCTAACATGTTCCTATCATGTAATGCTCTTCTGCTAACGCTGGCTTTACCGCAGTGCTTTCGCGATGCAGTGAAGCCTAATCATCCTTTTGTCTCCCTGAAACGGACGTGCCAAGATGTATATTTGGCATGAGCAGTTGCACGTGCTTATATTTGTTTGATGCACAAGTGGCCTGTGCATGCGTTCATTTCCTATCACGTTCGTATCATGTAATGCTCTTCTGCTCAAGCTGACTTTACCGCACTGCTTTCACGATGAAGTGAAGCCTAATCATCTTTTGGTAATTGTCTTTTTGTCTTCCTGAAACGGACGTGCCAAGATGCATATTTGGCCTGAGCAGTCACAAATGCTTATATTTGTTTGATACACAAGTGGCCCGTGCATGCTTTCATTTCGTATCATGTAATGCTCTTCTGCTCACGCTGGCTTTACCGCAGTGCTTTCGCGATGCAGTGAAGCCTAATCATCCTTTTGTCTCCCTGAAACGGACGTGCCAAGATGCATATTCGGCCTGAGCAGTCGCAAATGCTTATATTTGTTTGATGCACAAGTGGCCTGTATATGCATTCATTTCGTATCATGTAATCCTCTTCTGCTAACGCCCCGCCGCGGTGGTCTAGTGGCTAAGGTACTCGGCTGCTGACCCACAGGTCGCGGGTTCGATTCCCGGCTGCGGCGGCTGCATTTCCGATGGAGACGGAAATGTTGTAGGCCCGTGTGCTCAGATTCGGGCCCACGTTTAAGAACCCCAGGTGGTCGAAATTTCCGGAGCCCTCCACTACGGCGTCTCTCATATTCATATGGTGGTTTGGGGACGTTAAACCCCATAAATCAATCAATCAATCTTCTGCTAACGCTGGCTTTATCAGAGTGCTTTCGCGATGCAGTGAAGCTTAATCGTCCTTTTGTCTCCCTGAAACGGACGTGCCAAGATGTATATTTTGCATGATTAGTCACAAATGCTTATATTTGTTTGATGCACAAAAGGCTTGTTTATGCATTCATTGCGTATCATGTAAAGCTCTTCTGCTATCGCGGACTTTACCGCAGTACTTTCGCGATGCAGTGAAGCTTAATCATCCATTTGTGTCCCTGAAACCGACGTGCCAAGATGTATATTTGGCATGAGCTGTTGCAAATGCTTATATTTGTTTGATGCACAAGTGGCCTGTGCATGAGTTCATTTCCTGTCATGTTCGTATCATGTAATGCTCTTCTACTCACGCTGGCTTTACCGCACTGCTTTCGCGATGCAGTGAAGCTTAATCATCCTTTTGCCTCCCTGAAACGGACGTGCCAAGATGTACATTTGACATGAGCAGTGTCAAATGCTTATATTTGTTTTATGCACAAGTGGCTTGTTCATGCGTTCATTTCCTAACATGTTCCTATCATGTAATGCTCTTCTGCTCACGCTGGCTTCACCGCAGTGCTTTTGCAATTCAGTGAAGCTTCAACATATTTTAGTATCTGTCCTTTTGCTTGCGTGAAACGGACGCGCCAAGATGCATAATTGGCCTGAGAGTTTGCAAATGCCTATATTTGTTTGATGCACAAGTGGCCTTTGCATGCATTCATTTCCTTTCATGTAATGTTCTTCTGCCCACGCTTGCTTTACTGCAGTGCTTTCGCGATACAGTGAAGCCTAATCATCCTTTTGTCTCCCTGAAACGGACGTGCCAAGATGTATATTTGGCATGAGCAGTTGCAAATACTTATATTTGTTTGATGCACAAGTGGCCCATGCACTCGTTCATTTCGTATCATGAAATGCTCTGCTGCTCACGCTGGCTTTACCGCAGTGCTTTTGCAATGCAGTGAAGCTTAATCATCTTTTGGTAATTGTCTTTTTGTCTCCCTGAAACGGACGTGCCAAGATGCATATTTGGCCTGAACAGTCGCAAATGCTTATATTTGTTTGATGCACAAGTGGCATGTATATGCATTCATTTCGTATCATGTAATGCTCTTCTGCGGACGCTGGCTTTACCGCAGTGCTTTCTCGATGCAGTGAAGCCTCATCATCCTTTTGTCTCCCTGAAACGGACGTGCCAAGATGTATATTTGGCATGAGCGGTCGCAAATGCTTATATTTGTTTGATGCATAAGTGGCCCGTGCATCCATTCATTTCGTATCATGTATTGCTCTTCTGCTCACGCTGGCTTTACCGCAGTGCTTTCGCCGTGCAGTGAAGCTTAATCATGTTTTGGTAATTGTCTTTTTGTCTCCCTGAAACGGACGTGCCAAGATGCATATTTGGCCTGAGCAGTCGCAAATGCTTATATTTTGTGATGCACAAGTGGCCTGTATATGCATTCATTTCGTATCATGTAATGCTCTTCTGCTCACGCTGGCTTTACCGCAGTGCTTTCGCGTTGCAGTGAGGCTTAATTATCTTTTAATAATTGTCTTTTTGTCTCCCTGAAACGGACGTGCCAAGATGCATATTTGGCCTGAGCAGTCGCAAATGCTTATATCTGTTTGGTGCACAAGTGGCCTGTATATGCATTCATTTCGTATCATGTAATGCTCTTCGGCTCACGCTGGCTTTACCGCAGTGCTTTCGCGATGCAGTGAAGATTATTCATCTTTTTGTAATTGTCTTTTTGTCTCCCTGAAACGGACGTGCCTAGATGCATATTAGGCCTGAGCTGTCACAAATGCTTATATTTGTTTGATGGACAAGTTGCCTGTATATGCATGCATTTCGTATCAAGTAATGCTCTTCTGCTCACGCTGGCTTTACCGCAGTGCTTTCGCGATGCAGTGAAGCCTCATCATCCTTTTGTCTCCCTGAAACGGACGTGCCAAGTTGTATATTTGGCATGAGCAGTTGCAAATGCTTATATTTTTGATGCACAAGTGGCCCGTGCATGCGTTCATTTCGTATCATGTAATGCTCTTCTGCTCACGCTGGCTTTACTGCAGTGCTTTCGCCATGCAGTGAAGCCTAATCATCTTTTGGTAATTGTCTTTTTGTCTTCCTGAAACGGACGTGCCAAGATGCATATTCGGCCTGAGCAGTCGCAAATGCCTATATTTGTTTGATCCACAATTGGCCTATATATGCATTCATTTCGTATCATGCAATGCTCTTCTGCTCACGCTGGCTTTACCGCAGTGCTTTTGCGTTGCAGTGAAGCTTAATTGTCTTTTAATAGTTGTCTTTTTGTCTCCCTGAAACGGACGTGCCAAGATGCATATTTGGCCTGAGCAGTCGCAAATGCTTATATTTGTTTGATGGACAAGTTGCCTGTATATGCATTCATTTCGTATCAAGTAATGCTCTTCTGCTCACGCTGGCATTACCGCAGTGTTTTCGCGATGCAGTGAAGCCTCATCATCCTTTTGTCTCCCTGAAACGGACGTGCCAAGTTGTATATTTGGCATGAGCAGTTGCAAATGCTTATATTTTTGATGCACAAGTGGCCCGTGCATGCGTTCATTTCGTATCATGTAATGCTCTTCTGCTCACGCTGGCTTTACCGCACTGCTTTCACGATGAAGTGAAGCCTAATCATCTTTTGGTAATTGTCTTTTTGTCTTCCTGAAACGGACTTGCCAAGATGCATATTTGGCCTGAGCAGTCACAAATGCTTATATTCGTTTGATACACAAGTGGCCCGTGCATGCTTTCATTTCGTATCATGTAATGCTCTTCTGCTCACGCTGGCTTTACCGCAGTGCTTTCGCGATGCAGTGAAGCCTAATCATCCGTTTGTCTCCCTGAAACGGACGTGCCAAGATGCATATTCGGCCTGAGCAGTCGCAAATGCTTATATTTGTTTGATGCCCAAGTGGCCTGTATATGCATTCATTTCGTATCATGTAATCCTCTTCTGCTAACGCCCCGCCGCGGCGGTCTAGTGGCTAAGGTTCTCGGCTGCTGACCCGCAGGTCGCGGGTTCGATTCCCGGCTGCGGCGGCTGCATTTTCGTTGGAGGCGGAAATGTTGTAGGCCTGTGTGCGCAGATTTGGGCGCACGTTAAAGAACCCCAGGTGGTCGAAATTTCCGGAGCCCTCCACTACGGCGTCTCTCATAATCATATGGTGGTTTTGGGACGTTAAACCCCACAAATCAATCAATCAATCTTCTGCTAACGCTGGCTTTATCGCAGTGCTTTCGCGATGCAGTGAAGCTTAATCGTTCTTTTGTCTCCCTGAAACGGACGTGCCAAGATGTATATTTGGCATGATTAGTCACAAATGCTTATATTTGTTTGATGCACAAAAGGCTTGTTTATGCATTCATTTCGTATCATGTAAAGCTCTTCTGCTCACGCTGGCTTTACCGCACTGCTTTCGCGATGCAGTGAAGCTTAATCATCCTTTTACCTCCCTGAAACGGACGTGCCAAAATGTACATTTGACATGAGCAGTGCCAAATGCTTATATTTGTTTGATGCACAAGTGGCTTGTTCATGCGTTCATTTCCTAACATGTTCCTATCATGTAATGCTCTTCTGCTAACGCTGGCTTTACAACAGTGCTTTCGCGATGCAGTGAAGCCTAATCATCCTTTTGTCTCCCTGAAACGGACGTGCCAAGATGTATATTTGGCATGAGCAGTTGCACATGCTTATATTTGTTTGATGCACAAGTGGCTTGTGCATGCGTTCATTTCCTATCACGTTCGTATCATGTAATGCTCTTCTGCTCAAGCTGACTTTACCGCACTGCTTTCACGATGAAGTGAAGCCTAATCATCTTTTGGTAATTGTCTTTTTGTCTTCCTGAAACGGACGTGCCAAGATGCATATTTGGCCTGAGCAGTCACAAATGCTTATATTTGTTTAATACACAAGTGGCCCGTGCATGCTTTCATTTCGTATCATGTAATGCTCTTCTGCTCACGCTAGCTTTAACGCACTGCTTTCGCGATGCAGTGAAGCTTAATCATCCTTTTACCTCCCTGAAACGGACGTGCCAAGATGTACATTTGACATGAGCAATGTCAAATGCTTATATTTGTTTGATGCACAAGTGGCCTGTGCATGAGTTCATTTCCTATCATGTTCGTATCATGTAATGCTCTTCTACTCACGCTGGCTTTACCGCACTGCTTTCGCGATGCAGTGAAGCTTAATCATCCTTTTGCCTCCCTGAAACGGACGTGCCAAGATGTACATTTGACATGAGCAGTGTCAAATGCTTATATTTGTTTGATGCACAAGTGGCTTGTTCATGCGTTCATTTGCTAACATGTTCCTATCATGTAATGCTCTTCTGCTCACGCTGGCTTCACCGCAGTGCTTTTGCAATGCAGTGAAGCTTCAACATATTTTAGTATCTGTCCTTTTGCTTGCGTGAAACGGACGCGCCAAGATGCATATTTGGCCTGAGAGTTTGCAAATGCCTATATTTGTTTGATGCACAAGTGGCCTGTGCATGCATTCATTTCCTATCATGTAATGCTCTTCTCCCCACGCTTGCTTTACCGCAGTGCTTTCGCGATGCAGTGAAGCCTAATCATCCTTTTGTCTCCCTGAAACGGACGTGCCAAGATGTATATTTGGCATGAGCAGTTGCAAATGCTTTTATTTGTTTGATGCACAAGTGGCCTAGGCATGCATTCATTTCGTATCATGTAATGCTCTTCTGCTCACGCTGGCTTTACCGCAGTGCTTTCTCGGTGCCGTGAAGCTTATTCATCTTTTGGTAATTGTCTTTTTGTCTCCCTGAAACGTACGTGCCAAGATGCATATTTGGCCTGAGCAGTCGCAAACGCTTATATTTGTTTGATACACAAGTGGCCTGTATATGCCATAATTTCGTATCATGTAATGCTCTCCTGCTAATGCTGGCTTTACCGCAGTGCTTTCGCGATGCAGTGAAGCCTAATCATTCTTTTGCCTCCCTGAAACGAACGTGCCAACATGTATATTTGGCATGAGAAGTTCCAAATGCTTATATTTGTTTGATGCACAAGTGGCCTGTGCATGCGTTCATTTGCTATCATGTTCGTATCATGTATTGCTTTTCGGCTCAGGCTGAATTTATCGCAGTGCTTTCGCGATGCAGTGAAGCTTAATCATCTTTTGGTAATTGTCTTTTTTTCTCCCTGAAACGTACGTGCCAAGATGCATATTTGGCCTGATTAGTCGCAAATGCTTATATTTTGTGATGCACAAGTGGCCTGTATATGCATTCATTTCGTATCATGTAGTGCCCTTCTGCTCACGCTGGCTTTACCGCAGTGCTTTCGCAATGCAGTGAAGCTTAATCATCTTTTTGTCTCCCTGAAACGGACGTGCCAATATGTATATTTGGCATGAGAAGTTGCAAATACTTATATTTGTTTGATGCACAAGTGGCCCATGCACTCGTTCATTTCGTATCATGGAACGCTCTGCTGCTCACGCTGGCTTTACCGCAGTGCTTTTGTGATGCAGTGAAGCTTAATCATCTTTTGGTAATTGTCTTTTTGTCTCCCTGAAACGGACGTGCATGATGCATATTTGGCCTGAACAGTCGCAAATGCTTATATTTGTTTGATGCACAAGTGGCTTGTATATGCATTCATTTCGTATCATGTAATGCTCTTCTGTGGACGCTGGCTTTACCGCAGTGCTTTCGCGATGCAGTGAAGCTTAATCATCCTTTTGTCTCCCTGAAACGGACGTGCCAAGATGTATATTTGGCATGAGCGGTCGCAAATGCTTATATTTGTTTTATGCATAAGTGGCCCGTGCATCCATTCATTTCGTATCATAAATTGCTCTTCTGCTCACGCTGGCTTTACCGCAGTGCTTTCGCCATGCAGTGAAGCCTAATCATCTTTTGGTAATTGTCTTTTTGTTTCCCTGAAACGGACGTGCCAAGATGCATATTTGGCCTGAGCAGTCGCAAATGCTTATATTTGTTTTATGCACAAGTGGCCTGTATAAGCATTAATTTCGTATCATGTAATGCTCTTCTGCTCACGCTGGCTTTACCGCAGTGCTTTTGCGTTGCAGTGAAGCTTAATTGTCTTTTAATAGTTGTCTTTTTGTCTCCCTGAAACGGACGTGCCAAGATGCATATTTGGCCTGAGCAGTCGCAAATGCTTATATTTGTTTGATGGACAAGTTGCCTGTATATGCATTCATTTCGTATCAAGTAATGCTCTTCTGCTCACGCTGGCATTACCGCAGTGTTTTCGCGATGCAGTGAAGCCTCATCATCCTTTTGTCTCCCTGAAACGGACGTGCCAAGTTGTATATTTGGCATGAGCAGTTGCAAATGCTTATATTTTTGATGCACAAGTGGCCCGTGCATGCGTTCATTTCGTATCATGTAATGCTCTTCTGCTCACGCTGGCTTTACCGCACTGCTTTCACGATGAAGTGAAGCCTAATCATCTTTTGGTAATTGTCTTTTTGTCTTCCTGAAACGGACTTGCCAAGATGCATATTTGGCCTGAGCAGTCACAAATGCTCATATTCGTTTGATACACAAGTGGCCCGTGCATGCTTTCATTTCGTATCATGTAATGCTCTTCTGCTCACGCTGGCTTTACCGCAGTGCTTTCGCGATGCAGTGAAGCCTAATCATCCGTTTGTCTCCCTGAAACGGACGTGCAAAATGCATATTCGGCCTGAGCAGTCGCAAATGCTTATATTTGTTTGATGCCCAAGTGGCCTGTATATGCATTCATTTCGTATCATGTAATCCTCTTCTGCTAACGCCCCGCCGCGGCGGTCTAGTGGCTAAGGTTCTCGGCTGCTGACCCGCAGGTCGCGGGTTCGATTCCCGGCTGCGGCGGCTGCATTTCCGTTGGAGGTGGAAATGTTGTAGGCCTGTGTGCTCAGATTTGGGCGCACGTTAAAGAACCCCAGGTGGTCGAAATTTCCGGAGCCCTCCACTACGGCGTCTCTCACAATCATATGGTGGTTTTGGGACGTTAAACCCCACAAATCAATCAATCAATCTTCTGCTAACGCTGGCTTTATCGCAGTGCTTTCGCGATGCAGTGAAGCTTAATCGTTCTTTTGTCTCCCTGAAACGGACGTGCCAAGATGTATATTTGGCATGATTAGTCACAAATGCTTATATTTGTTTGATGCACAAAAGGCTTGTTTATGCATTCATTTCGTATCATGTAAAGCTCTTCTGCTCACGCTGGCTTTACCGCACTGCTTTCGCGATGCAGTGAAGCTTAATCATCCTTTTACCTCCCTGAAACGGACGTGCCAAAATGTACATTTGACATGAGCAGTGCCAAATGCTTATATTTGTTTGATGCCCAAGTGGCTTGTTCATGCGTTCATTTCCTAACATGTTCCTATCATGTAATGCTCTTCTGCTAACGCTGGCTTTACCGCAGTGCTTTCGCGATGCAGTGAAGCCTAATCATCCTTTTGTCTCCCTGAAACGGACGTGCCAAGATGTATATTTGGCATGAGCAGTTGCACATGCTTATATTTGTTTGATGCACAAGTGGCCTGTGCATGCGTTCATTTCCTATCACGTTCGTATCATGTAATGCTCTTCTGCTCAAGCTGACTTTACCGCACTGCTTTCACGATGAAGTGAAGCCTAATCATCTTTTGGTAATTGTCTTTTTGTCTTCCTGAAACGGACTTGCCAAAATGCATATTTGGCCTGAGCAGTCACAAATGCTTATATTCGTTTGATACACAAGTGGCCCGTGCATGCTTTCATTTCGTATCATGTAATGCTCTTCTGCTCACGCTGGCTTTACCGCAGTGCTTATGCGATGCAGTGAAGCCTAATCATCCTTTTGTCTCCCTGAAACGGACGTGCCAAGATGCATATTCGGCCTGAGCAGTCGCAAATGCTTATATTTGTTTGATGCCCAAGTGGCCTGTATATGCATTCATTTCGTATCATGTAATCCTCTTCTGCTAACGCCCCGCCGCGGCGGTCTAGTGGCTAAGGTTCTCGGCTGCTGACCCGCAGGTCGCGGGTTCGATTCCCGGCTGCGGCGGGTGCATTTCCGTTGGAGGCGGAAATTTTGTAGGCCTGTGTGCTCAGATTTGGGCGCACGGTAAAGAACCCCAGGCGGTCGAAATTTCCGGAGCCCTCCACTACGGCGTCTCTCATAATCATATGGTGGTTTTGGGACGTTAAACCCCACAAATCAATCAATCAATCTTCTGCTAACGCTGGCTTTATCGCAGTGCTTTCGCGATGCAGTGAAGCTTAATCGTTCTTTTGTCTCCCTGAAACGGACGTGCCAAGATGTATATTTGGCATGATTAGTCACAAATGCTTATATTTGTTTGATGCACAAAAGGCTTGTTTATGCATTCATTTCGTATCATGTAAAGCTCTTCTGCTCACGCTGGCTTTACCGCACTGCTTTCGCGATGCATTGAAGCTTAATCATCCTTTTACCTCCCTGAAACGGACGTGCCAAAATGTACATTTGACATGAGCAGTGTCAAATGCTTATATTTGTTTGATGCACAAGTGGCTTGTTCATGCGTTCATTTCCTAACATGTTCCTATCATGTGATGCTCTTCTGCTAACGCTGGCTTTACCGCAGTGCTTTCGCGATGCAGTGAAGCCTAATCATCCTTTTGTCTCCCTGAAACGGACGTGCCAAGATGTATATTTGGCATGAGCAGTTGCACATGCTTATATTTGTTTGATGCACAAGTGGCCTGTGCATGCGTTCATTTCCTATCACGTTCGTATCATGTAATGCTCTTCTGCTCAAGCTGACTTTACCACACTGCTTTCACGATGAAGTGAAGCCTAATCATCTTTTGGTAATTGTCTTTTTGTCTTCCTGAAACGGACGTGCCAAGATGCATATTTGGCCTGAGCAGTCACAAATGCTTATATTTGTTTGATACACAAGTGGCCCGTGCATGCTTTCATTTCGTATCATGTAATGATCTTCTGCTCACGCTGGCTTTACCGCAGTGCTTTCGCGATGCAGTGAAGCCTAATCATCCTTTTGTCTCCCTGAAACGGACGTGCCAAGATGCATATTCGGCCTGAGCAGTCGCAAATGCTTATATTTGTTTGATGCACAAGTGGCCTGTATATGCATTCATTTCGTATCATGTAATCCTCTTCTGCTAACGCCCCGACGCGGTGGTCTAGTGGCTAAGGTACTCGGCTGCTGACCCGCAGGTCGCGGGTTCGATTCCCGGCTGCGGCGGCTGCATTTCCGATGGAGACGGAAATGTTGTAGGCCCGTGTGCTCAGATTCGGGCCCACGTTTAAGAACCCCAGGTGGTCGAAATTTCCGGAGCCCTCCACTACGGCGTCTCTCATATTCATATGGTGGTTTGGGGACGTTAAACCCCATAAATCAATCAATCGATCTTCTGCTAACGCTGGCTTTATCAGAGTGCTTTCGCGATGCAGTGAAGCTTAATCGTCCTTTTGTCTCCCTGAAACGGACGTGCCAAGATGTATATTTTGCATGATTAGTCACAAATGCTTATATTTGTTTGATGCACAAAAGGCTTGTTTATGCATTCATTTCGTATCATGTAAAGCTCTTCTGCTATCGCGGACTTTACCGCAGTACTTTCGCGATGCAGTGAAGCTTAATCATCCATTTGTGTCCCTGAAACCGACGTGCCAAGATGTATATTTGGCATGAGCTGTTGCAAATGCTTATATTTGTTTGATGCACAAGTGGCCTGTGCATGAGTTCATTTCCTGTCATGTTCGTATCATGTAATGCTCTTCTACTCACGCTGGCTTTACCGCACTGCTTTCGCGATGCAGTGAAGCTTAATCATCCTTTTGCCTCCCTGAAACGGACGTGCCAAGATGTACATTTGACATGAGCAGTGTCAAATGCCTATATTTGTTTTATGCACAAGTGGCTTGTTCATGCGTTCATTTCCTAACATGTTCCTATCATGTAATGCTCTTCTGCTCACGCTGGCTTCACCGCAGGACTTTTGCAATTCAGTGAAGCTTCAACATATTTTAGTATCTGTCCTTTTGCTTGCGTGAAACGGACGCGCCAAGATGCATAATTGGCCTGAGAGTTTGCAAATGCCTATATTTGTTTGATGCACAAGTGGCCTTTGCATGCATTCATTTCCTTTCATGTAATGCTCTTCTGCCCACGCTTGCTTTACCGCAGTGCTTTCGCGATACAGTGAAGCCTAATCATCCTTTTGTCTCCCTGAAACGGACGTGCCAAGATGTATATTTGGCATGAGCAGTTGCAAATACTTATATTTGTTTGATGCACAAGTGGCCCATGCACTCGTTCATTTCGTATCATGGAATGCTCTGCTGCTCACGCTGGCTTTACCGCAGTGCTTTTGCAATGCAGTGAAGCTTAATCATCTTTTGGTAATTGTCTTTTTGTCTCCCTGAAACGGACGTGCCAAGATGCATATTTGGCTTGAACAGTCGCAAATGCTTATACTTGTTTGATGCACAAGTGGCATGTATATGCATTCATTTCGTATCATGTAATGCTTTTCTGCGGACGCTGGCTTTACCGCAGTGCTTTCTCGGTGCAGTGAAGCCTCATCATCCTTTTGTCTCCCTGAAACGGACGTGCCAAGATGTATATTTGGCATGAGCGGTCGCAAATGCTTATATTTGTTTGATGCATAAGTGGCCCGTGCATCCATTCTTTTCGTATCATGTATTGCTCTTCTGCTCACGCTGGCTTTACCGCAGTGCTTTCGCCGTGCAGTGAAGCTTAATCATGTTTTGGTAAATGTCTTTTTGTCTCCCTGAAACGGACGTGCCAAGATGCATATTTGGCCTGAGCAGTCGCAAATGCTTATATTTTGTGATGCACAAGTGGCCTGTATATGCATTCATTTCGTATCATGTAATGCTCTTCTGCTCACGCTGGCTTTACCGCAGTGCTTTCGCGTTGCAGTGAAGCTTAATTATCTTTTAATAATTGTCTTTTTGTCTCCCTGAAACGGACGTGCCAAGATGCATATTTGGCCTGAGCAGTCGCAAATGCTTATATCTGTTTGGTGCACAAGTGGCCTGTATATGCATTCATTTCGTATCATGTAATGCTCTTCGGCTCACGCTGGCTTTACCGCAGTGCTTTCGCGATGCAGTGAAGATTATTCATCTTTTTGTAATTGTCTTTTTGTCTCCCTGAAACAGACGTGCCTAGATGCATATTAGGCCTGAGCAGTCACAAATGCTTATATTTGTTTGATGGACAAGTTGCCTGTATATGCATGCATTTCGTATCAAGTAATGCTCTTCTGCTCACGCTGGCTTTACCGCAGTGCTTTCGCGATGCAGTGAAGCCTCATCATCCTTTTGTCTCCCTGAAACGGACGTGCCAAGTTGTATATTTGGCATGAGCAGTTGCAAATGCTTATATTTTTGATGCACAAGTGGCCCGTGCATGCGTTCATTTCGTATCATGTAATGCTCTTCTGCTCACGCTGGCTTTACTGCAGTGCTTTCGCTATGCAGTGAAGCCTAATCACCTTTTGGTAATTGTCTTTTTGTCTTCCTGAAACGGACGTGCCAAGATGCATATTCGGCCTGAGCAGTCGCAAATGCCTATATTTGTTTGATCCACCATTGGCCTATATATGCATTCATTTCGTATCATGCAATGCTCTTCTGCTCACGCTGGCTTTACCGCAGTGCTTTTGCGTTGCAGTGAAGCTTAATTGTCTTTTAATAGTTGTCTTTTTGTCTCCCTGAAACGGACGTGCCAAGATGCATATTTGGCCTGAGCAGTCGCAAATGCTTATATTTGTTTGATGGACAAGTTGCCTGTATATGCATTCATTTCGTATCAAGTAATGCTCTTCTGCTCACGCTGGCATTACCGCAGTGTTTTCGCGATGCAGTGAAGCCTCATCATCCTTTTGTCTCCCTGAAACGGACGTGCCAAGTTGTATATTTGGCATGAGCAGTTGCAAATGCTTATATTTTTGATGCACAAGTGGCCCGTGCATGCGTTCATTTCGTATCATGTAATGCTCTTCTGCTCACGCTGGCTTTACCGCACTGCTTTCACGATGAAGTGAAGCCTAATCATCTTTTGGTAATTTTCTTTTTGTCTTCCTGAAACGGACTTGCCAAGATGCATAATTGGCCTGAGCAGTCACAAATGCTTATATTCGTTTGATACACAAGTGGCCCGTGCATGCTTTCATTTCGTATCATGTAATGCTCTCCTGCTCACGCTGGCTTTACCGCAGTGCTTTCGCGATGCAGTGAAGCCTAATCATCCGTTTGTCTCCCTGAAACGGACGTGCCAAGATGAATATTCGGCCTGAGCAGTCGCAAATGCTTATATTTGTTTGATGCCCAAGTGGCCTGTATATGCATTCATTTCGTATCATGTAATCCTCTTCTCCTAACGCCCCGCCGCGGCGGTCTAGTGGCTAAGGTTCTCGGCTGCTGACCCGCAGGTCGCGGGTTCGATTCCCGGCTGCGGCGGCTGCATTTCCGTTGGAGGCGGAAATGTTGTAGGCCTGTGTGCTCAGATTTGGGCGCACGTTAAAGAACCCCAGGTGGTCGAAATTTCCGGAGCCCTCCACTACGGCGTCTCTCATAATCATATGGTGGTTTTGGGACGTTAAACCCCTCAAATCAATCAATCAATCTTCTGCTAACGCTGGCTTTATCGCAGTGCTTTCGCGATGCAGTGAAGCTTAATCGTTCTTTTGTCTCCCTGAAACGGACGTGCCAAGATGTATATTTGGCATGATTAGTCACAAATGCTTATATTTGTTTGATGCACAAAAGGCTTGTTTATGCATTCATTTCGTATCATGTAAAGCTCTTCTGCTCACGCTGGCTTTACCGCACTGCTTTCGCGATGCAGTGAAGCTTAATCATCCTTTTACCTCCCTGAAACGGACGTGCCAAAATGTACATTTGACATGAGCAGTGCCAAATGCTTATATTTGTTTGATGCACAAGTGGCTTGTTCATGCGTTCATTTCCTAACATGTTCCTATCATGTAATGCTCTTCTGCTAACGCTGGCTTTACCGCAGTGCTTTCGCGATGCAGTGAAGCCTAATCATCCTTTTGTCTCCCTGAAACGGACGTGCCAAGATGTATATTTGGCATGAGCAGTTGCACATGCTTATATTTGTTTGATGCACAAGTGGCCTGTGCATGCGTTCATTTCCTATCACGTTCGTATCATGTAATGCTCTTCTGCTCAAGCTGACTTTACCGCACTGCTTTCACGATGAAGTGAAGCCTAATCATCTTTTGGTAATTGTCTTTTTGTCTTCCTGAAACGGACGTGCCAAGATGCATATTTGGCCTGAGCAGTCACAAATGCTTATATTTGTTTGATACACAAGTGGCCCGTGCATGCTTTCATTTCGTATCATGTAATGCTCTTCTGCTCACGCTGGCTTTAACGCACTGCTTTCGCGATGCAGTGAAGCTTAATCATCCTTTTACCTCCCTGAAACGGACGTGCCAAGATGTACATTTGACATGAGCAATGTCAAATGCTTATATTTGTTTGATGCACAAGTGGCCTGTGCATGAGTTCATTTCCTATCATGTTCGTATCATGTAATGCTCTTCTACTCACGCTGGCTTTACCGCACTGCTTTCGCGATGCAGTGAAGCCTAATCATCCTTTTGCCTCCCTGAAACGGACGTGCCAAGATGTACATTTGACATGAGCAGTGTCAAATGCTTATATTTGTTTGATGCACAAGTGGCTTGTTCATGCGTTCATTTGCTAACATGTTCCTATCATGTAATGCTCTTCTGCGCACGCTGGCTTCACCGCAGTGCTTTTGCAATGCAGTGAAGCTTCAACATATTTTAGTATCTGTCCTTTTGCTTGCGTGAAACGGACGCGCCAAGATGCATATTTGGCCTGAGAGTTTGCAAATGCCTATATTTGTTTGATGCACAAGTGGCCTGTGCATGCATTCATTTCCTATCATGTAATGCTCTTCTCCCCACGCTTGCTTTACCGCAGTGCTTTCGCGATGCAGTGAAGCCTAATCATCCTTTTGTCTCCCTGAAACGGACGTGCCAAGATGTATATTTGGCATGAGCAGTTGCAAATGCTTTTATTTGTTTGATGCACATGTGGCCTAGGCATGCATTCATTTCGTATCATGTAATGCTCTTCTGCTCACGCTGGCTTTACCGCAGTGCTTTCTCGGTGCCGTGAAGCTTATTCATCTTTTGGTAATTGTCTTTTTGTCTCCCTGAAACGGACGTGCCAAGATGCATATTTGGCCTGAGCAGTCGCAAACGCTTATATTTGTTCGATACACAAGTGGCCTGTATATGCCATAATTTCGTATCATGTAATGCTCTCCTGCTAATGCTGGCTTTACCGCAGTGCTTTCGCGATGCAGTGAAGCTTAATCATCCTTTTGTCTCCCTGAAACGGACGTGCCAAGATGTATATTTGGCATGAGCGGTCGCAAATGCTTATATTTGTTTTATGCATAAGTGGCCCGTGCATCCATTCATTTCGTATCATAAATTGCTCTTCTGCTCACGCTGGCTTTACCGCAGTGCTTTCGCCATGCAGTGAAGCCTAATCATCTTTTGGTAATTGTCTTTTTGTTTCCCTGAAACGGACGTGCCAAGATGCATATTTGGCCTGAGCAGTCGCAAATGCTTATATTTGTTTGATGCACAAGTGGCCTGTATAAGCATTAATTTCGTATCATGTAATGCTCTTCTGCTCACGCTGGCTTTACCGCAGTGCTTTTGCGTTGCAGTGAAGCTTAATTGTCTTTTAATAGTTGTCTTTTTGTCTCCCTGAAACGGACGTGCCAAGATGCATATTTGGCCTGAGCAGTCGCAAATGCTTATATTTGTTTGATGGACAAGTTGCCTGTATATGCATTCATTTCGTATCAAGTAATGCTCTTCTGCTCACGCTGGCATTACCGCAGTGTTTTCGCGATGCAGTGAAGCCTCATCATCCTTTTGTCTCCCTGAAACGGACGTGCCAAGTTGTATATTTGGCATGAGCAGTTGCAAATGCTTATATTTTTGATGCACAAGTGGCCCGTGCATGCGTTCATTTCGTATCATGTAATGCTCTTCTGCTCACGCTGGCTTTACCACACTGCTTTCACGATGAAGTGAAGCCTAATCATCTTTTGGTAATTGTCTTTTTGTCTTCCTGAAACGGACTTGCCAAGATGCATATTTGGCCTGAGCAGTCACAAATGCTTATATTCGTTTGATACACAAGTGGCCCGTGCATGCTTTCATTTCGTATCATGTAATGCTCTTCTGCTCACGCTGGCTTTACCGCAGTGCTTTCGCGATGCAGTGAAGCCTAATCATCCGTTTGTCTCCCTGAAACGGACGTGCCAAGATGCATATTCGGCCTGAGCAGTCGCAAATGCTTATATTTGTTTGATGCCCAAGTGGCCTGTATATGCATTCATTTCGTATCATGTAATCCTCTTCTGCTAACGCCCCGCCGCGGCGGTCTAGTGGCTAAGGTTCTCGGCTGCTGACCCGCAGGTCGCGGGTTCGATTCCCGGCTGCGGCGGCTGCATTTCCGATGGAGACGGAAATGTTGTAGGCCCGTGTGCTCAGATTCGGGCCCACGTTTAAGAACCCCAGGTGGTCGAAATTTCCGGAGCCCTCCACTACGGCGTCTCTCATATTCATATGGTGGTTTGGGGACGTTAAACCCCATAAATCAATCAATCAATCTTCTGCTAACGCTGGCTTTATCAGAGTGCTTTCGCGATGCAGTGAAGCTTAATCGTCCTTTTGTCTCCCTGAAACGGACGTGCCAAGATGTATATTTTGCATGATTAGTCACAAATGCTTATATTTGTTTGATGCACAAAAGGCTTGTTTATGCATTCATTTCGTATCATGTAAAGCTCTTCTGCTATCGCGGACTTTACCGCAGTACTTTCGCGATGCAGTGAAGCTTAATCATCCATTTGTGTCCCTGAAACCGACGTGCCAAGATGTATATTTGGCATGAGCTGTTGCAAATGCTTATATTTGTTTGATGCACAAGTGGCCTGTGCATGAGTTCATTTCCTGTCATGTTCGTATCATGTAATGCTCTTCTACTCACGCTGGCTTTACCGCACTGCTTTCGCGATGCAGTGAAGCTTAATCATCCTTTTGCCTCCCTGAAACGGACGTGCCAAGATGTACATTTGACATGAGCAGTGTCAAATGCTTATATTTGTTTTATGCACAAGTGGCTTGTTCATGCGTTCATTTCCTAACATGTTCCTATCATGTAATGCTCTTCTGCTCACGCTGGCTTCACCGCAGGACTTTTGCAATTCAGTGAAGCTTCAACATATTTTAGTATCTGTCCTTTTGCTTGCGTGAAACGGACGCGCCAAGATGCATAATTGGCCTGAGAGTTTGCAAATGCCTATATTTGTTTGATGCACAAGTGGCCTTTGCATGCATTCATTTCCTTTCATGTAATGCTCTTCTGCCCACGCTTGCTTTACCGCAGTGCTTTCGCGATACAGTGAAGCCTAATCATCCTTTTGTCTCCCTGAAACGGACGTGCCAAGATGTATATTTGGCATGAGCAGTTGCAAATACTTATATTTGTTTGATGCACAAGTCGCCCATGCACTCGTTCATTTCGTATCATGGAATGCTCTGCTGCTCACGCTGGCTTTACCGCAGTGCTTTTGCAATGCAGTGAAGCTTAATCATCTTTTGGTAATTGTCTTTTTGTCTCCCTGAAACGGACGTGCCAAGATGCATATTTGGCTTGAACAGTCGCAAATGCTTATACTTGTTTGATGCACAAGTGGCATGTATATGCATTCATTTCGTATCATGTAATGCTCTTCTGCGGACGCTGGCTTTACCGCAGTTCTTTCTCGGTGCAGTGAAGCCTCATCATCCTTTTGTCTCCCTGAAACGGACGTGCCAAGATGTATATTTGGCATGAGCGGTCGCAAATGCTTATATTTGTTTGATGCATAAGTGGCCCGTGCATCCATTCTTTTCGTATCATGTATTGCTCTTCTGCTCACGCTGGCTTTACCGCAGTGCTTTCGCCGTGCAGTGAAGCTTAATCATGTTTTGGTAATTGTCTTTTTGTCTCCCTGAAACGGACGTGCCAAGATGCATATTTGGCCTGAGCAGTCGCAAATGCTTATATTTTGTGATGCACAAGTGGCCTGTATATGCATTCATTTCGTATCATGTAATGCTCTTCTGCTCACGCTGGCTTTACCGCAGTGCTTTCGCGTTGCAGTGAAGCTTAATTATCTTTTAATAATTGTCTTTTTGTCTCCCTGAAACGGACGTGCCAAGATGCATATTTGGCCTGAGCAGTCGCAAATGCTTATATCTGTTTGGTGCACAAGTGGCCTGTATATGCATTCATTTCGTATCATGTAATGCTCTTCGGCTCACGCTGGCTTTACCGCAGTGCTTTCGCGATGCAGTGAAGATTATTCATCTTTTTGTAATTGTCTTTTTGTCTCCCTGAAACGGAAGTGCCTAGATGCATATTAGGCCTGAGCAGTCACAAATGCTTATATTTGTTTGATGGACAAGTTGCCTGTATATGCATGCATTTCGTATCAAGTAATGCTCTTCTGCTCACGCTGGCTTTACCGCAGTGCTTTCGCGATGCAGTGAAGCCTCATCATCCTTTTGTCTCCCTGAAACGGACGTGCCAAGTTGTATATTTGGCATGAGCAGTTGCAAATGCTTATATTTTTGATGCACAAGTGGCCCGTGCATGCGTTCATTTCGTATCATGTAATGCTCTTCTGCTCACGCTGGCTTTACTGCAGTGCTTTCGCTATGCAGTGAAGCCTAATCACCTTTTGGTAATTGTCTTTTTGTCTTCCTGAAACGGACGTTCCAAGATGCATATTCGGCCTGAGCAGTCGCAAATGCCTATATTTGTTTGATCCACAATTGGCCTATATATGCATTCATTTCGTATCATGCAATGCTCTTCTGCTCACGCTGGCTTTACCGCAGTGCTTTTGCGTTGCAGTGAAGCTTAATTGTCTTTTAATAGTTGTCTTTTTGTCTCCCTGAAACGGACGTGCCAAGATGCATATTTGGCCTGAGCAGTCGCAAATGCTTATATTTGTTTGATGGACAAGTTGCCTGTATATGCATTCATTTCGTATCAAGTAATGCTCTTCTGCTCACGCTGGCATTACCGCAGTGTTTTCGCGATGCAGTGAAGCCTCATCATCCTTTTGTCTCCCTGAAACGGACGTGCCAAGTTGTATATTTGGCATGAGCAGTTGCAAATGCTTATATTTTTGATGCACAAGTGGCCCGTGCATGCGTTCATTTCGTATCATGTAATGCTCTTCTGCTCACGCTGGCTTTACCGCACTGCTTTCACGATGAAGTGAAGCCTAATCATCTTTTGGTAATTGTCTTTTTGTCTTCCTGAAACGGACTTGCCAAGATGCATAATTGGCCTGAGCAGTCACAAATGCTTATATTCGTTTGATACACAAGTGGCCCGTGCATGCTTTCATTTCGTATCATGTAATGCTCTCCTGCTCACGCTGGCTTTACCGCAGTGCTTTCGCGATGCAGTGAAGCCTAATCATCCGTTTGTCTCCCTGAAACGGACGTGCCAAGATGCATATTCGGCCTGAGCAGTCGCAAATGCTTATATTTGTTTGATGCCCAAGTGGCCTGTATATGCATTCATTTCGTATCATGTAATCCTCTTCTGCTAACGCCCCGCCGCGGCGGTCTAGTGGCTAAGGTACTCGGCTGCTGACCCGCAGGTCGCGGGTTCGATTCCCGGCTGCGGCGGCTGCATTTCCGTTGGAGGCGGAAATGTTGTAGGCCTGTGTGCTCAGATTTGGGCGCACGTTAAAGAACCCCAGGTGGTCGAAATTTCCGGAGCCCTCCACTACGGCGTCTCTCGTAATCATATGGTGGTTTTGGGACGTTAAACCCCACAAATCAATCAATCAATCTTCTGCTAACGCTGGCTTTATCGCAGTGCTTTCGCGATGCAGTGAAGCTTAATCGTTCTTTTGTCTCCCTGAAACGGACGTGCCAAGATGTATATTTGGCATGATTAGTCACAAATGCTTATATTTGTTTGATGCACAAAAGGCTTGTTTATGCATTCATTTCGTATCATGTAAAGCTCTTCTGCTCACGCTGGCTTTACCGAACTGCTTTCGCGATGCAGTGAAGCTTAATCATCCTTTTACCTCCCTGAAACGGACGTGCCAAAATGTACATTTGACATGAGCAGTGCCAAATGCTTATATTTGTTTGATGCACAAGTGGCTTGTTCATGCGTTCATTTCCTAACATGTTCCTATCATGTAATGCTCTTCTGCTAACGCTGGCTTTACCGCAGTGCTTTCGCGATGCAGTGAAGCCTAATCATCCTTTTGTCTCCCTGAAACGGACGTGCCAAGATGTATATTTGGCATGAGCAGTTGCACATGCTTATATTTGTTTGATGCACAAGTGGCCTGTGCATGCGTTCATTTCCTATCACGTTCGTATCATGTAATGCTCTTCTGCTCAAGCTGACTTTACCGCACTGCTTTCACGATGAAGTGAAGCCTAATCATCTTTTGGTAATTGTCTTTTTGTCTTCCTGAAACGGACGTGCCAAGATGCATATTTGGCCTGAGCAGTCACAAATGCTTATATTTGTTTGATACACAAGTGGCCCGTGCATGCTTTCATTTCGTATCATGTAATGCTCTTCTGCTCACGCTGGCTTTAACGCACTGCTTTCGCGATGCAGTGAAGCTTAATCATCCTTTTACCTCCCTGAAACGGACGTGCCAAGATGTACATTTGACATGAGCAATGTCAAATGCTTATATTTGTTTGATGCACAAGTGGCCTGTGCATGAGTTCATTTCCTATCATGTTCGTATCATGTAATGCTCTTCTACTCACGCTGGCTTTACCGCACTGCTTTCGCGATGCAGTGAAGCCTAATCATCCTTTGCATCCCTGAAACGGACGTGCCAAGATGTCCATTTGACATGAGCAGTGTCAAATGCTTATATTTGTTTGATGCACAAGTGGCTTGTTCATGCGTTCATTTGCTAACATGTTCCTATCATGTAATGCTCTTCTGCGCACGCTGGCTTCACCGCAGTGCTTTTGCAATGCAGTGAAGCTTCAACATATTTTAGTATCTGTCCTTTTGCTTGCGTGAAACGGACGCGCCAAGATGCATATTTGGCCTGAGAGTTTGCAAATGCCTATATTTGTTTGATGCACAAGTGGCCTGTGCATGCATTCATTTCCTATCATGTAATGCTCTTCTCCCCACGCTTGCTTTACCGCAGTGCTTTCGCGATGCAGTGAAGCCTAATCATCCTTTTGTCTCCCTGAAACGGACGTGCCAAGATGTATATTTGGCATGAGCAGTTGCAAATGCTTTTATTTGTTTGATGCACAAGTGGCCTAGGCATGCATTCATTTCGTATCATGTAATGCTCTGCTGCTCACGCTGGCTTTACCGCAGTGCTTTTGCGATGCAGTGAAGCTTAATCATCTTTTGGTAATTGTCTTTTTGTCTCCCTGAAACGGACGTGCCATGATGCATATTTGGCCTGAACAGTCGCAAATGCTTATATTTGTTTGATGCACAAGTGGCTTGTATATGCATTCATTTCGTATCATGTAATGCTCTTCTGTGGACGCTGGCTTTACCGCAGTGCTTTCGCGATGCAGTGAAGCTTAATCATCCTTTTGTCTCCCTGAAACGGACGTGCCAAGATGTATATTTGGCATGAGCGGTCGCAAATGCTTATATTTGTTTTATGCATAAGTGGCCCGTGCATCCATTCATTTCGTATCATAAATTGCTCTTCTGCTCACGCTGGCTTTACCGCAGTGATTTCGCCATGCAGTGAAGCCTAATCATCTTTTGGTAATTGTCTTTTTGTTTCCCTGAAACGGACGTGCCAAGATGCATATTTGGCCTGAGCAGTCGCAAATGCTTATATTTGTTTGATGCACAAGTGGCCTGTATAAGCATTAATTTCGTATCATGTAATGCTCTTCTGCTTACGCTGGCTTTACCGCAGTGCTTTTGCGTTGCAGTGAAGCTTAATTGTCTTTTAATAGTTGTCTTTTTGTCTCCCTGAAACGGACGTGCCAAGATGCATATTTGGCCTGAGCAGTCGCAAATGCTTATATTTGTTTGATGGACAAGTTGCCTGTATATGCATTCATTTCGTATCAAGTAATGCTCTTCTGCTCACGCTGGCATTACCGCAGTGTTTTCGCGATGCAGTGAAGCCTCATCATCCTTTTGTCTCCCTGAAACGGACGTGCCAAGTTGTATATTTGGCATGAGCAGTTGCAAATGCTTATATTTTTGATGCACAAGTGGCCCGTGCATGCGTTCATTTCGTATCATGTAATGCTCTTCTGCTCACGCTGGCTTTACCGCACTGCTTTCACGATGAAGTGAAGCCTAATCATCTTTTGGTAATTGTCTTTTTGTCTTCCTGAAACGGACTTGCCAAGATGCATATTTGGCCTGAGCAGTCACAAATGCTTATATTCGTTTGATACACAAGTGGCCCGTGCATGCTTTCATTTCGTATCATGTAATGCTCTTCTGCTCACGCTGGCTTTACCGCAGTGCTTTCGCGATGCAGTTAAGCCTAATCATCCGTTTGTCTCCCTGAAACGGACGTGCCAAGATGCATATTCGGCCTGAGCAGTCGCAAATGCTTATATTTGTTTGATGCCCAAGTGGCCTGTATATGCATTCATTTCGTATCATGTAATCCTCTTCTGCTAACGCCCCGCCGCGGCGGTCTAGTGGCTAAGGTTCTCGGCTGCTGACCCGCAGGTCGCGGGTTCGATTCCCGGCTGCGGCGGCTGCATTTCCGATGGAGACGGAAATGTTGTAGGCCCGTGTGCTCAGATTCGGGCCCACGTTTAAGAACCCCAGGTGGTCGAAATTTCCGGAGCCCTCCACTACGGCGTCTCTCATATTCATATGGTGGTTTGGGGACGTTAAACCCCATAAATCAATCAATCAATCTTCTGCTAACGCTGGCTTTATCAGAGTGCTTTCGCGATGCAGTGAAGCTTAATCGTCCTTTTGTCTCCCTGAAACGGACGTGCCAAGATGTATATTTTGCATGATTAGTCACAAATGCTTATATTTGTTTGATGCACAAAAGGCTTGTTTATGCATTCATTTCGTATCATGTAAAGCACTTCTGCTATCGCGGACTTTACCGCAGTACTTTCGCGATGCAGTGAAGCTTAATCATCCATTTGTGTCCCTGAAACCGACGTGCCAAGATGTATATTTGGCATGAGCTGTTGCAAATGCTTATATTTGTTTGATGCACAAGTGGCCTGTGCATGAGCTCATTTCCTGTCATGTTCGTATCATGTAATGCTCTTCTACTCACGCTGGCTTTACCGCACTGCTTTCGCGATGCAGTGAAGCTTAATCATCCTTTTGCCTCCCTGAAACGGACGTGCCAAGATGTACATTTGACATGAGCAGTGTCAAATGCTTATATTTGTTTTATGCACAAGTGGCTTGTTCATGCGTTCATTTCCTAACATGTTCCTATCATGTAATGCTCTTCTGCTCACGCTGGCTTCACCGCAGGACTTTTGCAATTCAGTGAAGCTTCAACATATTTTAGTATCTGTCCTTTTGCTTGCGTGAAACGGACGCGCCAAGATGCATAATTGGCCTGAGAGTTTGCAAATGCCTATATTTGTTTGATGCACAAGTGGCCTTTGCATGCATTCATTTCCTTTCATGTAATGCTCTTCTGCCCACGCTTGCTTTACCGCAGTGCTTTCGCGATACAGTGAAGCCTAATCATCCTTTTGTCTCCCTGAAACGGACGTGCCAAGATGTATATTTGGCATGAGCAGTTGCAAATACTTATATTTGTTTGATGCACAAGTGGCCCATGCACTCGTTCATTTCGTATCATGGAATGCTCTGCTGCTCACGCTGGCTTTACCGCAGTGCTTTTGCAATGCAGTGAAGCTTAATCATCTTTTGGTAATTGTCTTTTTGTCTCCCTGAAACGGACGTGCCAAGATGCATATTTGGCTTGAACAGTCGCAAATGCTTATACTTGTTTGATGCACAAGTGGCATGTATATGCATTCATTTCGTATCATGTAATGCTCTTCTGCGGACGCTGGCTTTACCGCAGTTCTTTCTCGGTGCAGTGAAGCCTCATCATCCTTTTGTCTCCCTGAAACGGACGTGCCAAGATGTATATTTGGCATGAGCGGTCGCAAATGCTTATATTTGTTTGATGCATAAGTGGCCCGTGCATCCATTCTTTTCGTATCATGTATTGCTCTTCTGCTCACGCTGGCTTTACCGCAGTGCTTTCGCCGTGCAGTGAAGCTTAATCATGTTTTGGTAATTGTCTTTTCGTCTCCCTGAAACGGACGTGCCAAGATGCATATTTGGCCTGAGCAGTCGCAAATGCTTATATTTTGTGATGCACAAGTGGCCTGTATATGCATTCATTTCGTATCATGTAATGCTCTTCTGCTCACGCTGGCTTTACCGCAGTGCTTTCGCGTTGCAGTGAAGCTTAATTATCTTTTAATAATTGTCTTTTTGTCTCCCTGAAACGGACGTGCCAAGATGCATATTTGGCCTGAGCAGTCGCAAATGCTTATATCTGTTTGGTGCACAAGTGGCCTGTATATGCATTCATTTCGTATCATGTAATGCTCTTCGGCTCACGCTGGCTTTACCGCAGTGCTTTCGCGATGCAGTGAAGATTATTCATCTTTTTGTAATTGTCTTTTTGTCTCCCTGAAACGGACGTGCCTAGATGCATATTAGGCCTGAGCAGTCACAAATGCTTATATTTGTTTGATGGACAAGTTGCCTGTATATGCATGCATTTCGTATCAAGTAATGCTCTTCTGCTCACGCTGGCTTTACCGCGGTGCCTTCGCGATGCAGTGAAGCCTCATCATCCTTTTGTCTCCCTGAAACGGACGTGCCAAGTTGTATATTTGGCATGAGCAGTTGCAAATGCTTATATTTTTGATGCACAAGTGGCCCGTGCATGCGTTCATTTCGTATCATGTAATGCTCTTCTGCTCACGCTGGCTTTACTGCAGTGCTTTCGCTATGCAGTGAAGCCTAATCACCTTTTGGTAATTGTCTTTTTGTCTTCCTGAAACGGACGTGCCAAGATGCATATTCGGCCTGAGCAGTTGCAAATGCCTATATTTGTTTGATCCACAATTGGCCTATATATGCATTCATTTCGTATCATGCAATGCTCTTCTGCTCACGCTGGCTTTACCGCAGTGCTTTTGCGTTGCAGTGAAGCTTAATTGTCTTTTAATAGTTGTCTTTTTGTCTCCCTGAAACGGACGTGCCAAGATGCATATTTGGCCTGAGCAGTCGCAAATGCTTATATTTGTTTGATGGACAAGTTGCCTGTATATGCATTCATTTCGTATCAAGTAATGCTCTTCTGCTCACGCTGGCATTACCGCAGTGTTTTCGCGATGCAGTGAAGCCTCATCATCCTTTTGTCTCCCTGAAACGGACGTGCCAAGTTGTATATTTGGCATGAGCAGTTGCAAATGCTTATATTTTTGATGCACAAGTGGCCCGTGCATGCGTTCATTTCGTATCATGTAATGCTCTTCTGCTCACGCTGGCTTTACCGCACTGCTTTCACGATGAAGTGAAGCCTAATCATCTTTTGGTAATTGTCTTTTTGTCTTCCTGAAACGGACTTGCCAAGATGCATAATTGGCCTGAGCAGTCACAAATGCTCATATTCGTTTGATACACAAGTGGCCCGTGCATGCTTTCATTTCGTATCATGTAATGCTCTCCTGCTCACGCTGGCTTTACCGCAGTGCTTTCGCGATGCAGTGAAGCCTAATCATCCGTTTGTCTCCCTGAAACGGACGTGCCAAGATGCATATTCGGCCTGAGCAGTCGCAAATGCTTATATTTGTTTGATGCCCAAGTGGCCTGTATATGCATTCATTTCGTATCATGTAATCCTCTTCTGCTAACGCCCCGCCGCGGCGGTCTAGTGGCTAAGGTACTCGGCTGCTGACCCGCAGGTCGCGGGTTCGATTCCCGGCTGCGGCGGCTGCATTTCCGTTGGAGGCGGAAATGTTGTAGGCCTGTGTGCTCAGATTTGGGCGCACGTTAAAGAACCCCAGGTGGTCGAAATTTCCGGAGCCCTCCACTACGGCGTCTCTCATAATCATATGGTGGTTTTGGGACGTTAAACCCCACAAATCAATCAATCAATCTTCTGCTAACGCTGGCTTTATCGCAGTGCTTTCGCGATGCAGTGAAGCTTAATCGTTCTTTTGTCTCCCTGAAACGGACGTGCCAAGATGTATATTTGGCATGATTAGTCACAAATGCTTATATTTGTTTGATGCACAAAAGGCTTGTTTATGCATTCATTTCGTATCATGTAAAGCTCTTCTGCTCACGCTGGCTTTACCGCACTGCTTTCGCGATGCAGTGAAGCTTAATCATCCTTTTACCTCCCTGAAACGGACGTGCCAAAATGTACATTTGACATGAGCAGTGCCAAATGCTTATATTTGTTTGATGCACAAGTGGCTTGTTCATGCGTTCATTTCCTAACATGTTCCTATCATGTAATGCTCTTCTGCTAACGCTGGCTTTACCGCAGTGCTTTCGCGATGCAGTGAAGCCTAATCATCCTTTTGTCTCCCTGAAACGGACGTGCCAAGATGTATATTTGGCATGAGCAGTTGCACATGCTTATATTTGTTTGATGCACAAGTGGCCTGTGCATGCGTTCATTTCCTATCACGTTCGTATCATGTAATGCTCTTCTGCTCAAGCTGACTTTACCGCACTGCTTTCACGATGAAGTGAAGCCTAATCATCTTTTGGTAATTGCCTTTTTGTCTTCCTGAAACGGACGTGCCAAGATGCATATTTGGCCTGAGCAGTCACAAATGCTTATATTTGTTTGATACACAAGTGGCCCGTGCATGCTTTCATTTCGTATCATGTAATGCTCTTCTGCTCACGCTGGCTTTAACGCACTGCTTTCGCGATGCAGTGAAGCTTAATCATCCTTTTACCTCCCTGAAACGGACGTGCCAAGATGTACATTTGACATGAGCAATGTCAAATGCTTATATTTGTTTGATGCACAAGTGGCCTGTGCATGAGTTCATTTCCTATCATGTTCGTATCATGTAATGCTCTTCTACTCACGCTGGCTTTACCGCACTGCTTTCGCGATGCAGTGAAGCCTAATCATCCTTTTGCCTCCCTGAAACGGACGTGCCAAGATGTCCATTTGACATGAGCAGTGTCAAATGCTTATATTTGTTTGATGCACAAGTGGCTTGTTCATGCGTTCATTTGCTAACATGTTCCTATCATGTAATGCTCTTCTGCGCACGCTGGCTTCACCGCAGTGCTTTTGCAATGCAGTGAAGCTTCAACATATTTTAGTATCTGTCCTTTTGCTTGCGTGAAACGGACGCGCCAAGATGCATATTTGGCCTGAGAGTTTGCAAATGCCTATATTTGTTTGATGCACAAGTGGCCTGTGCATGCATTCATTTCCTATCATGTAATGCTCTTCTCCCCACGCTTGCTTTACCGCAGTGCTTTCGCGATGCAGTGAAGCCTAATCATCCTTTTGTCTCCCTGAAACGGACGTGCCAAGATGTATATTTGGCATGAGCAGTTGCAAATGCTTTTATTTGTTTGATGCACAAGTGGCCTAGGCATGCATTCATTTCGTATCATGTAATGCTCTTCTGCTCACGCTGGCTTTACCGCAGTGCTTTCTCGGTGCCGTGAAGCTTATTCATCTTTTGGTAATTGTCTTTTTGTCTCCCTGAAACGGACGTGCCAAGATGCATATTTGGCCTGAGCAGTCGCAAACGCTTATATTTGTTCGATACACAAGTGGCCTGTATATGCCATAATTTCGTATCATGTAATGCTCTCCTGCTAATGCTGGCTTTACCGCAGTGCTTTCGCGATGCAGTGAAGCCTAATCATTCTTTTGCCTCCCTGAAACGAACGTGCCAACATGTATATTTGGCATGAGAAGTTCCAAATGCTTATATTTGTTTGATGCACAAGTGGCCTGTGCATGCGTTCATTTGCTATCATGTTCGTATCATGTATTGCTTTTCGGCTCAGGCTGGATTTATCGCAGTGCTTTCGCGATGCAGTGAAGCTTAATCATCTTTTGGTAATTGTCTTTTTTTCTCCCTGAAACGTACGTGCCAAGATGCATATTTGGCCTGATTAGTCGCAAATGCTTATATTTTGTGATGCACAAGTGGCCTGTATATGCATTCATTTCGTGTCATGTAGTGCCCTTCTGCTCACGCTGGCTTTACCGCAGTGCTTTCGCAATGCAGTGAAGCTTAATCATCTTTTTGTCTCCCTGAAACTGACGTGCCAATATGTATATTTGGCATGAGAAGTTGCAAATACTTATATTTGGTTGATGCACAAGTGGCCCATGCACTCGTTCATTTCGTATCATGGAACGCTCTGCTGCTCACGCTGGCTTTACCGCAGTGCTTTTGCGATGCAGTGAAGCTTAATCATCTTTTGGTAATTGTCTTTTTGTCTCCCTGAAACGGACGTGCCATGATGCATATTTGGCCTGAACAGTCGCAAATGCTTATATTTGTTTGATGCACAAGTGGCTTGTATATGCATTCATTTCGTATCATGTAATGCTCTTCTGTGGACGCTGGCTTTACCGCAGTGCTTTCGCGATGCAGTGAAGCTTAATCATCCTTTTGTCTCCCTGAAACGGACGTGCCAAGATGTATATTTGGCATGAGCGGTCGCAAATGCTTATATTTGTTTTATGCATAAGTGGCCCGTGCATCCATTCATTTCGTATCATAAATTGCTCTTCTGCTCACGCTGGCTTTACCGCAGTGCTTTCGCCATGCAGTGAAGCCTAATCATCTTTTGGTAATTGTCTTTTTGTTTCCCTGAAACGGACGTGCCAAGATGCATATTTGGCCTGAGCAGTCGCAAATGCTTATATTTGTTTGATGCACAAGTGGCCTGTATAAGCATTAATTTCGTATCATGTAATGCTCTTCATCTCACGCTGGCTTTACCGCAGTGCTTTTGCGTTGCAGTGAAGCTTAAGTGTCTTTTAATAGTTGTCTTTTTGTCTCCCTGAAACGGACGTGCAAAGATGCATATTTGGCCTGAGCAGTCGCAAATGCTTATATTTGTTTGATGGACAAGTTGCCTGTATATGCATTCATTTCGTATCAAGTAATGCTCTTCTGCTCACGCTGGCATTACCGCAGTGTTTTCGCGATGCAGTGAAGCCTCATCATCCTTTTGTCTCCCTGAAACGGACGTGCCAAGTTGTATATTTGGCATGAGCAGTTGCAAATGCTTATATTTTTGATGCACAAGTGGCCCGTGCATGCGTTCATTTCGTATCATGGAACGCTCTGCTGCTCACGCTGGCTTTACCGCAGTGCTTTTGCGATGCAGTGAAGCTTAATCATCTTTTGGTAATTGTCTTTTTGTCTCCCTGAAACGGACGTGCCAAGATGCATATTTGGCTTGAACAGTCGCAAATGCTTATACTTGTTTGATGCACAAGTGGCATGTATATGCATTCATTTCGTATCATGTAATGCTCTTCTGCGGACGCTGGCTTTACCGCAGTTCTTTCTCGGTGCAGTGAAGCCTCATCATCCTTTTGTCTCCCTGAAACGGACGTGCCAAGATGTATATTTGGCATGAGCGGTCGCAAATGCTTATATTTGTTTGATGCATAAGTGGCCCGTGCATCCATTCTTTTCGTATCATGTATTGCTCTTCTGCTCACGCTGGCTTTACCGCAGTGCTTTCGCCGTGCAGTGAAGCTTAATCATGTTTTGGTAATTGTCTTTTCGTCTCCCTGAAACGGACGTGCCAAGATGCATATTTGGCCTGAGCAGTCGCAAATGCTTATATTTTGTGATGCACAAGTGGCCTGTATATGCATTCATTTCGTATCATGTAATGCTCTTCTGCTCACGCTGGCTTTACCGCAGTGCTTTCGCGTTGCAGTGAAGCTTAATTATCTTTTAATAATTGTCTTTTTGTCTCCCTGAAACGGACGTGCCAAGATGCATATTTGGCCTGAGCAGTCGCAAATGCTTATATCTGTTTGGTGCACAAGTGGCCTGTATATGCATTCATTTCGTATCATGTAATGCTCTTCGGCTCACGCTGGCTTTACCGCAGTGCTTTCGCGATGCAGTGAAGATTATTCATCTTTTTGTAATTGTCTTTTTGTCTCCCTGAAACGGACGTGCCTAGATGCATATTAGGCCTGAGCAGTCACAAATGCTTATATTTGTTTGATGGACAAGTTGCCTGTATATGCATGCATTTCGTATCAAGTAATGCTCTTCTGCTCACGCTGGCTTTACCGCGGTGCCTTCGCGATGCAGTGAAGCCTCATCATCCTTTTGTCTCCCTGAAACGGACGTGCCAAGTTGTATATTTGGCATGAGCAGTTGCAAATGCTTATATTTTTGATGCACAAGTGGCCCGTGCATGCGTTCATTTCGTATCATGTAATGCTCTTCTGCTCACGCTGGCTTTACTGCAGTGCTTTCGCTATGCAGTGAAGCCTAATCACCTTTTGGTAATTGTCTTTTTGTCTTCCTGAAACGGACGTGCCAAGATGCATATTCGGCCTGAGCAGTTGCAAATGCCTATATTTGTTTGATCCACAATTGGCCTATATATGCATTCATTTCGTATCATGCAATGCTCTTCTGCTCACGCTGGCTTTACCGCAGTGCTTTTGCGTTGCAGTGAAGCTTAATTGTCTTTTAATAGTTGTCTTTTTGTCTCCCTGAAACGGACGTGCCAAGATGCATATTTGGCCTGAGCAGTCGCAAATGCTTATATTTGTTTGATGGACAAGTTGCCTGTATATGCATTCATTTCGTATCAAGTAATGCTCTTCTGCTCACGCTGGCATTACCGCAGTGTTTTCGCGATGCAGTGAAGCCTCATCATCCTTTTGTCTCCCTGAAACGGACGTGCCAAGTTGTATATTTGGCATGAGCAGTTGCAAATGCTTATATTTTTGATGCACAAGTGGCCCGTGCATGCGTTCATTTCGTATCATGTAATGCTCTTCTGCTCACGCTGGCTTTACCGCACTGCTTTCACGATGAAGTGAAGCCTAATCATCTTTTGGTAATTGTCTTTTTGTCTTCCTGAAACGGACTTGCCAAGATGCATAATTGGCCTGAGCAGTCACAAATGCTCATATTCGTTTGATACACAAGTGGCCCGTGCATGCTTTCATTTCGTATCATGTAATGCTCTCCTGCTCACGCTGGCTTTACCGCAGTGCTTTCGCGATGCAGTGAAGCCTAATCATCCGTTTGTCTCCCTGAAACGGACGTGCCAAGATGCATATTCGGCCTGAGCAGTCGCAAATGCTTATATTTGTTTGATGCCCAAGTGGCCTGTATATGCATTCATTTCGTATCATGTAATCCTCTTCTGCTAACGCCCCGCCGCGGCGGTCTAGTGGCTAAGGTACTCGGCTGCTGACCCGCAGGTCGCGGGTTCGATTCCCGGCTGCGGCGGCTGCATTTCCGTTGGAGGCGGAAATGTTGTAGGCCTGTGTGCTCAGATTTGGGCGCACGTTAAAGAACCCCAGGTGGTCGAAATTTCCGGAGCCCTCCACTACGGCGTCTCTCATAATCATATGGTGGTTTTGGGACGTTAAACCCCACAAATCAATCAATCAATCTTCTGCTAACGCTGGCTTTATCGCAGTGCTTTCGCGATGCAGTGAAGCTTAATCGTTCTTTTGTCTCCCTGAAACGGACGTGCCAAGATGTATATTTGGCATGATTAGTCACAAATGCTTATATTTGTTTGATGCACAAAAGGCTTGTTTATGCATTCATTTCGTATCATGTAAAGCTCTTCTGCTCACGCTGGCTTTACCGCACTGCTTTCGCGATGCAGTGAAGCTTAATCATCCTTTTACCTCCCTGAAACGGACGTGCCAAAATGTACATTTGACATGAGCAGTGCCAAATGCTTATATTTGTTTGATGCACAAGTGGCTTGTTCATGCGTTCATTTCCTAACATGTTCCTATCATGTAATGCTCTTCTGCTAACGCTGGCTTTACCGCAGTGCTTTCGCGATGCAGTGAAGCCTAATCATCCTTTTGTCTCCCTGAAACGGACGTGCCAAGATGTATATTTGGCATGAGCAGTTGCACATGCTTATATTTGTTTGATGCACAAGTGGCCTGTGCATGCGTTCATTTCCTATCACGTTCGTATCATGTAATGCTCTTCTGCTCAAGCTGACTTTACCGCACTGCTTTCACGATGAAGTGAAGCCTAATCATCTTTTGGTAATTGTCTTTTTGTCTTCCTGAAACGGACGTGCCAAGATGCATATTTGGCCTGAGCAGTCACAAATGCTTATATTTGTTTGATACACAAGTGGCCCGTGCATGCTTTCATTTCGTATCATGTAATGCTCTTCTGCTCACGCTGGCTTTAACGCACTGCTTTCGCGATGCAGTGAAGCTTAATCATCCTTTTACCTCCCTGAAACGGACGTGCCAAGATGTACATTTGACATGAGCAATGTCAAATGCTTATATTTGTTTGATGCACAAGTGGCCTGTGCATGAGTTCATTTCCTATCATGTTCGTATCATGTAATGCTCTTCTACTCACGCTGGCTTTACCGCACTGCTTTCGCGATGCAGTGAAGCCTAATCATCCTTTTGCCTCCCTGAAACGGACGTGCCAAGATGTCCATTTGACATGAGCAGTGTCAAATGCTTATATTTGTTTGATGCACAAGTGGCTTGTTCATGCGTTCATTTGCTAACATGTTCCTATCATGTAATGCTCTTCTGCGCACGCTGGCTTCACCGCAGTGCTTTTGCAATGCAGTGAAGCTTCAACATATTTTAGTATCTGTCCTTTTGCTTGCGTGAAACGGACGCGCCAAGATGCATATTTGGCCTGAGAGTTTGCAAATGCCTATATTTGTTTGATGCACAAGTGGCCTGTGCATGCATTCATTTCCTATCATGTAATGCTCTTCTCCCCACGCTTGCTTTACCGCAGTGCTTTCGCGATGCAGTGAAGCCTAATCATCCTTTTGTCTCCCTGAAACGGACGTGCCAAGATGTATATTTGGCATGAGCAGTTGCAAATGCTTTTATTTGTTTGATGCACAAGTGGCCTAGGCATGCATTCATTTCGTATCATGTAATGCTCTTCTGCTCACGCTGGCTTTACCGCAGTGCTTTCTCGGTGCCGTGAAGCTTATTCATCTTTTGGTAATTGTCTTTTTGTCTCCCTGAAACGGACGTGCCAAGATGCATATTTGGCCTGAGCAGTCGCAAACGCTTATATTTGTTCGATACACAAGTGGCCTGTATATGCCATAATTTCGTATCATGTAATGCTCTCCTGCTAATGCTGGCTTTACCGCAGTGCTTTCGCGATGCAGTGAAGCCTAATCATTCTTTTGCCTCCCTGAAACGAACGTGCCAACATGTATATTTGGCATGAGAAGTTCCAAATGCTTATATTTGTTTGATGCACAAGTGGCCTGTGCATGCGTTCATTTGCTATCATGTTCGTATCATGTATTGCTTTTCGGCTCAGGCTGGATTTATCGCAGTGCTTTCGCGATGCAGTGAAGCTTAATCATCTTTTGGTAATTGTCTTTTTTTCTCCCTGAAACGTACGTGCCAAGATGCATATTTGGCCTGATTAGTCGCAAATGCTTATATTTTGTGATGCACAAGTGGCCTGTATATGCATTCATTTCGTGTCATGTAGTGCCCTTCTGCTCACGCTGGCTTTACCGCAGTGCTTTCGCAATGCAGTGAAGCTTAATCATCTTTTTGTCTCCCTGAAACTGACGTGCCAATATGTATATTTGGCATGAGAAGTTGCAAATACTTATATTTGGTTGATGCACAAGTGGCCCATGCACTCGTTCATTTCGTATCATGGAACGCTCTGCTGCTCACGCTGGCTTTACCGCAGTGCTTTTGCGATGCAGTGAAGCTTAATCATCTTTTGGTAATTGTCTTTTTGTCTCCCTGAAACGGACGTGCCATGATGCATATTTGGCCTGAACAGTCGCAAATGCTTATATTTGTTTGATGCACAAGTGGCTTGTATATGCATTCATTTCGTATCATGTAATGCTCTTCTGTGGACGCTGGCTTTACCGCAGTGCTTTCGCGATGCAGTGAAGCTTAATCATCCTTTTGTCTCCCTGAAACGGACGTGCCAAGATGTATATTTGGCATGAGCGGTCGCAAATGCTTATATTTGTTTTATGCATAAGTGGCCCGTGCATCCATTCATTTCGTATCATAAATTGCTCTTCTGCTCACGCTGGCTTTACCGCAGTGCTTTCGCCATGCAGTGAAGCCTAATCATCTTTTGGTAATTGTCTTTTTGTTTCCCTGAAACGGACGTGCCAAGATGCATATTTGGCCTGAGCAGTCGCAAATGCTTATATTTGTTTGATGCACAAGTGGCCTGTATAAGCATTAATTTCGTATCATGTAATGCTCTTCATCTCACGCTGGCTTTACCGCAGTGCTTTTGCGTTGCAGTGAAGCTTAAGTGTCTTTTAATAGTTGTCTTTTTGTCTCCCTGAAACGGACGTGCAAAGATGCATATTTGGCCTGAGCAGTCGCAAATGCTTATATTTGTTTGATGGACAAGTTGCCTGTATATGCATTCATTTCGTATCAAGTAATGCTCTTCTGCTCACGCTGGCATTACCGCAGTGTTTTCGCGATGCAGTGAAGCCTCATCATCCTTTTGTCTCCCTGAAACGGACGTGCCAAGTTGTATATTTGGCATGAGCAGTTGCAAATGCTTATATTTTTGATGCACAAGTGGCCCGTGCATGCGTTCATTTCGTATCATGTAATGCTCTTCTGCTCACGCTGGCTTTACCGCACTGCTTTCACGATGAAGTGAAGCCTAATCATCTTTTGGTAATTGTCTTTTTGTCTTCCTGAAACGGACTTGCCAAGATGCATATTTGGCCTGAGCAGTCACAAATGCTTATATTCGTTTGATACACAAGTGGCCCGTGCATGCTTTCATTTCGTATCATGTAATGCTCTTCTGCTCACGCTGGCTTTACCGCAGTGCTTTCGCGATGCAGTGAAGCCTAATCATCCATTTGTCTCCCTGAAACGGACGTGCCAAGATGCATATTCGGCCTGAGCAGTCGCAAATGCTTATATTTGTTTGATGCCCAAGTGGCCTGTATATGCATTCATTTCGTATCATGTAATCCTCTTCTGCTAACGCCCCGCCGCGGCGGTCTAGTGGCTAAGGTTCTCGGCTGCTGACCCGCAGGTCGCGGGTTCGATTCCCGGCTGTGGCGGCTGCATTTCCGTTGGAGGCGGAAATGTTGTAGGCCTGTGTGCTCAGATTTGGGCGCACGTTAAAGAACCCCAGGTGGTCGAAATTTCCGGAGCCCTCCACTACGGCGTCTCTCATAATCATATGGTGGTTTGGGGACGTTAAACCCCACAAATCAATCAATCAATCTTCTGCTAACGCTGGCTTTATCGCAGTGCTTTCGCGATGCAGTGAAGCTTAATCGTTCTTTTGTCTCCCTGAAACGGACGTGCCAAGATGTATATTTGGCATGATTAGTCACAAATGCTTATATTTGTTTGATGCACAAAAGGCTTGTTTATGCATTCATTTCGTATCATGTAAAGCTCTTCTGCTCACGCTGGCTTTACCGCACTGCTTTCGCGATGCAGTGAAGCTTAATCATCCTTTTACCTCCCTGAAACGGACGTGCCAAAATGTACATTTGACTTGAGCAGTGCCAAATGCTTATATTTGTTTGATGCACAAGTGGCTTGTGCATGAGTTCATTTCCTAACATGTTCCTATCATGTAATGCTCTTCTGCTAACGCTGGCTTTACCGCAGTGCTTTCGCGATGCAGTGAAGCCTAATCATCCTTTTGTCTCCCTGAAACGGACGTGCCAAGATGTATATTTGGCATGAGCAGTTGCACATGCTTATATTTGTTTGATGCACAAGTGGCCTGTGCATGCGTTCATTTCCTATCACGTTCGTATCATGTAATGCTCTTCTGCTCAAGCTGACTTTACCGCACTGCTTTCACGATGAAGTGAAGCCTAATCATCTTTTGGTAATTGTCTTTTTGTCTTCCTGAAACGGACGTGCCAAGATGCATATTTGGCCTGAGCAGTCACAAATGCTTATATTTGTTTGATACACAAGTGGCCCGTGCATGCTTTCATTTCGTATCATGTAATGCTCTTCTGCTCACGCTGGCTTTACCGCAGTGCTTTCGCGATGCAGTGAAGCCTAATCATCCTTTTGTCTCCCTGAAACGGACGTGCCAAGATGCATATTCGGCCTGAGCAGTCGCAAATGCTTATATTTGTTTGATGCACAAGTGGCCTGTATATGCATTCATTTCGTATCATGTAATCCTCTTCTGCTAACGCCCCGCCGCGGTGGTCTAGTGGCTAAGGTACTCGGCTGCTGACCCGCAGGTCGCGGGTTCGATTCCCGGCTGCGGCGGCTGCATTTCCGATGGAGACGGAAATGTTGTAGGCCCGTGTGCTCAGATTCGGGCCCACGTTTAAGAACCCCAGGTGGTCGAAATTTCCGGAGCCCTCCACTACGGCGTCTCTCATATTCATATGATGGTTTGGGGACGTTAAACCCCATAAATCAATCAATCAATCTTCTGCTAACGCTGGCTTTATCAGAGTGCTTTCGCGATGCAGTGAAGCTTAATCGTCCTTTTGTCTCCCTGAAACGGACGTGCCAAGATGTATATTTTGCATGATTAGTCACAAATGCTTATATTTGTTTGATGCACAAAAGGCTTGTTTATGCATTCATTTCGTATCATGTAAAGCTCTTCTGCTATCGCGGACTTTACCGCAGTACTTTCGCGATGCAGTGAAGCTTAATCATCCATTTGTGTCCCTGAAACCGACGTGCCAAGATGTATATTTGGCATGAGCTGTTGCAAATGCTTATATTTGTTTGATGCACAAGTGGCCTGTGCATGAGTTCATTTCCTGTCATGTTCGTATCATGTAATGCTCTTCTACTCACGCTGGCTTTACCGCACTGCTTTCGCGATGCAGTGAAGCTTAATCATCCTTTTGCCTCCCTGAAACGGACGTGCCAAGATGTACATTTGACATGAGCAGTGTCAAATGCTTATATTTGTTTTATGCACAAGTGGCTTGTTCATGTGTTCATTTCCTAACATGTTCCTATCATGTAATGCTCTTCTGCTCACGCTGGCTTCACCGCAGTGCTTTTGCAATTCAGTGAAGCTTCAACATATTTTAGTATCTGTCTTTTTGCTTGCGTGAAACGGACGCGCCAAGATGCATATTAGGCCTGAGCAGTCACAAATGCTTATATTTGTTTGATGGACAAGTTGCCTGTATATGCATGCATTTCGTATCAAGTAATGCTCTTCTGCTCACGCTGGCTTTACCGCAGTGCTTTCGCGATGCAGTGAAGCCTCATCATCCTTTTGTCTCCCTGAAACGGACGTGCCAAGTTGTATATTTGGCATGAGCAGTTGCAAATGCTTATATTTTTGATGCACAAGTGGCCCGTGCATGCGTTCATTTCGTATCATGTAATGCTCTTCTGCTCACGCTGGCTTTACTGCAGTGCTTTCGCTATGCAGTGAAGCCTAATCATCTTTTGGTAATTGTCTTTTTGTCTTCCTGAAACGGACGTGCCAAGATGCATATTCGGCCTGAGCAGTCGCAAATGCCTATATTTGTTTGATCCACAATTGGCCTATATATGCATTCATTTCGTATCATGCAATGCTCTTCTGCTCACGCTGGCTTTACCGCAGTGCTTTCGCGATGCAGTGAAGCCTAATCATCCTTTTGTCTCCCTGAAACGGACGTGCCAAGATGCATATTCGGCCTGAGCAGTCGCAAATGCTTATATTTGTTTGATGCCCAAGTGACCTGTATATGCATTCATTTCGTATCATGTAATCCTCTTCTGCTAACGCCCCGCCGCGGTGGTCTAGTGGCTAAGGTACTCGGCTGCTGACCCGCAGATCGCGGATTCGATTCCCGGCTGCGGCGGCTGCATGTCCGATGGAGGCGGAAATGTTGTAGGCCCGTGTGCTCAGATTTGGGCGCACGTTAAAGAACCCCAGGTGGTCGAAATTTCTGGAGCCCTCCACTACGGCGTCTCTCATAATCATATGGTGGTTTTGGGACGTTAAACCCCACAAATCAATCAATCAATCTTCTCCTAACGCTGGCTTTATCGCAGTGCTTTCGCGATGCAGTGAAGCTTATTCGTCCTTTTGTCTCCCTGAAACGGACGTGCCAAGATGTATATTTGGCATGATTAGTCACAAATGCTTATATTTGTTTGATGCACAAAAGGCTTGTTTATGCATTCATTTCGTATCATGTAAAGCTCTTCTGCTCACGCTGGCTTTACCGCACTGCTTTTGCGATGCAGTGAAGCTTAATCATCCTTTTACCTCCTTGAAACGGACGTGCCAAGATGTACATTCGACATGAGCAGTGTCAAATGCTTATATTTGTTTGATGCACAAGTGGCCTGTGCATGCGTTCATTTCCTATCATGTTCGTATCATGTAATGCTCTTCTGCTCACGCTGACTTTACCCCACTGCTTTCACGATGAAGTGAAGCCTAATCATCCTTTGGTAATTGTCTTTTTGTCTTCCTGAAACGGACGTGCCAAGATGCATATTTGGCCTGAGCAGTCACAAATGCTTATATTTGTTTGATACACAAGTGGCCCGTGCAGCCTTTCATTTCGTATCATGTAATGCTCTTCTGCTCTCGCTGGCTTTACCGCAGTGCTTTCGCGATGCAGTTAAGCTAAATCATTCTTTTCTCTCCCTGACACGGACGTGCCTAGATGCATATTTGGCCTGAGCAGTCACAAATGCTCATATTTGTTTGATGGACAAGTTGCCTGTATATGCATTCATTTCGTATCAAGTAATGCTCTTCTGCTCACGCTGGCTTTACCGCAGTGCTTTCGCGATGCAGTGAAGCCTCATCATCTTTTTGTCTCCCTGAAACGGACGTGCCAAGTTGTATATTTGGCATGAGCAGTTGCAAATGCTTATATTTTTGATGCACAAGTGGCCCGTCCATGCGTTCATTTCGTATCATGTAATGCTCTTCTGCTCACGCTGGCTTTACTGCAGTGCTTTCGCTATGCAGTGAAGCCTAATCATCTTTTGGTAATTGTCTTTTTGTCTTCCTGAAACGGACGTGCCAAGATGCATATTCGGCCTGAGCAGTCGCAAATGCCTATATTTGTTTCATCCACAATTGGCCTGTATATGCATTCATTTCGTATCATGTAATGCTCTTCTGCTCACGCTGGCTTCACCGCAGTGCTTTCGCGATGCAGTTAAGCTTAATCATTCTTTGGCTCCCTGAAACGCACGTGCCAAGATGTATATTTAGCCTGAGCAGTCGCAAATGCTTATATTTGTTTCATGCACAAGTAGCCTGTATATGCATTCATTTCGTATGATGTAATGCTCTTCTGCTCACGCTGGCGTTACCGCAGTGCTTTCACGGTGCAGTGAAGCTTAATCATCCTTTTGTCTCCCTGAAATGGACGTGCCAAGATGTATATTTGGCCTGAGCAGTCGCAAATGCTTATAATTGTTTCATGCACAAGTGGCCCGTGCATGCATTCACTTCGTATCATGTAATGTTCTTCTGCTCCCGCTGGCTTTACCGCAGTGCTTTCGCGTTGCAGTGAAGCTTAATTATCTTTTAATAATTGTCTTTTTGTCTCCCTGAAACGGACGTGCCAAGATGCATATTTGGCCTGAACAGTCGCAAATGCTTATATTTGTTTGATGCACAAGTGACCTGTATATGCATTCATTTCGTATCATGTGAAACGGGGTGTTGAACCAGCAGGAGTTGACTCGGCGAACGAAAGCTTTATTGAGCGCAAAGGCTAACTGAACGCAAGCCTGCGATCACAGCAAGTCTTCTTCCTTTTCTATATTCGAGCTCCATGCCCACTGCCCTCGTTACAATCACCCCCGGGCGATGAGGGAGCCATCCTGGCGACCTAAGGACAGGTGTACACAGAAGGGTCACGGTACGGCTTGAGCCGAGAAATGTGTACAATTTCTTGTCCCCGACGGCGCTTGTCCGGAGATGCATCCAGCGGCTCGACCAGGTAGTTGACAGGGGATGTTTGGCATATAACTCGATAAGGGCCATGGTACCTGGACGAAAGCTTGTGGGAGAGTCCTGGAGGAGTAGAAGGAATCCATAACCACACCAGTGAGTTCGGTGCAAAGCTCATAGGCGTGGCTGATGCGTCGTGGCGATGTTTTTGGCGCGTCTGGTCATGTGACGTGAACGCACGAGCAAGCTTCCGACATTCTTCAGCGTGTGCTGCTGCTCGAGAAACGGTAGTCATCTCTAAAGGGTCCGGTCGATAAGGAAGAATAGTATCCATTGTTGATGATGGGTCGCGTCCATAAAGAAGAAAGAAAGGCGAAAATCCAGTGGTGCTTTGCGTTGCAGTGTTGTAAGCATATGTCACAAAAGGCAGTATGCTATCCCAATTTGACTGGTCGGATGAAGCGTACTTGGCCAGCATATCCCCAAGTGTACGATTAAAACGCTTTGTCATCCCATTAGTTTGCGGATGATAGGCTGTGGTAGTGCGCTGTATGATGCGACACTCGCTCAACAACGCTTTGATAGCATCGGAGAGAAAAAACGCGGCCACGGTCGCTTAGTAACTCTCGAGGTGCTCCATGCCTTAAAACCAGCTTTTGCAGTATAAAACACGCAACGTCTTTTGCGGTAGCAGAAGGTAACGCAGCTGTTTCAGCGTACCGCGTTAGGTGGTCGATAGCGACAATGACCCAGCGGTTGCTACTCGAAGTATAGGGAAGCGGACCGTAAAGGTCGATTCCGACACGATCGAAAGCTCGTGCTGGACATGGCAACGGCTGCAAGGGACCTGTGGCATGCTGAGTGGGCATTTTGCGTCGCTGGCACTTAATGCAAGACCTTACGTAACGGCGAACGAAACGGTACATACCGCGCCAGTAGTACCGAAGCTGCAAGCGAGTGTATGTTTTTAACACACCAGCGTGGCCACATTGCGAATCATCGTGGAACGTGGCACAGATGTCAGAGCGCAGATGTCGGGGAATGACGAGCAACCACTTACGACCCATCGAACTGTAGTTTCGGCGGTAAAGCAGGTTATCCCGAATAGCGAAGTGTCCTGCTTGACGGCGAAGCGTCCTGGAAACTGGAGCGGGCGTCCGGTTTGAGAGCAAGTCCAAAAGAGAAGAAATCCAAGCATCTTTGCGTTGCTCGGAAGGCATGTCCGAAATGCTGATGGCCAAGGCAGCACTGGTGGAGATAGGCGAGCCGGCAGGTTCTGAAGCCAATGGCGAACGTGACAGGGCATCGGCATCGGAATGCTTACGGCCAGAACGGTAGACAACACGGATATCGAACTCCTGTAACCGCAATGCCCAACGAGCGAGCCGACCATTAGGATCTTTTAGTGAAGATAACCAGCAAAGCGCATGGTGGTCTGTCACAATATCAAACGGACGTCCATATAAATAAGGCCGAAATTTTCCAATTGCCCAAATAATGGCAAGGCACTCCTTTTCAGTTACACTGTAATTCTTCTCGGCTTTACTGAGGGTGCGGCTGGCATAGGCAACGACGTACTCGTCAAAGCCATCCTTGCGTTGGGCCAGTATGGCCCCTAGCCCGACACCACTAGCGTCTGTATGAAGCTCCGTTGGAGTAGATGGATCGAAATGTCGGAGTATGGGAGGCGTGGTGAGAAGCCGTCGGAGTTCCTGAAATGCATCATCACACGCCTGCGACCACGCTGACAAATCAGACCTTCCGGCAAGAAGATTGGTCAAGGGGGCGATAATGGAGGCGAAATTGCGGACGTAGCGCCGGAAGTAAGAACATAGGCCGATGAAGCTTCGAAGCTCTTTGACGGTGGTTGGCTTTGGGAACGCCGCGACTGCATTAAGTTTCGTAGGGTCCGGGAGAATGCCGTCCTTAGAAACCACATGGCCGAGAATTACAAGCTTGCGAGTGCCGAAGTGGCATTTCTTCAAGTTAAGTTGAAGTCTCGCCGTTGAAAGGCACGTAAGAACTTGCTCGAGGCGGCTGAGGTGGGTCGCAAAGTCGCTTGAAAATACCACAATGTCGTCCAAATAACAGAGGCACGTTTTCCATTTCATACCTCGCAAGACGGTATCCATCATTCTTTCGAAAGTGGCAGGCGCATTGCAGAGGCCAAAGGGAATAACGGTGAATTCATATAGTCCATCCGGTGTTACAAAGGCTGTCTTCGGGCGGTCACCCTCTGCCATGGGCACCTGCCAGTAGCCGGAGCGTAAATCTAACGAAGAAAAGAACTCTGCTCCTTGTAGGCAGTCCAAAGCATCATCGATGCGCGGCAGAGGGTACACGTCTTTGCGCGTTATCTTGTTGAGTCGGCGGTAGTCAACGCAGAACCGGATGGATCCGTCTTTTTTCTTGACGAGAACAACCGGTGAAGCCCAGGGACTGTTGGGGGGCTCGATGATGCCACGTTTCAACATGTCGTCCACTTGTTCGTCGATGACACGGCGTTCAGCAGATGACACACGGTACGGACGCTGCCTTAGTGGGGCTTGTTGACCGGTGTCAATACGGTGAACGAACGCAGAGGTTCGGCTTAAGCCTGACTGGTCACGATCGAATGAAGAACGAAAGCGGAGAAGAAGATTTATAATCTCTTCGCGCTGATTTGGTGCGAGCTCAGAGTCGATGGCATCCGAGAATACGTCCAGAGCATCATTAGGCGCGTTGGTAGGAGTGACAGCACAAATTTGGAGTGAAACCGTTGAATCGGGTATAGTAGCCGGAAGAATGCACTCGCAAGGTTCGTAGCTTCCCAGGCATTCTCCACGTAGTAAGGATGACGGGCTGTCCGAGGGATTGCACACATAAATGGCAGCGTGACCATTGCGAAAAATGACGACGGCAAACGGAAGCATGATACTTCGACGGCACGCAGATGGGACCGATGGCATAAACAACACAGGCGATTTCGGGGGGGAGGTACACGACACCGAGACAACAACAGCTGAGAAAGGCGCAATGTCAACGTCAGAAGCAGCAAACACTCTACACAAAGCGCCATCATCGGGGTCATAGCACGGCACAGATAATGCGAGTTCGGAACGAGCACAGTCGACCAAAGCAGAATTTGACGAAAGAAAGTCCCATCCAAGGATAACGTCATGCGAAGAACGGAAAAAAAACTACAAATGAGACGACGTACATCGCACCTTGAATGACGACTCGTGCAGTGCACACAGCTGAAGGCTGAATATGATGGGACGTAGCTGTCTGCAAAGATAGGTCGGTAAGTGGCGTGGTCACTTTCTTCAAGTTTCGGCACAGTTTCTCGCTAATTACAGATACGGCAGCTCCAGTGTCAACAAGTCCGTGCACCTTTATGCCATCAATATAGAGTTCGATTTTGTTCGGGGGACAGCAGTTAGGTCTTGAAATTTTCGCTGCCAACGCAGTTCTTCCCTCCGGAACTGCGCCCGTCAGTTTTTCCCTCGCGGTGGGCTGTTGCGACGTAACATTGGAGAAATGGATCTGCGACGAGGAGAAGGCAAACGGCTTGAGCCGGATGGGCGGCGACCGGTACGTACGTCTAGAGGTGGATCGGCAGGAACGGGATATCGCGGCTGAATGGGCATGTAGTGTGAGGCCCCTGCAATTTCATGAGAAGGGAAGCTGCGACGGCGGCAGTGACGAGCTATGTGGCCTGGGATGCCACATGAAAAACATATTGGCCGATTATCCGGAGTGCGCCATTGGCTGACGGTAGGGGCACTTGTCGCCGAATAAGGTACCGGAAACGATCGTGCTGGCGGCGGCTTCATATAAACGTTCCGAGTTGTTTCGTATACAGCCGGAGACGGGACAGTCAACGGGTGGGCAGGTGGCGTCGACGAATAAACGTGGCGAGTTGCTTCGTAGATAGCCGGAGACGATGGAGCGCGTGGCCGAGCAACAGCGGCTGCATATGTTAGTGGTGCGGTAACAGATGGTGGAGCCGGAGCTGGCGGCAATGCTTCGGCAACTTGCGGTTCAATGACCTGACGAAGCGAAGGCGATAAGGGTGCCATAGGCTCGGTAGTTCTGGTGATTATAGATAGCTGCCTGGCGACCTCCTCGCGTATGAATTGCTTTATGAGTGGCATTAAAGCAGAGTGGTCGGCAGTGTCATGGCGATAGTCGAGGGATGAAAGGTCCGCGGTGTCTTGAGCAGCGCAACGTGTGGAAGCACGTTGCCTACGCAGCTCATCATAAATTTGGCAGAGCTGAATCACCTCGGCGACTGTCTGGGGACACTTCGCAGCAAGCATTTGGAATGCACCATCGTCGATTCCTTTTATTATGTTTTTTATCTTGCCTGCCTCATCCAGAGTCGGGTTGATGAGCTGGCAGAGGAAGAGCACATCTTCGATGTAGCTCGTGAAAGTCTCATCTGTTCTCTGTACTCTGCCACGCAAGCACTGTTCAGCACGAAGGCGGCGGACAGCAGGACGTCCAAAGACTTCCGAGAGGGTTTTTGCCAATTCCGACCACGTACTGAAATCACTTCGATGATTTCTGTACCATAGTTTCGCCACGTCGGTCAGGTAAAAATTCACATTTGTGAGCTTATCGGTTGCGTTCCACTTATTGTACGCGCTCACCAGTTCATACTCGGCAATCCAGTTGTCCACATCTTGGTCCTCTGTGCCACCAAATATGGGGGGGTCGCGCTGGCGGAGAGCGCCAGCGCAGAAGACAGGTATGGGTGCGAGAGCTGGAGTGGCGGCCTGCGACGGTCCCGGATCAGTCATCGCAGAAGGTGGTTGGAGTATGCGGCTACAAAGCTCCAGGGTGAGGACCAGATGTATCCCAGCACTTCCACCACTTGAAACGGGGGGTTGAACCAGCAGGAGTTGACTCGGCGAACGAAAGCTTTATTGAGCGCAAGGGCTAACTGAACGCAAGCCTGCGATCACAGCAAGTCTTCTTCATTTTCTATATTCGAGCTCCATGCCCACTGCCCTCGTTACACATGTAATGCTCTTCTGCGGACGCTGACTTTACCGCAGTGCTTTCGCGATGCAGTGAAGCTTAATCATCCTTTTGTCTCCCTGAAACGGACGTGCCAAGATGTATATTTGGCATGAGCGGTCGCAAATGCTTATATTTGTTTGATGCATAAGTGGCCCCTGCATCCATTCATTTCGTATCATGTAATGCTCTTCGGCTCACGCTGGCTTTACCGCAATGCTTTCGCGATGCAGTGAAGATTATTCATCTTTTGGTAATTGTCTTTTTTTCTCCCTGAAACAGACGTGCCTAGATGCATATTTGGCCTGAGCAGTCACAAATGCTTATATTTGTTTGATGGACAAGTTGCCTGTATATGCATTCATTTCGTATCAAGTAATGCTCTTCTGCTCACGCTGGCTTTACCGCAGTGTTTTCGCGATGCAGTGAAGCCTCATCATCCTTTTGTCTCCCTGAAACGGACGTGCCAAGTTGTATATTTGGCATGAGCAGTTGCAAATGCTTATATTTTTGATGCACAAGTGGCCCGTGCATGCGTTCATTTCGTATCATGTAATGCTCTTCTGCTCACGCTGGCTTTACTGCAGTGCTTTCGCTATGCAGTGAAGCCTAATCATCTTTTGGTAATTGTCTTTTTGTCTCCCTGAAACGGACGTGCCAAGATGCATATTCGGCCTGAGCAGTCGCAAATGCTTATATTTGTTTGATGCCCAAGTGGCCTGTATATGCATTCATTTCGTATCATGTAATCCTCTTCTGCTAACGCCCCGCCGCGGCGGTCTAGTGGCTAAGGTACTCGGTTGCTGACCCGCAGGTCGCGGGTTCGATGCCCGGCTGCGGCGGCTGCATTTCCGATGGAGGCGGAAATGTTGTAGGCCCGTGTGCTCAGATTTGGGCGCACGTTAAAGAACCCCAGGTGGTCGAAATTTCCGGAGCCCTCCACTACGGCGTCTCTCATAATCATATGGTGGTTTTGGGACGTTAAACCCCACAAATCAATCAATCAATCTTCTGCTAACGCTGGCTTTACCGCACTGCTTTCGCGATGCAGTGAAGCTTAATCATCCTTTTACCTCCCTGAAACGGACATGCCAAGATGTACATTTGACATGAGCAGTGTCAAATGCTTATATTTGTTTGATGCACAAGTGGCTTGTTCATGCGTTCATTTCCTAACATGTTCCTATCATGTAATGCTCTTCTGCTAACGCTGGCTTTACCGCAGTGCTTTCGCGATGCAGTGAAGCCTAATCATCCTTTTGTCTCCCTGAAACGGACGTGCCAAGATGTATATTTGGCATGATCAGTTGCACATGCTTATATTTGTTTGATGCACAAGTGGCCTGTGCATGCCTTCATTTCCTATCATGTTCATATCATGTAATGCTCTTCTGCTCAAGCTGACTTTACCGCACTGCTTTCACGATGAAGTGAAGCCTAACCATCTTTTGGTAATTGTCTTTTTGTCTTCCTGAAACGGACGTGCCAAGATGCATATTTGGCCTGAGCAGTCACAAATGCTTATATTTGTTTGATACACAAGTGGCCCGTGCATGCTTTCATTTCGTATCATGTAATGCTCTTCTGCTCACGCTGGCTTTACCGCAGTGCTTTCGCGATGCAGTCAAGCCTCATCCGTCTTTTGTCTCCCTGAAACGGACGTGCCAAGTTGTATATTTGGCATGAGCAGTTGCAAATGCTTATATTTTGATGCACAATTGGCCCGTGCATGCGTTCATTTCGTATCATGTAATGCTCTTCTGCTCACGCTGGCTTTACTGCAGTGCTTTCGCTATGCAGTGAAGCCTAATCATCTTTTGGTTATTGTATTTTGTCTTCCTGAAACGGACGTGCCAAGATGCATATTCGGCCTGAGCAGTCGCAAATGCCTATATTTGTTTGATCCACAATTCGCCTGTATATGCATTCATTTCGTATCATGTAATGCTCTTCTGCTCACGCTGGCTTTACCGCAGTGCTTACGCAATGCAGTGAAGCCTAATCATCCTTTGGTCTCCCTGAAACGGATGTGCCAAGATGCATATTCGGCCTGAGCAGTCGCAAATGCTTATATTTGTTTGATGCCCAAGTGGCCTGTATATGCATTCATTTCGTATCATGTAATCTTCTTCTGCTAACGCCCCGCCGCGGTGGTCTAGTGGCTAAGGTACTCGGCTGCTGACCCGCAGGTCGCGGGTTCGATTCCCGGCTGCGGCGGCTGCATTTCCGATGGAGGCGGAAATGTTGTAGGCCCGTGTGCTCAGATTTGGGCGCACGTTAAAGAACCCCAGGTGGTCGAAATTTCCGGAGCCCTCCACTACGGCGTCTCTCATAATCATATGGTGGTTTTGGGACGTTAAACCGCACAAATCAATTAATCAATCTTCTGCTAATGCTGGCTTTATCGCAGTGCTTTCGCGAGGCAGTGAAGCTTAATCGTCCTTTTGTCTCCCTGAAACGGACGTGCCAAGATGTATATTTGGCATGATTAGTCACAAATGCTTATATTTGTTTGATGCACAAAAGGCTTGTTTATGCATTCATTTCGTATCATGTAAAGCTCTTCTGCTCACGCTGGCTTTAACGCACTGCTTTCGCGATGCAGTGAAGCTTAATCATCCTTTTACCTCCCTGAAACGGACGTGCCAAGATGTACATTTGACATGAGCAATGTCAAATGCTTATATTTGTTTGATGCACAAGTGGCTTCTTCATGCGTTCATTTCCTAACATGTTCCTATCATGTAATGATCTTCTGCTAACGCTGGCTTTACCGCAGTGCTTTCGCGATGCAGTGAAGCTTAATCATTCTTTTGTCTCCCTTAAAAGGACGTGCCAAGATGTATATTTAGCATGAGCAGTTGCACATGCTTATATTTGTTTGATGCACAAGTGGCCTGTGCATGCGTTCATTTCCTATCATGTTCGTATCATGTAATGCTCTTCTGCTCACGCTGACTTTACCGCACTGCTTTCACGATGAAGTGAAGCCTAATCATCTTTTGGTAATTGTCTTCTTGTCTTCCTGAAACGGACGTGCCAAGATGCATATTTGGCCTGAGCAGTCACAAATGCTTATATTCGTTTGATACACAAGTGGCCCGTGCATGCTTTCATTTCGTATCATGTAATGCTCTTCTGCTCACGCTGGCTTTACCGCAGTGATTTCGCGATGCAGTGAAGCCTAATCATCCTTTTGTCTCCCTGAAACGGACGTGCCAAGATGCATATTCGGCCTGAGCAGTCGCAAATGCTTATATTTGTTTGATGCACAAGTGGCCTGTATATGCATTCAATTCGTATCATGTAATCCTCTTCTGCTAACGCCCCGCCGCGGTATTCTAGTGGCTAAGGTACTCGGCTGCTGACCCGCAGGTCGCGGGTTCGATTCCCGGCTGCGGCGGCTGCATTTCCGATGGAGGCGGAAATGTTGTAGACCCGTGTGATCAGATTCGGGCGCACGTTTAAGAACCCCAGGTGGTCGAAATTTCCGGAGCCTTCCACTACGGCGTCTCTCATAATCATATGGTGGTTTTGGGACGTTAAACCCCACAAATCAATCAATCAATCTTCTGCTAACGCTGGCTTTATCGCAGTGCTTTCGCGATGCAGTGAAGCTTAATCGTCCTTTTGTCTCCCTGAAACGGACGTGCCAAGATGTATATTTGGCATGATTAGTCACAAATGCTTATATTTGTTTGATGCACAAAAGGCTTGTTTATGCATTCATTTCGTATCATGTAAAGCTCTTCTCCTCACGCTGGCTTTACCTCACTGCTTTCGCGATGCAGTAAAGCTTAATCATCCTTTTACCTCCCTGAAACGGACGTGCCAAGATGTACATTTGACATGAGCAATGTCAAATGCTTATATTTGTTTGATGCACAAGTGGCTTCTTCATGCGTTCATTTCCTAACATGTTCCTATCATGTAATGATCTTCTGCTAACGCTGGCTTTACCGCAGTGCTTTCGCGATGCAGTGAAGCTTAATCATTCTTTTGTCTCCCTTAAAAGGACGTGCCAAGATGTATATTTAGCATGAGCAGTTGCACATGCTTATATTTGTTTGATGCACAAGTGGCCTGTGCATGCGTTCATTTCCTATCATGTTCGTATCATGTAATGCTCTTCTGCTCACGCTGACTTTACCGCACTGCTTTCACGATGAAGTGAAGCCTAATCATCTTTTGGTAATTGTCTTCTTGTCTTCCTGAAACGGACGTGCCAAGATGCATATTTGGCCTGAGCAGTCACAAATGCTTATATTCGTTTGATACACAAGTGGCCCGTGCATGCTTTCATTTCGTATCATGTAATGCTCTTCTGCTCACGCTGGCTTTACCGCAGTGATTTCGCGATGCAGTGAAGCCTAATCATCCTTTTGTCTCCCTGAAACGGACGTGCCAAGATGCATATTCGGCCTGAGCAGTCGCAAATGCTTATATTTGTTTGATGCACAAGTGGCCTGTATATGCATTCAATTCGTATCATGTAATCCTCTTCTGCTAACGCCCCGCCGCGGTGGTCTAGTGGCTAAGGTACTCGGCTGCTGACCCGCAGGTCGCGGGTTCGATTCCCGGCTGCGGCGGCTGCATTTCCGATGGAGGCGGAAATGTTGTAGGCCCGTGTGATCAGATTCGGGCGCACGTTTAAGAACCCCAGGTGGTCGAAATTTCCGGAGCCTTCCACTACGGCGTCTCTCATAATCATATGGTGGTTTTGGGACGTTAAACCCCACAAATCAATCAATCAATCTTCTGCTAACGCTGGCTTTATCGCAGTGCTTTCGCGATGCAGTGAAGCTTAATCGTCCTTTTGTCTCCCTGAAACGGACGTGCCAAGATGTATATTTGGCATGATTAGTCACAAATGCTTATATTTGTTTGATGCACAAAAGGCTTGTTTATGCATTCATTTCGTATCATGTAAAGCTCTTCTCCTCACGCTGGCTTTACCTCACTGCTTTCGCGATGCAGTAAAGCTTAATCATCCTTTTACCTCCCTGAAACGGACGTGCCAAAATGTACATTTGACATGAGCAGTGTCAAATGCTTATATTTGTTTGATGCACAATTGGCTTGTTCATGCGTTCATTTCCTAACATGTTCCTATCATGTAATGCTCTTCTGCTAACGCTGGCTTTACCGAAGTGCTTTCGCGATGCAGTGATGCCTAATCATCCTTTTGTCTCCCTGAAACGGACGTGCCAAGATGTATATTTGGCATGAGCAGTTGCACATGCTTATATTTGTTTGATGCACAAGTGGTCTGTGCATGCGTTCATTTCCTATCATGTTCGTATCATGTAATGCTCTTCTGCTCAAGCTGACTTTACCGCACTGCTTTCACGATGAAGTGAAGCCTAATCACCTTTTGGTAATTGTCTTTTTGTCTTCCTGAAACGGACGTGCCAAGATGCATATTTGGCCTGAGCAGTCACAAATGCTTATATTTGTTTGATACACAAGCTGCCCGTGCATGCTTTCATTTCGTATCATGTAATGCTCTTCTGCTCACGCTGGCTTTACCGCAGTGCTTTCGCGATGCAGTGAAGCCTCATCATCCTTTTGTCTCCCTGAAACGGACGTGCCAAGTTGTAAATTTGGCATGAGCAGTTGCAAATGCTTATATTTTTGATGCACAAGTGGCCCGTGCATGCGTTCATTTCGTATCATGTAATGCTCTTCTGCTCACGCTGGCTTTACTGCAGTGCTTTCGCTATGGAGTGAAGCCTAATCATCTTTTGGTAATTGTCTTTTTGTCTTCCTGAAACGGACGTGCCAAGATGCATATTCGGCCTGAGCAGTCGCAAATGCCTATATTTGTTTGATCCACAATTCGCCTGTATATGCATTCATTTCGTATCATGTAATGCTCTTCTGCTCACGCTGGCTTTACTGCAGTGCTTTCGCGATGCAGTGAAGCCTAATCATCCTTTTGTCTCCCTGAAACGGACGTGCCAAGATGCATATTCGGCCTGAGCAGTCGCAAATGCTTATATTTGTTTGATGCACAAGTGGCCTGTATATGCATTAATTTCGTATCATGTAATCCTCTTCTGCTAACGCCCCGCCGCGGTGGTCTAGTGGCTAAGGTACTCGGCTGCTGACCCGCAGGTCACGGGTTCGATTCCCGGCTGCGGCGGCTGCATTTCCGATGGAGGCGGAAATGTTGTAGGCCCGTGTGCTCAGATTCGGGCGCACGTTTAAGAACCCCAGGTGGTCGAAATTTCCGGAGCCCTCCACTACGGCGTCTCTCATATTCATATGGTGGTTTTGGGACGTTACACCCCACAAATCAATCAATCAATCTTCTGCTAACGCTGGCTTTATCGCAGTGCTTTCGCGATGCAGTGAAGCTTAATCGTCCTTTTTTCTCCCTGAAACGGACGTGCCAAGATGTATAGTTTGCATGATTAGTCACAAATGCTTATGATTGTTTGATGCACAAAAGGCTTGTTTATGCATTCATTTCGTATCATGTAAAGCTCTTCTGCTAACGCGGGCTTAACCGCAGTGCTTTCGCGATGCAGTGAAGCTTAATCATCCATTTGTGTCCCTGAAACCGACGTGCCAAGATGTATATTTGGCATGAGCTGTTGCAAATGCTTATATTTGTTTGATGCACAAGTGGCCTGTGCATGAGTTCATTTCCTATCATGTTCGTATCATGTAATGCTCTTCTACTCACGGTGGCTTTACCGCACTGCTTTCGCGATGCAGTGAAGCTTAATCATCCTTTTGCCTCCCTGAAACGGACGTGCCAAGATGTACATTTGACATGAGCAGTGTCAAATGCTTATATTTGTTTGATGCACAAGTGGCTTGTTCATGCGTTCATTTCCTAACATGTTCCTATCATGTAATGCTCTTCTGCTCTCGCTGGCTTTACCGCAGTGCTTTCGCGATGCAGTTAAGCTAAATCATTCTTTTCTCTCTCTGAAACGGACGTGCCTAGATGCATATTTGGCCTGAGCAGTCACAAATGCTCATATTTGTTTGATGGACAAGTTGCCTGTATATGCATTCATTTCGTATCAAGTATTGCTCTTCTGCTCACGCTGGCTTTACCGCAGTGCTTTCGCGATGCAGTGAAGCCTCATCATCCTTTTGTCTCCCTGAAACGGACGTGCCAAGTTGTATATTTGGCATGAGCAGTTGCAAATGCTTATATTTTTGATGCACAAGTGGCCCGTGCATGCGTTCATTTCGTATCATGTAATGCTCTTCTGCTCACGCTGGCTTTACTGCAGTGCTTTCGCTATGCAGTGAAGCCTAATCATCTTTTGGTAATTGTCTTTTTGTCTTCCTGAAATGGACGTGCCAAGATGCATATTCGGCCTCAGCAGTCGCAAATGCCTATATTTCTTTCATCCACAATTGGCCTGTATATGCATTCATTTCGTATCATGTAATGCTCTTCTGCTCACGCTGGCTTCACCGCAGTGCTTTCGCGATGCAGTTAAGCTTAATCATTCTTTGGCTCCCTGAAACGGACGTGCCAAGATGTATATTTAGCCTGAGCAGTCGCAAATGCTTATATTTGTTTCATGCACAAGTAGCCTGTATATGCATTCATTTCGTATGATGTAATGCTCTTCTGCTCACGCTGGCGTTACCGCAGTGCTTTCACGATGCAGTGAAGCTTAATCATCCTTTTGTCTCCCTGAAATGGACGTGCCAAGATGTATATTTGGCCTGAGCAGTCGCAAATGCTTATATTTGTTTCATGCACAAGTGGCCCGTGCATGCATTCACTTCGTATCATGTAATGTTCTTCTGCTCACGCTGGCGTTACCGCAGTGCTTTCGCGATGCAGTTAAGCTTAATCATTCTTTGGCTCCCTGAAACGGACGTGCCAAGATGTATATTTAGCCTGAGCAGTCGCAAATGCTTATATTTGTTTCATGCACAAGTGGCCCGTGCATGCATTCACTTCGTATCATGTAATGTTCTTCTGCTCCCGCTGGCTTTACCGCAGTGCTTTCGCGTTGCAGTGAAGCTTAATTATCTTTTAATAATTGTCTTTTTGTCTCCCTGAAACGGACGTGCCAAGATGCATATTTGGCCTGAGCAGTCGCAAATGCTTATATTTGTTTGGTGCACAAGTGGCCTGTATATGCATTCATTTCGTATCATGTAATGCTCTTCGGCTCACGCTGGCTTTACCGCAGTGCTTTCGCGATGCAGTGAAGATTATTCATCTTTTGGTAATTGTCTTTTTTTCTCCCTGAAACGGACGTGCCTAGATGCATATTTGGCATGAGCAGTCACAAATGCTTATATTTGTTTGATGGACAAGTTGCCTGTATATGCATTCATTTCGTATCAAGTAATGCTCTTCTGCTCACGCTGGCTTTACCGCAGTGTTTTCGCGATGCAGTGAAGCCTCATCATCCTTTTGTCTTCCTGAAACGGACGTGCCAAGTTGTATATTTGGCATGAGCAGTTGCAAATGCTTATATTTTTGATGCACAAGTGGCCCGTGCATGCGTTCATTTCGTATCATGTAATGCTCTTCTGCTCACGCTGGCTTTACCGCAGTGCTTTCGCGATGCAGTGAAGCCTAATCATCCTTTTGTCTCCCTGAAACGGACGTGCCAAGATGCATATTCGGCCTGAGCAGTCGCAAATGCTTATATTTGTTTGATGCCCAAGTGGCCTGTATATGCATTCATTTCGTATCATGTAATCCTCTTCTGCTAACGCCCCGCCGCGGCGGTCTAGTGGCTAAGGTACTCGGCTGCTGACCCGCAGGTCGCGGGTTCGATTCCCGGCTGCGGCGGCTGCATTTCCGATGAAGGTGGAAATGTTGTAGGCCCGTGTGCTCAGATTTGGGCGCACGTTAATGAACCCCAGGTGGTCGAAATTTCCGGAGCCCTCCACTACGGCGTCTCTCATAATCATATGGTGGTTTTGGGACGTTAAACCCCACAAATCAATCAATCAATCTTCTGCTAACGCTGGCTTTATCGCAGTGCTTTCTCGATGCAGTGAAGCTTAATCGTCCTTTTGTCTCCCTGAAACGGACGTGCCAAGATGTATATTTGGCATGATTAGTCACAAATGCTTATATTTGTTTGATGCACAAAAGGCTTGTTTATGCATTCATTTCGTATCATGTAAAGCTCTTCTGCTCACGCTGGCTTTACCTCACTGCTTTCGCGATGCAGTGAAGCTTAATCATTCTTTTACCTCCCTGAAACGGACGTGCCAAAATGTACATTTGACATGAGCATTGTCAAATGCTTATATTTGTTTGATGCACAAGTGGCTTGTTCATGCGTTCATTTCCTAACATGTTCCTATCATGTAATGCTCTTCTGCTAACGCTGGCTTTACCGCAGTGCTTTCGCGATGCAGTGAAGCCTAATCATCCTTTTGTCTCCCTGAAACGGACGTGCCAAGATGTATATTTGGCATGAGCAGTTGCACATGCTTATATTTGTTTGATGCACAAGTGGCCTGTGCATGCGTTCATTTCCTATCATGTTCGTATCATGTAATGCTCTTCTGCTCAAGCTGACTTTACCGCACTGCTTTCACGATGAAGTGAAGCCTAATCATCTTTTGGTAATTGTCTTTTTGTCTTCCTGAAACGGACGTGCCAAGATGCATATTTGGCGTGAGCAGTCACAAATGCTTATATTTGTTTGATACACAAGTGGCCCGTGCATGCTTTCATTTCGTATCATGTAATGCTCTTCTCCTCACGCTGGCTTTACCGCAGTGCTTTCGCGATGCAGTGAACCCTAATCATCCTTTTGTCTCCCTGAAACGGACGTGCCAAGATGTATATTTGGCATGAGCAGTTGCACATGCTTATATTTGTTTGATGCACAAGTGGCCTGTGCATGCGTTCATTTCGTATCATGTAATGCTCTTCTGCTCACGCTGGCTTTACTGCAGTGCTTTCGCTATGGAGTGAAGCCCAATCATCTTTTGGTAATTGTCTTTTTGTCTTCCTGAAACGGACGTGCCAAGAGGCATATTCGGCCTGAGCAGTCGCAAATGCCTATATTTGTTTGATCCACAATTCGCCTGTATATGCATTCATTTCGTATCATGTAATGCTCTTCTGCTCACGCTGGCTTTACCGCAGTGCTTTCGCGATGCAGTGAAGCCTAATCATCCTTTGGTCTCCCTGAAACGGACGTGCCAAGATGCATATTCGGCCTGAGCAGTCGCAAATGCTTATATTTGTTTGATGCCCAAGTAAGTGGCCTGTATATGCATTCATTTCGTATCATGTAATCCTCTTCTGCTAACGCCCCGCCGCGGTGGTCTAGTGGCTAAGGTACTCGGCTGCTGACCCGCAGGTCGCTGGTTTGATTCCCGGCTGCGGCGGCTGCATTTCTGATGGAGGCGGAAATGTTGTAGGCCCGTGTGCTCAGATTTGGGCGCACGTTAAAGAACCCCAGGTGGTCGAAATTTCCGGAGCCCTCCACTACGGCGTCTCTCATAATCATATGGTGTTTTGGGACGTTAAACCCCACAAATCAATCAATCAATCTTCTGCTAACGCTGGCTTTATCGCAGTGCTTTCGCGATACAGTGAAGCATAATCGTCCTTTTGTCTCCCTGAAACGGACGTGCCAAGATGTATATTTGGCATGATTAGTCACAAATGCTTATATTTGTTTGATGCACAAAAGTCTTGTTTATGCATTCATTTCGTATCATGTAAAGCTCTTCTGCTCACGCTAGCTTTACCGCACTGCTTTCGCGATGCAGTGAAGCTTAATCATCCTTTTACCTCCCTGAAACGGACGTGCCAAGATGTACATTTGACATGAGCAGTGTCAAATGCTTATATTTGTTTTATGCACAAGTGGCTTGTTCATGCGTTCATTTCCTAACATGTTCCTATCATGTAATGCTCTTTTGCTAACGCTGGCTTTACCGCAGTGCTTTCGCGATGCAGTGAAGCTTAATCATCCTTTTGTCTCCCTTAAAAGGACGTGCCAAGATGTATATTTGGCATCAGCAGTTGCACATGCTTATATTTGTTTGATGCACAAGTGGCCTGTGCATGCGTTCATTTCCTATCATGTTCGTATCATGTTATGCTCTTCTGCTCACGCTGACTTTACCGCACTGCTTTCACGATGAAGTGAAGCCTAATCATCTTTTGGTAATTGTCTTTTTGTCTTCCTGAAACGGACGTGCCAAGATGCATATTTGGCCTGAGCAGTCACAAATGCTTATATTCGTTTGATACACAAGTGGCTCGTGCATGCTTTCATTTCGTATCATGTAATGCTCTTCTGCTCACGCTGGCTTTACCGCAGTGCTTTCGCGATGCAGTGAAGCCTAATCATCCTTTTGTCTCCCTGAAACGGACGTGCCAAGATGCATATTCGGCCTGAGCAGTCGCAAATGCTTATACTTGTTTGATGCACGAGTGGCCTGTATATGCATTCATTTCGTATCATGTAATCCTCTTCTGCTAACGCCCCGCCGCGGTGGTCTAGTGGCTAAGGTACTCGGCTGCTGACCCGCAGGTCACGGGTTCCATTACCGGCTGCGGCGGCTGCATTTCCGATGGAGGCGGAAATGTTGTAGGCGCGTGTGCTCAGATTCGGGGGCACGTTTAAGAACCCCAGGTGGTCGAAATTTCCGGAGCCCTCCACTACGGCGTCTCTCATATTCATATGGTGGTTTTGGGACGTGAAACCCCACAAATCAATCAATCAATCTTCTGCTAACGCTGGCTTTATCGCAGTGCTTTCGCGATGCAGTGAAGCTTAATCGTCCTTTTGTCTCCCTGAAACGGACGTGCCAAGATGTATATTTTGCATGATTAGTCACAAATGCTTATGATTGTTTGATGCACAAAAGGCTTGTTTATGCATTCATTTCGTATCATGTAAAGCTCTTCTGCTAACGCGGGCTTTACCGCAGTGCTTTCGCGATGCAGTGAAGCTTAATCATCCATTTGTACCCTGAAACCGACGTGCCAAGATGTATATTTGGCATGAGCTGTTGCAAATGCTTATATTTGTTTGATGCACAAGTGGCCTGTGCATGAGTTCATTTCCTATCATGTTCGTATCATGTAATGCTCTTCTACTCACGCTGGCTTTACCGCACTGCTTTCGCGATGCAGTGAAGCTTAATCATCCTTTTGCCTCCCTGAAACGGACGTGCCAAGATGTACATTTGACATGAGCAGTGTCAAATGCTTATATTTGTTTGATGCACAAGTGGCTTGTTCATGCGTTCATTTCCTAACATGTTCCTATCATGTAATGCTCTTCTGCTCACGCTGGCTTCACCGCAGTGCTTTTGCAATGCAGTGAAGCTTCAACATATTTTAGTATTTGTCCTTTTGCTTGCGTGAAACGGACGCGCCAAGATGCACATTTGGCCTGAGAGTTTGCAAATGCCTATATTTGTTTGATGCACAAGTGGCCTGTGCATGCATTCATTTCCTATCATGTAATGCTCTTCTGCCCACGCTTGCTTTACCGCAGTGTTTTCGCGATGCAGTGAAGCCTAATCATCCTTTTGTCTCCCTGAAACGGACGTGCCAAGATGTATATTAGGCATGAGCAGTTGCAAATGCTTTTATTCCTTCCCAATGTGTTTCTTCGGCGTTATGCTGAATGCGTCGCCAAATTTCTTGTTGTAATCTTCCAAGCGTCCCTGTTAACTGCAACACTACCACGTGACTGGAGGATCGCTAGAGTCATCCCTATCTTTAAAAAAGGGGATCGATTAATTCCGGATAACTACCGTCCTATATCTTTAACTTCAACATGCTGCAAATTAATTGAACATATCATAGCCAACCGTATTCTTGAATTCCTTGAAAGACACTCAATTCTAACAAGCTTCCAACATGGTTTTAGGAAAGGCTATTCGACTGTGACTCAACTGGTCACCGTCACACACGAGTTTGCAAAAGCCCTTGATAATAATGTTCAGGTAGACACAATTTTTCTTGATCTTAGCAAAGCATTTGATAAAGTTCCTCATGACAAATTAATTCAAAAATTAAAAAATATAAATCTTCCCGAAAGTTTGGTAGCTTGGGTGTCTAGGTATCTGATGAATAGAGAGCAGTATGTCTTGATTGATGGTCATGCCTCGAGCTGTCTTCCTGTCACATCCGGAGTGCCTCAAGGTAGTGTTCTGGGGCCGTTGCTTTTTCTGGTATACATCAATGATATCGTCACTGTAGTTACACCCACCACTCATGTCCGGCTGTTTGCAGATGACTGTATTTTATTCCGTGAAATCTCCAGCATGCAAGATCAAATAGAACTTAACACAAACCTGGACAATATATACAGTTGGTGCAGGGATTGGGGCATGGTTGTCAATGCAGAGAAAACTGCTTCCCTCCGCATAACGCGCAAAAAATCTCCATTCCAATTTCAGTACACACTGGGATCATGCGCGGTGAACCAAGTCAACAGCTTCAAATACTTAGGCGTAACGTTCACTAGTAATCTTTCCTGGAACTTGCACATAGAAAACATCTGCTCCTCCGCTTTTCGAAAACTGTGTTTCTTGAGACACAAACTTCGTAATTCGCCTCCAAGTGTTAAACTTCTTTGCTACCATTCATACGTTAGACCAAAACTTGAGTATGCTGCTGTAGTATGGGACCCGTATACCAAAAATAACATTGATAAATTGGAAAAGATTCAGAGGAAAGCTGTCAGGTTCATTTTTTCAAAATTTCGTCGCACGGATTCTCCCTCTGAATTAATGATTGCCAATAACATTCCCAAGCTTCAGTTAAGAAGACAAAAATTTCGTCTCGATTTCCTCTGCTCACTTACTAAACATGAATTGGCTATCGACCCCTCCCTGTATATATCCGCCCTGACCACAAAACACACGCGGCACTATAACCCTAGATCGCTAACACCATACCAAGCGCATACCGATACTTTTAAATTTTCATTTTTCCCGCGTACCGTCGCTGAATGGAATTCCATTGCTGAGCCATACTTATTAGATACTGTATAGCCCCATTTTTTGTTAGTGTTGTTAATTGTGTGTGGGATTGACAATGCAATGTCCGCCATTTCATTTTTGTCCCTTTTGCTATTTTTGTATTATTGTGCTATTCAAGTGCTCGTCCTGCCAGGACCACAACTGTGGTCTGCAGTATGTAATAAATAAATAAATAAATAAATAAAATTTGTTTGATGCACAAGTGGCCTATGCATGCATTCATTTAGTATCATGTAATGCTCTTCTGCTCACGCTGGCTTTACCGCAGTTCTTTCGCGATGCAGTGAAGCCTAATCATCCTTTCGTCTCCCTGAAACGGACGTGCCAAGATGCATATTTGGCCTGAGCAGTCGCAAACGCTTATACTTGTTTGATGCACAAGTGGCCTGTATATGCCATAATTTCGTATCATGTAATGCTCTCCTGCTAATGCTGGCTTTACCGCAGTGCTTTCGCGATGCAGTGAAGCCTAATCATTCTTTTGTCTCCCTGAAACGAACGTGCCAACATGTATATTTGGCATGAGAAGTTCCAAATGCTTATATTTGTTTGATGCACAAGTGGCCTATGCATGCGTTCATTTGCTATCATGTTCGTATCATGTATTGCTTTTCCGCTCAGGCTGGCTTTATCGCAGTGCTTTCGCGATGTAGTGAAGCTTAATCATCTTTTGGTAATTGTCTTTTTTTCTCCCTGAAACGTACGTGCCAAGATGCATATTTGGCCTGATCAGTCGCAAATGCTTATATTTTGTGATGCACACGTGGCCTGTATATGCATTCATTTCGTATCATGTAGTGCTCTTCTGCTCACGCTGGCTTTACCGCAGTGCTTTCGCAATGCAGTGAAGCCTAATTATCTTTTAATAATTGTCTTTTTGTCTCCCTGAAACGGACGTGCCAAGATGCATATTTGGCCTGAGCAGTCGCAAATGCTTATATTTGTTTGGTGCACAAGTGGCCTGTATATGCATTCATTTCCTATCATGTAATGCTCTTCGGCTCACGCTGGCTTTACCGCAGTGCTTTCGCGTTGCAGTGAAGCCTAATTATCTTTTAATAATTGTCTTTTTGTCTCCCTGAAACGGACGTGCCAAGATGCATATTTGGCCTGAGCAGTCGCAAATGCTTATATTTGTTTGGTGCACAAGTGGCCTGTATTTGCATTCATTTCGTATCATGTAATGCTCGTCGGCTCACGCTGGCTTTACCGCAGTGCTTTCGCGTTGCAGTGAAGCTTAATTATCTTTTAATAATTGTCTTTTTGTCTCCCTGAAACGGACGTGCCAAGATGCATATTTGGCCTGAGCAGTCGCAAATGCTTATATTTGTTTGGTGCACAAGTGGCCTGTATATGCATTCATTTCGTATCATGTAATGCTCTTCGGCTCACGCTGGTTTTACCGCAGTGCTTTCGCTATGCAGTGAAGATTATTCATCTTTTGGTAATTGTCTTTTTGTCTCCCTGAAACGGACGTGCCAAGATGCATATTTGGCCTGAGCAGTCGCAAATGCTTATATTTGTTTGATGGACAAGTTGCCTGTATATGCATTCATTTCGTATCATGTAATGCCCTTCTGCTCACGCTGGCTTTACCGCAGTTCTTTCGCGATGCAGTGAAGCCTAATCAACCTTTCGTCTCCCTGAAACGGACGTGCCAAGATGCATATTTGGCCTGAGCAGTCGCAAACGCTTATATTTGTTTGATGCACAAGTGGCCTGTATATGCCATAATTTCGTATCATGTAATGCTCTCCTGCTAATGCTGGCTTTACCGCAGTGCTTTCGCGATGCAGTGAAGCCTAATCATTCTTTTGTCTCCCTGAAACGAACGTGCCAACAATTATATTTGGCATGAGAAGTTCCAAATGCTTATATTTGTTTGATGCACAAGTGGCCTGTGCATGCGTTCATTTGCTATCATGTTCGTATCATGTATTGCTTTTCCGCTCAGGCTGGCTTTATCGCAGTGCTTTCGCGATGTAGTTAAGCTTAATCATCTTTTGGTAATTGTCTTTTTCTCTCCCTGAAACGTACGTGCCAAGATGCATATTTGGCCTGATCAGTCGCAAATGCTTATATTTTGTGATGCACAAGTGGCCTGTATATGCATTAATTTCGTATCATGTAGTGCTCTTCTGCTCACGCTGGCTTTACCGCCGTGCTTTCGCAATGCAGTGAAGCTTAACTATCTTTTAATAATTGTCTTTTTGTCTCCCTGAAACGGACGTGCCAAGATGCATATTTGGCCTGAGCAGTCGCAAATGCTTATATTTGTTTGGTGCACAAGTGGCCTGTATATGCATTCATTTCGTATCATGTAATGCTCTTCGGCTCACACTGGCTTTACCGCAGTGCTTTCGCGTTGCAGTGAAGCTTAATTATCTTTTAATAATTGTCTTTTTTGTCTCCCTGAAACGGACGTGCCAAGATGCATATTTGGCCTGAGCAGTCGCAAATGCTTATATTTGTTTGGTGCACAAGTGGCCTGTATAAGCATTTATTTCGTATCATGTAATGCTCTTCGGCTCACGCTGGCTTTACCGCAGTGCTTTCGCGATGCAGTGAAGATTATTCATCTTTTGGTAATTGTCTTTTTGTCTCCCTGAAACGGACGTGCCTAGATGCATATTTGGCCTGAGCAGTCACAAATGCTTATATTTGTTTGATGGACAAGTTGCCTGTATATGCATGCATTTCGTATCAAGTAATGCTCTTCTGCTCACGCTGGCTTTACCGCAGTGCTTTCGCGATGCAGTGAAGCCTCATCATCCTTTTGTCTCCCTGAAACGGACGTGCCAAGTTGTATATTTGGCATGAGCAGTTGCAAATGCTTATATTTTTGATGCACAAGTGGCCCGTGCATGCGTTCATTTCGTATCATGTAATGCTCTTCTGCTCACGCTGGCTTTACCGCAGTGCTTTCGCGAAGCAGTGAAGCCTAATCATCCTTTTGTCTCCCTGAAACGGACGTGCCAAGATGCATATTCGGCCTGAGCAGTCGCAAATGCTTATATTTGTTTGATGCCCAAGTGGCCTGTATATGCATTCATTTCGTATCATGTAATCCTCTTCTGCTAACGCCCCGCCGCGGTGGTCTAGTGGCTAAGGTACTCGGCTGCTGACCCGCAGGTCGCGGGTTCAATTCCCGGCTGCGGCGGCTGCATTTCCGATGGAGGCGGAAATGTTGTAGGCCCGTGTGCTCAGATTTGGGCGCACGTTAAAGAACCCCGGGTGGTCGAAATTTCCGGAGCCCTCCACTACGGCGTCTCTCATAATCATATGGTGGTTTTGGGACATTAAACCCCACAAATCAATCAATCAATCTTCTGCTAACGCTGGCTTTATCGCAGTGCTTTCGCGATGCAGTGAAGCTTAATCGTCCTTTTGTCTCCCTGAAACGGACGTGCCAAGATGTACATTTGACATGAGCAGTGTCAAATTCTTATATTTGTTTGATGCACAAGTGGCTTGTTCATGCGTTCATTTCCTAACATGTTCGTATCATGTAATGCTCTTCTGCTAACGCTGGCTTTACCGCAGTGCTTTCGCGATGCAGTGAAGCTTAATCGTCCTTTTGTCTCCCTGAAACGGACGTGCCAAGATGTATATTTGGCATGAGCAGTTGCACATGCTTATATTTGTTTGATGCACAAGTGGCCTGTATATGCATTCATTTCGTATCATGTAATCCTCTTCTGCTAACGCCCCGCCGCGGTGGTCTAGTGGCTAAGGTACTCGGCTGCTGACCCGCAGGTCACGGGTTCGATTCCCGGCTGCGGCGGCTGCATTTCCGATGGAGGCGGAAATGTTCTGGCCCGTGTGCTCAGATTCGGGCGCACGTTCAAGAACCCCAGGTGGTCGAAATTTCCGGAGCCCTCCACTACGGCGTCTCTCATATTCATATGGTGGTTTTGGGACGTTACACCCCACAAATCAATCAATCAATCTTCTGCTAACGCTGGCTTTATCGCAGTGCTTTCGCGATGCAGTGAAGCTTAATCGTCCTTTTGTCTCCCTGAAACGGACGTGCCAAGATGTATAGTTTGCATGATTACTCACAAATGCTTATGATTGTTTGATGCACAAAAGGCTTGTTTATGCATTCATTTCGTATCATGTAAAGCTCTTCTGCTCACGCTGGCTTTACCTCACTGCTTTCGCGATGCAGTGAAGCTTAATCATCCTTTTACCTCCCTGAAACGGACGTGCCAAAATGTACATTTGACATGAGCATTGTCAAATGCTTATATTTGTTTGATGCACAAGTGGCTTGTTCATGCGTTCATTTCCTAACATGTTCCTATCATGTAATGCTCTTCTGCTAACGCTGGCTTTACCGCAGTGCTTTCGCGATGCAGTGAAGCCTAATCATCCTTTTGTCTCCCTGAAACGGACGTGCCAAGATGTATATTTGGCATGAGCAGTTGCACATGCTTATATTTTTTTATGCACAAGTGGCCTGTGCATGCGTTCATTTCCTATCATGTTCGTATCATGTAATGCTCTTCTGCTCAAGCTGACTTTACCGCACTGCTTTCACGATGAAGTGAAGCCTAATCATCTTTTGGTAATTGTCTTTTTGTCTTCCTGAAACGGACGTGCCAAGATGCATATTTGGCGTGAGCAGTCACAAATGCTTATATTTGTTTGATACACAAGTGGCCCGTGCATGCTTTCATTTCGTATCATGTAATGCTCTTCTGCTCACGCTGGCTTTACCGCAGTGCTTTCGCGATGCAGTGAAGCCTCATCATCCTTTTGTCTCCCTGAAACGGACGTCCCAAGTTGTATATTTGGCATGAGCAGTTGCAAATGCTTATATTTTTGATGCACAAGTGGCCCGTGCATGCGTTCATTTCGTATCATGTAATGCTCTTCTGCTCACGCTGGCTTTACTGCAGTGCTTTCGCTATGGAGTGAAGCCTAATCATCTTTTGGTAATTGTCCTTTTGTCTTCCTGAAACGGACGTGCCAAGATGCATATTCGGCCTGAGCAGTCGCAAATGCCTATATTTGTTTGATCCACAATTCGCCTGTATATGCATTCGTTTCGTATCATGTAATGCTCTTCTGCTCACGCTGGCTTTACCGCAGTGCTTTCGCGATGCAGTGAAGCCTAATCATCCTTTGGTCTCCCTGAAACGGACGTGCCAAGATGCATATTCGGCCTGAGCAGTCGCAAATGCTTATATTTGTTTGATGCCCAAGTGGCCTGTATATGCATTCATTTCGTATCATGTAATCCTCTTCTGCTAACGCCCCGCCGCGGTGGTCTAGTGGCTAAGGGACTCGGCTGCTGACCCGCAGGTCGCGGGTTTGATTCCCGGCTGCGGCGGCTGCATTTCCGATGGAGGCGGAAATGTTGTAGGCCCGTGTGCTCAGATTTGGGCGCACGTTAAAGAACCCCAGGTGGTCGAAATTTCCGGAGCCCTCCACTACGGCGTCTCTCATAATCATATGGTGTTTTGGGACGTTGAACCCCACAAATCAATCAATCAATCTTCTGCTAACGCTGGCTTTACCGCAGTGCTTTCGCCGTGCAGTGAAGCCTAATCATGTTTTGGTAATTGTCTTTTTGTCTCCCTGAAACGGACGTGCCAAGATGCATATTTGGCCTGAGCAGTCGCAAATGCTTATATTTTGTGATGCACAAGTGGCCTGTATATGCATTCATTTCGTATCATGTAATGCTCTTCTGCTCACGCTGGCTTTACCGCAGTGCTTTCGCGTTGCAGTGAAGCTTAATTATCTTTTAATAATTGTCTTTTTGTCTCCCTGAAACGGACGTGCCCAGATGCATATTTGGCCTGAGCAGTCGCAAATGCTTATATTTGTTTGGTGCACTAGTGGCCTGTATATGCATTCATTTCGTATCATGTAATGCTCTTCGGCTCACGCTGGCTTTACCGCAGTGCTTTCGCGATGCAGTGAAGATTATTCATCTTTTGGTAATTGTCTTTTTTTCTCCCTGAAACGGACGTGCCTAGATGCATATTTGGCCTGAGCAGTCACAAATGCTTATATTTGTTTGATGGACAAGTTGCCTGTATATGCATTCATTTCGTATCAAGTAATGCTCTTCTGCTCACGCTGGCTTTACCGCAGTGTTTTCGCGATGCAGTGAAGCCTCATCATCCTTTTGTCTCCCTGAAACGGACGTGCCAAGTTGTATATTTGGCATGAGCAGTTGCAAATGCTTATATTTTTGATGCACAAGTGGCCCGTGCATGCGTTCATTTCGTATCATGTAATGCTCTTCTGCTCACGCTGGCTTTACTGCAGTGCTTTTTCTATGCAGTGAAGCCTAATCATCTTTTGGTAATTGTCTTTTTGTCTTCCTGAAACGGACGTGCCAAGATGCATATTCGGCCTGAGCAGTCGCAAATGCCTATATTTGTTTGATCCACAATTGGCCTGTATATGCATTCATTTCGTATCATGTAATGCTCTTCTGCTCACGCTGGCTTTACCGCAGTGCTTTCGCGATGCAGTGAAGCCTAATCATCCTTTTGTCTCCCTGAAACGGACGTGCCAAGATGCATATTCGGCCTGAGCAGTCGCAAATGCTTATATTTGTTTGATGCCCAAGTGGCCTGTATATGCATTCATTTCGTATCATGTAATCCTCTTCTGCTAACGCCGCGCCGCGGCGGTCTAGTGGCTAAGGTACTCGGTTGCTGACCCGCAGGTCGCGGGTTCGATTCCCGGCTGCGGCGGCTGCATTTCCGATGGAGGCGGAAATGTTGTAGGCCCGTGTGCTCAGATTTGGGCGCACGTTAAAGAACCCCAGGTGGTCGAAATTTCCGGAGCCCTCCACTACGGCGTCTCTCATAATCATATGGTGGTTTTGGGACGTTAAACCCCACAAATCAATCAATCAATCTTCTGCTAACGCTGGCTTTACCGCACTGTTTCGCGATGCAGTGAAGCTTAATCATCCTTTTACCTCCCTGAAACGGACATGCCAAGATGTACATTTGACATGAGCAGTGTCAAATGCTTATATTTGTTTGATGCACAAGTGGCTTGTTCATGCGTTCATTTCCTAACATGTTCCTATCATGTAATGCTCTTCTGCTAACGCTGGCTTTACCGCAGTGCTTTCGCGATGCAGTGAAGCCTAATCATCCTTTTGTCTCCCTGAAACGGACGTGCCAAGATGTATATTTGGCATGAGCAGTTGCACATGCTTATATTTGTTTGATGCACAAGTGGCCTGTGCATGCGTTCATTTCCTATCATGTTCATATCATGTAATGCTCTTCAGCTCAAGCTGACTTTACCGCACTGCTTTCACGATGAAGTGAAGCCTAATCATCTTTTGGTAATTGTCTTTTTGTCTTCCTGAAACGGACGTGCCAAGATGCATATTTGGCCTGAGCAGTCACAAATGCTTATATTTGTTTGATACACAAGTGGCCCGTGCATGCTTTCATTTCGTATCATGTAATGCTCTTCTGCTCACGCTGGCTTTACCGCAGTGCTTTCGCGATGCAGTGAAGCCTCATCATTCTTTTGTCTCCCTGAAACGGACGTGCCAAGTTGTATATTTGGCATGAGCAGTTGCAAATGCTTATATTTTGATGCACAATTGGCCCGTGCATGCGTTCATTTCGTATCATGTAATGCTCTTCTGCTCACGCTGGCTTTACTGCAGTGCTTTCGCTATGCAGTGAAGCCTAATCATCTTTTGGTTATTGTCTTTTTGTCTTCCTGAAACGGACGTGCCAAGATGCATATTTGGCCTGAGCAGTCACAAATGCTTATATTTGTTTGATACACAAGTGGCCCGTGCATGCTTTCATTTCGTATCATGTAATGCTCTTCTGCTCACGCTGGCTTTACCGCAGTGCTTTCGCGATGCAGTGAAGCCTCATCATTCTTTTGTCTCCCTGAAACGGACGTGCCAAGTTGTATATTTGGCATGAGCAGTTGCAAATGCTTATATTTTGATGCACAATTCGCCTGTATATGCATTCATTTCGTATCATGTAATGCTCTTCTGCTCACGCTGGCTTTACCGCAGTGCTTACGCAATGCAGTGAAGCCTAATCATCCTTTGGTCTCCCTGAAACGGACGTGCCAAGATGCATATTCGGCCTGAGCAGTCGCAAATGCTTATATTTGTTTGATGCACAAGTGGCCTGTATATGCATTCAATTCGTATCATGTAATCCTCTTCTGCTAACGCCCCGCCGCGGTGGTCTAGTGGCTAAGGTACTCGGCTGCTGACCCGCAGGTCGCGGGTTCGATTCCCGGCGGCGGCGGCTGAATTTCCGATGGAGGCGGAAATGTTGTAGGCATGTGTGCTCAGATTCGGGCGCACGTTTAAGAACCCCAGGTGGTCGAAATTTCCGGAGCCCTCCACTACGGCGTCTCTCATAATCATATGGTGGTTTTGGGACGTTAAACCCCACAAATCAATCAATCAATCTTCTGCTAACGCTGGCTTTATCGCAGTGCTTTCGCGATGCAGTGAAGCTTAATCGTCCTTTTGTCTCCCTGAAACGGACGTGCCAAGATGTATATTTGGCATGATTAGTCACAAATGCTTATATTTGTTTGATGCACAAAAGGCTTGTTTATGCATTCATTTCGTATCATGTAAAGCTCTTCTGCTCACGCTGGCTTTACCTCACTGCTTTCGCGATGCAGTAAAGCTTAATCATCCTTTTACCTCCCTGAAAAGGACGTGCCAAAATGTACATTTGACATGAGCAGTGTCAAATGCTTATATTTGTTTGATGCACAAGTGGCTTGTTCATGCGTTCATTTCCTAACATGTTCCTATCATGTAATGCTCTTCTGCTAACGCTGGCTTTACCGCAGTGCTTTCGCGATGCAGTGAAGCCTAATCATCCTATTGTCTCCCTGAAACGGACGTGCCAAGATGTATATTTGGCATGAGCAGTTGCACATGCTTATATTTGTTTGATGCACAAGTGGTCTGTGCATGCGTTCATTTCCTATCATGTTCGTATCATGTAATGCTCTTCTGCTCAAGCTGACTTTACCGCACTGCTTTCACGATGAAGTGAAGCCTAATCATCTTTTGGTAATTGTCTTTTTGTCTTCCTGAAACGGACGTGCCAAGATGCATATTTGGCCTGAGCAGTCACAAATGCTTATTTTTGTTTGATACACAAGTGGCCCGTGCATGCTTTCATTTCGTATCATGTAATGCTCTTCTGCTCACGCTGGCTTTACTGCAGTGCTTTCGCGATGCAGTGAAGCCTCATCATCCTTTTGTCTCCCTGAAACGGACGTGCCAAGTTGTATATTTGGCATGAGCAGTTGCAAATGCTTATATTTTTGATGCACAAGTGGCCCGTGCATGCGTTCATTTCGTATCATGTAATGCTCTTCTGCTCACGCTGGCTTTACTGCAGTGCTTTCGCTATGGAGTGAAGCCTAATCATCTTTTGGTAATTGTCTTTTTGTCTTCCTGAAACGGACGTGCCAAGATGCATATTCGGCCTGAGCAGTCGCAAATGCCTATATTTGTTTGATCCACAATTCGCCTGTATATGCATTCATTTCGTATCATGTAATGCTCTTCTGCTCACGCTGGCTTTACCGCAGTGCTTTCGCGATGCAGTGAAGCCTAATCATCCTTTTGTCTCCCTGAAACGGACGTGCCAAGATGCATATTCGGCCTGAGCAGTCGCAAATGCTTATATTTGTTTGATGCACAAGTGACCTGTATATGCATTCATTTCGTATCATGTAATCCTCTTCTCCTAACGCCCCGCCGCGGTGGTGTAGTGGCTAAGGTACTCGGCTGCTGACCCGCAGGTCACGGGTTCGATTCCCGGCTGCGGCGGCTGCATTTCCGATGGAGGCGGAAATGTTGTATGCCCGTGTGCTGAGATTCGGGCGCACGTTTAAGAACCCCAGGTGGTCGAAATTTCCGGAGCCCTCCACTACGGCGTCTCTCATATTCATATGGTGGTTTTGGGACGTTACACCCCACAAATCAATCAATCAATCTTCTGCTAACGCTGGCTTTATCGCAGTGCTTTCGCGATGCAGTGAAGCTTAATCGTCCTTTTGTCTCCCTGAAACGGACGTGCCAAGATGTATAGTTTGCATGATTAGTCACAAATGCTTATGATTGTTTGATGCACAAAAGGCTTGTTTATGCATTCATTTCGTATCATGTAAAGCTCTTCTGCTAACGCGGGCTTAACCGCAGTGCTTTCGCGATGCAGTGAAGCTTAATCATCCATTTGTGTCCCTGCAACCGACGTGCCAAAATGTCTATTTGGCATGAGCTGTTGCAAATGCTTATATTTGTTTGATGCACAAGTGGCCTGTGCATGAGTTCATTTCCTATCATGTTCGTATCATGTAATGCTCTTCTACTCACGGTGGCTTTATCGCAGTGCTTTCGCGATGCAGTGAAGCTTAATCGTCCTTTTGTCTCCCTGAAACGGACGTGCCAAGATGTATATTTGGCAGGATTAGTCACAAATGCTTATATTTGTTTGATGCACAAAAGGCTTGTTTATGCATTCATTTCGTATCATGTAAAGCTCTTCTGCTCACGCTGGCTTTACCTCACTGCTTTCGCGATGCAGTGAAGCTTAATCATCCTTTTACCTCCCTGATACGGACGTGCCAAGATGTACATTTGACATGAGCAGTGTCAAATGCTTATATTTGTTTGATGCACAAGTGGCTTGTTCATGCGTTCATTTCCTAACATGTTCCTATCATGTAATGCTCTTCTGCTCTCGCTGGCTTTACCGCAGTGCTTTCGCGATGCAGTTAAGCTAAATCATTCTTTTCTCTCCCTGAAACGGACGTGCCTAGATGCATATTTGGCCTGAGCAGTCACAAATGCTCATATTTGTTTGATGGACAAGTTGCCTGTATATGCATTCATTTCGTATCAAGTATTGCTCTTCTGCTCACGCTGGCTTTACCGCAGTGCTTTCGCGATGCAGTGAAGCCTCATCATCCTTTTGTCTCCCTGAAACGGACGTGCCAAGTTGTATATTCGGCCTGAGCAGTCGCAAATGCCTATATTTCTTTCATCCACAATTGGCCTGTATATGCATTCATTTCGTATCATGTAATGCTCTTCTGCTCACGCTGGCTTCACCGCAGTGCTTTCGCGATGCAGTTAAGCTTAATCATTCTTTGGCTCCCTGAAACGGACGTGCCAAGATGTATATTTATAGCCTGAGCAGTCGCAAATGCTTATATTTGTTTCATGCACAAGTGGCCCGTGCATGCGTTCATTTCGTATCATGTAATGCTCTTCTGCTCACGCTGGCTTTACTGCAGTGCTTTCGCTATGCAGTGAAGCCTAATCATCTTTTGGTAATTGTCTTTTTGTCTTCCTGAAACGGACGTGCCAAGATGCATATTCGGCCTGAGCAGTCGCAAATGCCTATATTTGTTTGATCCACAATTGGCCTGTATATGCATTCATTTCGTATCATGTAATGCTCTTCTGCTCACGCTGGCTTTACCGCAGTGCTTTCGCGATGCAGTGAAGCCTAATCATCCTTTTGTCTCCCTGAAACGGACGTGCCAAGATGCATATTCGGCCTGAGCAGTCGCAAATGCTTATATTTGTTTGATGCCCAAGTGGCCTGTATATGCATTCATTTCGTATCATGTAATCCTCTTCTGCTAACGCCCCGCCGCGGCGGTCTAGTGGCTAAGGTACTCGGTTGCTGACCCGCAGGTCGCGGGTTCGATTCCCGGCTGCGGCGGCTGCATTTCCGATGGAGGCGGAAATGTTGTAGGCCCGTGTGCTCAGATTTGGGCGCACGTTAAAGAACCCCAGGTGGTCGAAATTTCCGGAGCCCTCCACTACGGCGTCTCTCATAATCATATGGTGGTTTTGGGACGTTAAACCCCACAAATCAATCAATCAATCTTCTGCTAATGCTGGCTTTACCGCACTGCTTTCGCGATGCAGTGAAGCTTAATCATCCTTTTACCTCCCTGAAACGGACATGCCAAGATGTACATTTGACATGAGCAGTGTCAAATGCTTATATTTGTTTGATGCACAAGTGGCTTGTTCATGCGTTCATTTCCTAACATGTTCCTATCATGTAATGCTCTTCTGCTCTCGCTGGCTTTACCGCAGTGCTTTCGCGATGCAGTTAAGCTAAATCATTCTTTTCTCTCCCTGAAACGGACGTGCCTAGATGCATATTTGGCCTGAGCAGTCACAAATGCTCATATTTGTTTGATGGACAAGTTGCCTGTATATGCATTCATTTCGTATCAAGTATTGCTCTTCTGCTCACGCTGGCTTTACCGCAGTGCTTTCGCGATGCAGTGAAGCCTCATCATCCTTTTGTCTCCCTGAAACGGACGTGCCAAGTTGTATATTTGGCATGAGCAGTTGCAAATGCTTATATTTTTGATGCACAAGTGGCCCGTGCATGCGTTCATTTCGTATCATGTAATGCTCTTCTGCTCACGCTGGCTTTACTGCAGTGCTTTCGCTATGCAGTGAAGCCTAATCATCTTTTGGTAATTGTCTTTTTGTCTTCCTGAAACGGATGTACCAAGATGCATATTCGGCCTGAGCAGTCGCAAATGCCTATATTTCTTTCATCCACAATTGGCCTGTATATGCATTCATTTCGTATCATGTAATGCTCTTCTGCTCACGCTGGCTTCACCGCAGTGCTTTCGCGATGCAGTTAAGCTTAATCATTTTTTGGCTCCCTGAAACGGACGTGCCAAGATGTATATTTAGCCTGAGCAGTCGCAAATGCTTATATTTGTTTCATGCACAAGTAGCCTGTATATGCATTCATTTCGTATGATGTAATGCTCTTCTGCTCACGCTGGCGTTACCGCAGTGCTTTCACGATGCAGTGAAGCTTAATCATCCTTTTGTCTCCCTGAAATGGACGTGCCAAGATGTATATTTGGCCTGAGCAGTCGCAAATGCTTATAATTGTTTCATGCACAAGTGGCCCGTGCATGCATTCACTTCGTATCATGTAATGTTCTTCTGCTCCCGCTGGCTTTACCGCAGTGCTTTCGCGTTGCAGTGAAGCTTAATTATCTTTTAATAATTGTCTTTTTGTCTCCCTGAAACGGACGTGCCAAGATGCATATTTGGCCTGAGCAGTCGCAAATGCTTATATTTGTTTGGTGCACAAGTGGCCTGTATATGCATTCATTTCGTATCATGTAATGCTCTTCGGCTCACGCTGGCTCTACCGCAGTGCTTTCGCGATGCAGTGAAGATTATTCATCTTTTGGTAATTGTCTTTTTTTCTCCCTGAAACGGACGTGCCTAGATGCATATTTGGCCTGAGCAGTCACAAATGCTTATATTTGTTTGATGGACAAGTTGCCTGTATATGCATTCATTTCGTATCAAGTAATGCTCTTCTGCTCACGCTGGCTTTACCGCAGTGTTTTCGCGATGCAGTGAAGCCTCATCATCCTTTTGTCTCCCTGAAACGGACGTGCCAAGTTGTATATTTGGCATGAGCAGTTGCAAATGCTTATATTTTTTATGCACAAGTGGCCCGTGCATGCGTTCATTTCGTATCATGTAATGCTCTTCTGCTCACGCTGGCTTTACCGCAGTGCTTTCGCGATGCAGTGAAGCCTAATCATCCTTTTGTCTCCCTGAAACGGACGTGCCAAGATGCATATTCGGCCTGAGCAGTCGCAAATGCTTATATTTGTTTGATGCCCAAGTGGCCTGTATATGCATTCATTTTGTATCATGTAATCCTCTTCTGCTAACGCCCCGCCGCGGCGGTCTAGTGGCTAAGGTACTCGGCTGCTGACCCGCAGGTCGCGGGTTCGATTCCCGGCTGCGGCGGCTGCATTTCCGATGGAGGTGGAAATGTTGTAGGCCCGTGTGCTCAGATTTGGGCGCACGTTAATGAACCCCAGGTGGTCGAAATTTCCGGAGCCCTCCACTACGGCGTCTCTCATAATCATATGGTGGTTTTGGGACGTTAAACCCCACAAATCAATCAATCAATCTTCTGCTAACGCTGGCTTTATCGCAGTGCTTTCGCGATGCAGTGAAGCTTAATCGTCCTTTTGTCTCCCTGAAACGGACGTGCCAAGATGTATATTTGGCATGATTAGTCACAAATGCTTATATTTGTTTGATGCACAAAAGGCTTGTTTATGCATTCATTTCGTATCATGTAAAGCTCTTCTGCTCACGCTGGCTTTACCTCACTGCTTTCGCGATGCAGTGAAGCTTAATCATCCTTTTACCTCCCTGAAACGGACGTGCCAAAATGTACATTTGACATGAGCATTGTCAAATGCTTATATTTGTTTGATGCACAAGTGGCTTGTTCATGCGTTCATTTCCTAACATGTTCCTATCATGTAATGCTCTTCTGCTAACGCTGGCTTTACCGCAGTGCTTTCGCGATGCAGTGAAGCCTAATCATCCTTTTGTCTCCCTGAAACGGACGTGCCAAGATGTATATTTGGCATGAGCAGTTGCACATGCTTATATTTGTTTGATGCACAAGTGGCCTGTGCATGCGTTCATTTCCTATCATGTTCGTATCATGTAATGCTCTTCTGCTCAAGCTGACTTTACCGCACTGCTTTCACGTTGAAGTGAAGCCTAATCATCTTTTGGTAATTGTCTTTTTGTCTTCCTGAAACGGACGTGCCAAGATGCATATTTGGCGTGAGCAGTCACAAATGCTTATATTTGTTTGATACAATAGTGGCCCGTGCATGCTTTCATTTCGTATCATGTAATGCTCTTCTGCTCACGCTGGCTTTACCGCAGTGCTTTCGCGATGCAGTGAAGCCTCATCATCCTTTTGTCTCCCTGAAACGGACGTCCCAAGTTGTATATTTGGCATGAGCAGTTGCAAATGCTTATATTTTTGATGCACAAGTGGCCCGTGCATGCGTTCATTTCGTATCATGTAATGCTCTTCTGCTCACGCTGGCTTTACTGCAGTGCTTTCGCTATGGAGTGAAGCCTAATCATCTTTTGGTAATTGTCTTTTTGTCTTCCTGAAACGGACGTGCCAAGATGCATATTCGGCCTGAGCAGTCGCAAATGCCTATATTTGTTTGATCCACAATTCGCCTGTATATGCATTCATTTCGTATCATGTAATGCTCTTCTGCTCACGCTGGCTTTACCGCAGTGCTTTCGCGATGCAGTGAAGCCTAATCATCCTTTGGTCTCCCTGAAACGGACGTGCCAAGATGCATATTCGGCCTGAGCAGTCGCAAATGCTTATATTTGTTTGATGCCCAAGTGGCCTGTATATGCATTCATTTCGTATCATGTAATCCTCTTCTGCTAACGCCCCGCCGCGGTGGTCTAGTGGCTAAGGTACTCGGCTGCTGACCCGCAGGTCGCGGGTTTGATTCCCGGCTGCGGCGGCTGCATTTCCGATGGAGGCGGAAATGTTGTAGGCCCGTGTGCTCAGATTTGGGCGCACGTTAAAGAACCCCAGGTGGTCGAAATTTCCGGAGCCCTCCACTACGGCGTCTTTCATAATCATATGGTGTTTTGGGACGTTAAACCCCACAAATCAATCAATCAATCTTCTGCTAACGCTGGCTTTATCTCAGTTCTTTCGCGATGCAGTGAAGCTTAATCGTCCTTTGGTCTCCCTGAAACGGACGTGCCAAGATGTATATTTGGCATGATTAGTCACAAATGCTTATATTTGTTTGATGCACAAAAGGCTTGTTTATGCATTCATTTCGTATCATGTAAAGCTCTTCTGCTCACGCTGGCTTTACCGCACTGCTTTCGCGATGCAGTGAAGCTTAATCATCCTTTTACCTCCCTGAAACGGACGTGCCAAGATGTACATTTGACATGAGCAGTGTCAAATGCTTATATTTGTTTTATGCACAAGTGGCTTGTTCATGCGTTCATTTCCTAACATGTTCCTATCATGTAATGCTCTTCTGCTAACGCTGGCTCTACCGCAGTGCTTTCGCGATGCAGTGAAGCTTAATCATCCTTTTGTCTCCCTTAAAAGGACGTGCCAAGATGTATATTTGGCATGAGCAGTTGCACATGCTTATATTTGTTTGATGCACAAGTGGCCTGTGCATGCGTTCATTTCCTATCATGTTCGTATCATGTAATGCTCTTCTGCTCACGCTGACTTTACCGCACTGCTTTCACGATGAAGTGAAGCCTAATCATCTTTTGGTAATTGTCTTTTTGTCTTCCTGAAACGGACGTGCCAAGATGCATATTTGGCCTGAGCCGTCACAAATGCTTATATTCGTTTGATACACAAGTGGCCCGTGCATGCTTTCATTTCGTATCATGTAATGCTCTTCTGCTCACGCTGGCTTTACCGCAGTGCTTTCGCGATGCAGTGAAGCCTAATCATCCTTTTGTCTCCCTGAAACGGACGTGCCAAGATGCATATTCGGCCTGAGCAGTCGCAAATGCTTATATTTGTTTGATGCACAAGTGGCCTGTATATGCATTCATTTCGTATCATGTAATCCTCTTCTGCTAACGCCCCGCCGCGGTGGTCTAGTGGCTAAGGTACTCGGCTGCTGACCCGCAGGTCACGGGTTCGATTACCGGCTGCGGCGGCTGCATTTCCGATGGAGGCGGAAATGTTGTAGGCGCGTGTGCTCAGATTCGGGCGCACGTTTAAGAACCCCAGGTGGTCGAAATTTCCGGAGCCCTCCACTACGGCGTCTCTCGTATTCATATGGTGGTTTTGGGACGTTAAACCCCACAAATCAATCAATCAATCTTCTGCTAACGCTGGCTTTATCGCAGTACTTTCGCGATGCAGTGAAGCTTAATCGTCCTTTTGTCTCCCTGAAACGGACGTGCCAAGATGTATATTTTGCATGATTAGTCACAAATGCTTATGATTGTTTGATGCACAAAAGGCTTGTTTATGCATTCATTTCGTATCATGTAAAGCTCTTCTGCTAACGCGGGCTTTACCGCAGTGCTTTCGCGATGCAGTGAAGCTTAATCATCCATTTGTACCCTGAAACCGACGTGCCAAGATGTACATTTGACATAAGCAGTGTCAAATGCTTATATTTGTTTGATGCACAAGTGGCTTGTTCATGCGTTCATTTCCTAACATGTTCCTATCATGTAATGCTCTTCTGCTCACGCTGGCTTCACCGCAGTGCTTTTGCAATGCCGTGAAGCTTCAACATATTTTAGTATTTGTCCTTTTGCTTGCGTGAAACGGACGCGCCAAGATGCACATTTGGCCTGAGAGTTTGCAAATGCCTATATTTGTTTGATGCACAAGTGGCCTGTGCATGCATTCATTTCCTATCATGTAATGCTCTTCTGCCCACGCTTGCTTTACCGCAGTGCTTTCGCGATGCAGTGAAGCCTAATCATCCTTTTGTTTCCCTGAAACGGACGTGCCAAGATGTATATTTGGCATGAGCAGTTGCAAATGCTTTTATTTGTTTGATGCACAAGTGGCCTGTATATGCATTCATTTCGTATCATGTAGTGCTCTTCTGCTCACGCTGGCTTTACCGCAGTGCTTTCGCAATGCAGTGAAGCCTAATTATCTTTTAATAATTGTCTTTTTGTCTCCCTGAAACGGACGTGCCAAGATGCATATTTGGCCTGAGCAGTCGCAAATGCTTATATTTGTTTGGTGCACAAGTGGCCTGTATATGCATTCATTTCCTATCATGTAATGCTCTTCGGCTCACGCTGGCTTTACCGCAGTGCTTTCGCGTTGCAGTGAAGCCTAATTATCTTTTAATAATTGTCTTTTTGTCTCCCTGAAACGGACGTGCCAAGATGCATATTTGGCCTGAGCAGTCGCAAATGCTTATATTTGTTTGGTGCACAAGTGGCCTGTATTTGCATTCATTTCGTATCATGTAATGCTCGTCGGCTCACGCTGGCTTTACCGCAGTGCTTTCGCGTTGCAGTGAAGCTTAATTATCTTTTAATAATTGTCTTTTTGTCTCCCTGAAACGGACGTGCCAAGATGCATATTTGGCCTGAGCAGTCGCAAATGCTTATATTTGTTTGGTGCACAAGTGGCCTGTATATGCATTCATTTCGTATCATGTAATGCTCTTCGGCTCACGCTGGTTTTACCGCAGTGCTTTCGCTATGCAGTGAAGATTATTCATCTTTTGGTAATTGTCTTTTTGTCTCCCTGAAACGGACGTGCCAAGATGCATATTTGGCCTGAGCAGTCGCAAATGCTTATATTTGTTTGATGGACAAGTTGCCTGTATATGCATTCATTTCGTATCATGTAATGCCCTTCTGCTCACGCTGGCTTTACCGCAGTTCTTTCGCGATGCAGTGAAGCCTAATCAACCTTTCGTCTCCCTGAAACGGACGTGCCAAGATGCATATTTGGCCTGAGCAGTCGCAAACGCTTATATTTGTTTGATGCACAAGTGGCCTGTATATGCCATAATTTCGTATCATGTAATGCTCTCCTGCTAATGCTGGCTTTACCGCAGTGCTTTCGCGATGCAGTGAAGCCTAATCATTCTTTTGTCTCCCTGAAACGAACGTGCCAACAATTATATTTGGCATGAGAAGTTCCAAATGCTTATATTTGTTTGATGCACAAGTGGCCTGTGCATGCGTTCATTTGCTATCATGTTCGTATCATGTATTGCTTTTCCGCTCAGGCTGGCTTTATCGCAGTGCTTTCGCGATGTAGTTAAGCTTAATCATCTTTTGGTAATTGTCTTTTTCTCTCCCTGAAACGTACGTGCCAAGATGCATATTTGGCCTGATCAGTCGCAAATGCTTATATTTTGTGATGCACAAGTGGCCTGTATATGCATTAATTTCGTATCATGTAGTGCTCTTCTGCTCACGCTGGCTTTACCGCCGTGCTTTCGCAATGCAGTGAAGCTTAACTATCTTTTAATAATTGTCTTTTTGTCTCCCTGAAACGGACGTGCCAAGATGCATATTTGGCCTGAGCAGTCGCAAATGCTTATATTTGTTTGGTGCACAAGTGGCCTGTATATGCATTCATTTCGTATCATGTAATGCTCTTCGGCTCACACTGGCTTTACCGCAGTGCTTTCGCGTTGCAGTGAAGCTTAATTATCTTTTAATAATTGTCTTTTTGTCTCCCTGAAACGGACGTGCCAAGATGCATATTTGGCCTGAGCAGTCGCAAATGCTTATATTTGTTTGGTGCACAAGTGGCCTGTATAAGCATTTATTTCGTATCATGTAATGCTCTTCGGCTCACGCTGGCTTTACCGCAGTGCTTTCGCGATGCAGTGAAGATTATTCATCTTTTGGTAATTGTCTTTTTGTCTCCCTGAAACGGACGTGCCTAGATGCATATTTGGCCTGAGCAGTCACAAATGCTTATATTTGTTTGATGGACAAGTTGCCTGTATATGCATGCATTTCGTATCAAGTAATGCTCTTCTGCTCACGCTGGCTTTACCGCAGTGCTTTCGCGATGCAGTGAAGCCTCATCATCCTTTTGTCTCCCTGAAACGGACGTGCCAAGTTGTATATTTGGCATGAGCAGTTGCAAATGCTTATATTTTTGATGCACAAGTGGCCCGTGCATGCGTTCATTTCGTATCATGTAATGCTCTTCTGCTCACGCTGGCTTTACCGCAGTGCTTTCGCGAAGCAGTGAAGCCTAATCATCCTTTTGTCTCCCTGAAACGGACGTGCCAAGATGCATATTCGGCCTGAGCAGTCGCAAATGCTTATATTTGTTTGATGCCCAAGTGGCCTGTATATGCATTCATTTCGTATCATGTAATCCTCTTCTGCTAACGCCCCGCCGCGGTGGTCTAGTGGCTAAGGTACTCGGCTGCTGACCCGCAGGTCGCGGGTTCAATTCCCGGCTGCGGCGGCTGCATTTCCGATGGAGGCGGAAATGTTGTAGGCCCGTGTGCTCAGATTTGGGCGCACGTTAAAGAACCCCGGGTGGTCGAAATTTCCGGAGCCCTCCACTACGGCGTCTCTCATAATCATATGGTGGTTTTGGGACATTAAACCCCACAAATCAATCAATCAATCTTCTGCTAACGCTGGCTTTATCGCAGTGCTTTCGCGATGCAGTGAAGCTTAATCGTCCTTTTGTCTCCCTGAAACGGACGTGCCAAGATGTACATTTGACATGAGCAGTGTCAAATTCTTATATTTGTTTGATGCACAAGTGGCTTGTTCATGCGTTCATTTCCTAACATGTTCGTATCATGTAATGCTCTTCTGCTAACGCTGGCTTTACCGCAGTGCTTTCGCGATGCAGTGAAGCTTAATCGTCCTTTTGTCTCCCTGAAACGGACGTGCCAAGATGTATATTTGGCATGAGCAGTTGCACATGCTTATATTTGTTTGATGCACAAGTGGCCTGTATATGCATTCATTTCGTATCATGTAATCCTCTTCTGCTAACGCCCCGCCGCGGTGGTCTAGTGGCTAAGGTACTCGGCTGCTGACCCGCAGGTCACGGGTTCGATTCCCGGCTGCGGCGGCTGCATTTCCGATGGAGGCGGAAATGTTCTGGCCCGTGTGCTCAGATTCGGGCGCACGTTCAAGAACCCCAGGTGGTCGAAATTTCCGGAGCCCTCCACTACGGCGTCTCTCATATTCATATGGTGGTTTTGGGACGTTACACCCCACAAATCAATCAATCAATCTTCTGCTAACGCTGGCTTTATCGCAGTGCTTTCGCGATGCAGTGAAGCTTAATCGTCCTTTTGTCTCCCTGAAACGGACGTGCCAAGATGTATAGTTTGCATGATTAGTCACAAATGCTTATGATTGTTTGATGCACAAAAGGCTTGTTTATGCATTCATTTCGTATCATGTAAAGCTCTTCTGCTCACGCTGGCTTTACCTCACTGCTTTCGCGATGCAGTGAAGCTTAATCATCCTTTTACCTCCCTGAAACGGACGTGCCAAAATGTACATTTGACATGAGCATTGTCAAATGCTTATATTTGTTTGATGCACAAGTGGCTTGTTCATGCGTTCATTTCCTAACATGTTCCTATCATGTAATGCTCTTCTGCTAACGCTGGCTTTACCGCAGTGCTTTCGCGATGCAGTGAAGCCTAATCATCCTTTTGTCTCCCTGAAACGGACGTGCCAAGATGTATATTTGGCATGAGCAGTTGCACATGCTTATATTTTTTTATGCACAAGTGGCCTGTGCATGCGTTCATTTCCTATCATGTTCGTATCATGTAATGCTCTTCTGCTCAAGCTGACTTTACCGCACTGCTTTCACGATGAAGTGAAGCCTAATCATCTTTTGGTAATTGTCTTTTTGTCTTCCTGAAACGGACGTGCCAAGATGCATATTTGGCGTGAGCAGTCACAAATGCTTATATTTGTTTGATACACAAGTGGCCCGTGCATGCTTTCATTTCGTATCATGTAATGCTCTTCTGCTCACGCTGGCTTTACCGCAGTGCTTTCGCGATGCAGTGAAGCCTCATCATCCTTTTGTCTCCCTGAAACGGACGTCCCAAGTTGTATATTTGGCATGAGCAGTTGCAAATGCTTATATTTTTGATGCACAAGTGGCCCGTGCATGCGTTCATTTCGTATCATGTAATGCTCTTCTGCTCACGCTGGCTTTACTGCAGTGCTTTCGCTATGGAGTGAAGCCTAATCATCTTTTGGTAATTGTCTTTTTGTCTTCCTGAAACGGACGTGCCAAGATGCATATTCGGCCTGAGCAGTCGCAAATGCCTATATTTGTTTGATCCACAATTCGCCTGTATATGCATTCGTTTCGTATCATGTAATGCTCTTCTGCTCACGCTGGCTTTACCGCAGTGCTTTCGCGATGCAGTGAAGCCTAATCATCCTTTGGTCTCCCTGAAACGGACGTGCCAAGATGCATATTCGGCCTGAGCAGTCGCAAATGCTTATATTTGTTTGATGCCCAAGTGGCCTGTATATGCATTCATTTCGTATCATGTAATCCTCTTCTGCTAACGCCCCGCCGCGGTGGTCTAGTGGCTAAGGGACTCGGCTGCTGACCCGCAGGTCGCGGGTTTGATTCCCGGCTGCGGCGGCTGCATTTCCGATGGAGGCGGAAATGTTGTAGGCCCGTGTGCTCAGATTTGGGCGCACGTTAAAGAACCCCAGGTGGTCGAAATTTCCGGAGCCCTCCACTACGGCGTCTCTCATAATCATATGGTGTTTTGGGACGTTGAACCCCACAAATCAATCAATCAATCTTCTGCTAACGCTGGCTTTACCGCAGTGCTTTCGCCGTGCAGTGAAGCCTAATCATGTTTTGGTAATTGTCTTTTTGTCTCCCTGAAACGGACGTGCCAAGATGCATATTTGGCCTGAGCAGTCGCAAATGCTTATATTTTGTGATGCACAAGTGGCCTGTATATGCATTCATTTCGTATCATGTAATGCTCTTCTGCTCACGCTGGCTTTACCGCAGTGCTTTCGCGTTGCAGTGAAGCTTAATTATCTTTTAATAATTGTCTTTTTGTCTCCCTGAAACGGACGTGCCCAGATGCATATTTGGCCTGAGCAGTCGCAAATGCTTATATTTGTTTGGTGCACTAGTGGCCTGTATATGCATTCATTTCGTATCATGTAATGCTCTTCGGCTCACGCTGGCTTTACCGCAGTGCTTTCGCGATGCAGTGAAGATTATTCATCTTTTGGTAATTGTCTTTTTTTCTCCCTGAAACGGACGTGCCTAGATGCATATTTGGCCTGAGCAGTCACAAATGCTTATATTTGTTTGATGGACAAGTTGCCTGTATATGCATTCATTTCGTATCAAGTAATGCTCTTCTGCTCACGCTGGCTTTACCGCAGTGTTTTCGCGATGCAGTGAAGCCTCATCATCCTTTTGTCTCCCTGAAACGGACGTGCCAAGTTGTATATTTGGCATGAGCAGTTGCAAATGCTTATATTTTTGATGCACAAGTGGCCCGTGCATGCGTTCATTTCGTATCATGTAATGCTCTTCTGCTCACGCTGGCTTTACTGCAGTGCTTTTTCTATGCAGTGAAGCCTAATCATCTTTTGGTAATTGTCTTTTTGTCTTCCTGAAACGGACGTGCCAAGATGCATATTCGGCCTGAGCAGTCGCAAATGCCTATATTTGTTTGATCCACAATTGGCCTGTATATGCATTCATTTCGTATCATGTAATGCTCTTCTGCTCACGCTGGCTTTACCGCAGTGCTTTCGCGATGCAGTGAAGCCTAATCATCCTTTTGTCTCCCTGAAACGGACGTGCCAAGATGCATATTCGGCCTGAGCAGTCGCAAATGCTTATATTTGTTTGATGCCCAAGTGGCCTGTATATGCATTCATTTCGTATCATGTAATCCTCTTCTGCTAACGCCGCGCCGCGGCGGTCTAGTGGCTAAGGTACTCGGTTGCTGACCCGCAGGTCGCGGGTTCGATTCCCGGCTGCGGCGGCTGCATTTCCGATGGAGGCGGAAATGTTGTAGGCCCGTGTGCTCAGATTTGGGCGCACGTTAAAGAACCCCAGGTGGTCGAAATTTCCGGAGCCCTCCACTACGGCGTCTCTCATAATCATATGGTGGTTTTGGGACGTTAAACCCCACAAATCAATCAATCAATCTTCTGCTAACGCTGGCTTTACCGCACTGTTTCGCGATGCAGTGAAGCTTAATCATCCTTTTACCTCCCTGAAACGGACATGCCAAGATGTACATTTGACATGAGCAGTGTCAAATGCTTATATTTGTTTGATGCACAAGTGGCTTGTTCATGCGTTCATTTCCTAACATGTTCCTATCATGTAATGCTCTTCTGCTAACGCTGGCTTTACCGCAGTGCTTTCGCGATGCAGTGAAGCCTAATCATCCTTTTGTCTCCCTGAAACGGACGTGCCAAGATGTATATTTGGCATGAGCAGTTGCACATGCTTATATTTGTTTGATGCACAAGTGGCCTGTGCATGCGTTCATTTCCTATCATGTTCATATCATGTAACGCTCTTCAGCTCAAGCTGACTTTACCGCACTGCTTTCACGATGAAGTGAAGCCTAATCATCTTTTGGTAATTGTCTTTTTGTCTTCCTGAAACGGACGTGCCAAGATGCATATTTGGCCTGAGCAGTCACAAATGCTTATATTTGTTTGATACACAAGTGGCCCGTGCATGCTTTCATTTCGTATCATGTAATGCTCTTCTGCTCACGCTGGCTTTACCGCAGTGCTTTCGCGATGCAGTGAAGCCTCATCATTCTTTTGTCTCCCTGAAACGGACGTGCCAAGTTGTATATTTGGCATGAGCAGTTGCAAATGCTTATATTTTGATGCACAATTGGCCCGTGCATGCGTTCATTTCGTATCATGTAATGCTCTTCTGCTCACGCTGGCTTTACTGCAGTGCTTTCGCTATGCAGTGAAGCCTAATCATCTTTTGGTTATTGTCTTTTTGTCTTCCTGAAACGGACGTGCCAAGATGCATATTTGGCCTGAGCAGTCACAAATGCTTATATTTGTTTGATACACAAGTGGCCCGTGCATGCTTTCATTTCGTATCATGTAATGCTCTTCTGCTCACGCTGGCTTTACCGCAGTGCTTTCGCGATGCAGTGAAGCCTCATCATTCTTTTGTCTCCCTGAAACGGACGTGCCAAGTTGTATATTTGGCATGAGCAGTTGCAAATGCTTATATTTTGATGCACAATTCGCCTGTATATGCATTCATTTCGTATCATGTAATGCTCTTCTGCTCACGCTGGCTTTACCGCAGTGCTTACGCAATGCAGTGAAGCCTAATCATCCTTTGGTCTCCCTGAAACGGACGTGCCAAGATGCATATTCGGCCTGAGCAGTCGCAAATGCTTATATTTGTTTGATGCACAAGTGGCCTGTATATGCATTCAATTCGTATCATGTAATCCTCTTCTGCTAACGCCCCGCCGCGGTGGTCTAGTGGCTAAGGTACTCGGCTGCTGACCCGCAGGTCGCGGGTTCGATTCCCGGCGGCGGCGGCTGAATTTCCGATGGAGGCGGAAATGTTGTAGGCATGTGTGCTCAGATTCGGGCGCACGTTTAAGAACCCCAGGTGGTCGAAATTTCCGGAGCCCTCCACTACGGCGTCTCTCATAATCATATGGTGGTTTTGGGACGTTAAACCCCACAAATCAATCAATCAATCTTCTGCTAACGCTGGCTTTATCGCAGTGCTTTCGCGATGCAGTGAAGCTTAATCGTCCTTTTGTCTCCCTGAAACGGACGTGCCAAGATGTATATTTGGCATGATTAGTCACAAATGCTTATATTTGTTTGATGCACAAAAGGCTTGTTTATGCATTCATTTCGTATCATGTAAAGCTCTTCTGCTCACGCTGGCTTTACCTCACTGCTTTCGCGATGCAGTAAAGCTTAATCATCCTTTTACCTCCCTGAAAAGGACGTGCCAAAATGTACATTTGACATGAGCAGTGTCAAATGCTTATATTTGTTTGATGCACAAGTGGCTTGTTCATGCGTTCATTTCCTAACATGTTCCTATCATGTAATGCTCTTCTGCTAACGCTGGCTTTACCGCAGTGCTTTCGCGATGCAGTGAAGCCTAATCATCCAATTGTCTCCCTGAAACGGACGTGCCAAGATGTATATTTGGCATGAGCAGTTGCACATGCTTATATTTGTTTGATGCACAAGTGGTCTGTGCATGCGTTCATTTCCTATCATGTTCGTATCATGTAATGCTCTTCTGCTCAAGCTGACTTTACCGCACTGCTTTCACGATGAAGTGAAGCCTAATCATCTTTTGGTAATTGTCTTTTTGTCTTCCTGAAACGGACGTGCCAAGATGCATATTTGGCCTGAGCAGTCACAAATGCTTATTTTTGTTTGATACACAAGTGGCCCGTGCATGCTTTCATTTCGTATCATGTAATGCTCTTCTGCTCACGCTGGCTTTACTGCAGTGCTTTCGCGATGCAGTGAAGCCTCATCATCCTTTTGTCTCCCTGAAACGGACGTGCCAAGTTGTATATTTGGCATGAGCAGTTGCAAATGCTTATATTTTTGATGCACAAGTGGCCCGTGCATGCGTTCATTTCGTATCATGTAATGCTCTTCTGCTCACGCTGGCTTTACTGCAGTGCTTTCGCTATGGAGTGAAGCCTAATCATCTTTTGGTAATTGTCTTTTTGTCTTCCTGAAACGGACGTGCCAAGATGCATATTCGGCCTGAGCAGTCGCAAATGCCTATATTTGTTTGATCCACAATTCGCCTGTATATGCATTCATTTCGTATCATGTAATGCTCTTCTGCTCACGCTGGCTTTACCGCAGTGCTTTCGCGATGCAGTGAAGCCTAATCATCCTTTTGTCTCCCTGAAACGGACGTGCCAAGATGCATATTCGGCCTGAGCAGTCGCAAATGCTTATATTTGTTTGATGCACAAGTGACCTGTATATGCATTCATTTCGTATCATGTAATCCTCTTCTCCTAACGCCCCGCCGCGGTGGTGTAGTGGCTAAGGTACTCGGCTGCTGACCCGCAGGTCACGGGTTCGATTCCCGGCTGCGGCGGCTGCATTTCCGATGGAGGCGGAAATGTTGTATGCCCGTGTGCTGAGATTCGGGCGCACGTTTAAGAACCCCAGGTGGTCGAAATTTCCGGAGCCCTCCACTACGGCGTCTCTCATATTCATATGGTGGTTTTGGGACGTTACACCCCACAAATCAATCAATCAATCTTCTGCTAACGCTGGCTTTATCGCAGTGCTTTCGCGATGCAGTGAAGCTTAATCGTCCTTTTGTCTCCCTGAAACGGACGTGCCAAGATGTATAGTTTGCATGATTAGTCACAAATGCTTATGATTGTTTGATGCACAAAAGGCTTGTTTATGCATTCATTTCGTATCATGTAAAGCTCTTCTGCTAACGCGGGCTTAACCGCAGTGCTTTCGCGATGCAGTGAAGCTTAATCATCCATTTGTGTCCCTGCAACCGACGTGCCAAAATGTCTATTTGGCATGAGCTGTTGCAAATGCTTATATTTGTTTGATGCACAAGTGGCCTGTGCATGAGTTCATTTCCTATCATGTTCGTATCATGTAATGCTCTTCTACTCACGGTGGCTTTATCGCAGTGCTTTCGCGATGCAGTGAAGCTTAATCGTCCTTTTGTCTCCCTGAAACGGACGTGCCAAGATGTATATTTGGCAGGATTAGTCACAAATGCTTATATTTGTTTGATGCACAAAAGGCTTGTTTATGCATTCATTTCGTATCATGTAAAGCTCTTCTGCTCACGCTGGCTTTACCTCACTGCTTTCGCGATGCAGTGAAGCTTAATCATCCTTTTACCTCCCTGATACGGACGTGCCAAGATGTACATTTGACATGAGCAGTGTCAAATGCTTATATTTGTTTGATGCACAAGTGGCTTGTTCATGCGTTCATTTCCTAACATGTTCCTATCATGTAATGCTCTTCTGCTCTCGCTGGCTTTACCGCAGTGCTTTCGCGATGCAGTTAAGCTAAATCATTCTTTTCTCTCCCTGAAACGGACGTGCCTAGATGCATATTTGGCCTGAGCAGTCACAAATGCTCATATTTGTTTGATGGACAAGTTGCCTGTATATGCATTCATTTCGTATCAAGTATTGCTCTTCTGCTCACGCTGGCTTTACCGCAGTGCTTTCGCGATGCAGTGAAGCCTCATCATCCTTTTGTCTCCCTGAAACGGACGTGCCAAGGTGTATATTCGGCCTGAGCAGTCGCAAATGCCTATATTTCTTTCATCCACAATTGGCCTGTATATGCATTCATTTCGTATCATGTAATGCTCTTCTGCTCACGCTGGCTTCACCGCAGTGCTTTCGCGATGCAGTTAAGCTTAATCATTCTTTGGCTCCCTGAAACGGACGTGCCAAGATGTATATTTAGCCTGAGCAGTCGCAAATGCTTATATTTGTTTCATGCACAAGTGGCCCGTGCATGCGTTCATTTCGTATCATGTAATGCTCTTCTGCTCACGCTGGCTTTACTGCAGTGCTTTCGCTATGCAGTGAAGCCTAATCATCTTTTGGTAATTGTCTTTTTGTCTTCCTGAAACGGACGTGCCAAGATGCATATTCGGCCTGAGCAGTCGCAAATGCCTATATTTGTTTGATCCACAATTGGCCTGTATATGCATTCATTTCGTATCATGTAATGCTCTTCTGCTCACGCTGGCTTTACCGCAGTGCTTTCGCGATGCAGTGAAGCCTAATCATCCTTTTGTCTCCCTGAAACGGACGTGCCAAGATGCATATTCGGCCTGAGCAGTCGCAAATGCTTATATTTGTTTGATGCCCAAGTGGCCTGTATATGCATTCATTTCGTATCATGTAATCCTCTTCTGCTAACGCCCCGCCGCGGCGGTCTAGTGGCTAAGGTACTCGGTTGCTGACCCGCAGGTCGCGGGTTCGATTCCCGGCTGCGGCGGCTGCATTTCCGATGGAGGCGGAAATGTTGTAGGCCCGTGTGCTCAGATTTGGGCGCACGTTAAAGAACCCCAGGTGGTCGAAATTTCCGGAGCCCTCCACTACGGCGTCTCTCATAATCATATGGTGGTTTTGGGACGTTAAACCCCACAAATCAATCAATCAATCTTCTGCTAATGCTGGCTTTACCGCACTGCTTTCGCGATGCAGTGAAGCTTAATCATCCTTTTACCTCCCTGAAACGGACATGCCAAGATGTACATTTGACATGAGCAGTGTCAAATGCTTATATTTGTTTGATGCACAAGTTGCTTGTTCATGCGTTCATTTCCTAACATGTTCCTATCATGTAATGCTCTTCTGCTCTCGCTGGCTTTACCGCAGTGCTTTCGCGATGCAGTTAAGCTAAATCATTCTTTTCTCTCCCTGAAACGGACGTGCCTAGATGCATATTTGGCCTGAGCAGTCACAAATGCTCATATTTGTTTGATGGACAAGTTGCCTGTATATGCATTCATTTCGTATCAAGTATTGCTCTTCTGCTCACGCTGGCTTTACCGCAGTGCTTTCGCGATGCAGTGAAGCCTCATCATCCTTTTGTCTCCCTGAAACGGACGTGCCAAGTTGTATATTTGGCATGAGCAGTTGCAAATGCTTATATTTTTGATGCACAAGTGGCCCGTGCATGCGTTCATTTCGTATCATGTAATGCTCTTCTGCTCACGCTGGCTTTACTGCAGTGCTTTCGCTATGCAGTGAAGCCTAATCATCTTTTGGTAATTGTCTTTTTGTCTTCCTGAAACGGATGTACCAAGATGCATATTCGGCCTGAGCAGTCGCAAATGCCTATATTTCTTTCATCCACAATTGGCCTGTATATGCATTCATTTCGTATCATGTAATGCTCTTCTGCTCACGCTGGCTTCACCGCAGTGCTTTCGCGATGCAGTTAAGCTTAATCATTTTTTGGCTCCCTGAAACGGACGTGCCAAGATGTATATTTAGCCTGAGCAGTCGCAAATGCTTATATTTGTTTCATGCACAAGTAGCCTGTATATGCATTCATTTCGTATGATGTAATGCTCTTCTGCTCACGCTGGCGTTACCGCAGTGCTTTCACGATGCAGTGAAGCTTAATCATCCTTTTGTCTCCCTGAAATGGACGTGCCAAGATGTATATTTGGCCTGAGCAGTCGCAAATGCTTATAATTGTTTCATGCACAAGTGGCCCGTGCATGCATTCACTTCGTATCATGTAATGTTCTTCTGCTCCCGCTGGCTTTACCGCAGTGCTTTCGCGTTGCAGTGAAGCTTAATTATCTTTTAATAATTGTCTTTTTGTCTCCCTGAAACGGACGTGCCAAGATGCATATTTGGCCTGAGCAGTCGCAAATGCTTATATTTGTTTGGTGCACAAGTGGCCTGTATATGCATTCATTTCGTATCATGTAATGCTCTTCGGCTCACGCTGGCTCTACCGCAGTGCTTTCGCGATGCAGTGAAGATTATTCATCTTTTGGTAATTGTCTTTTTTTCTCCCTGAAACGGACGTGCCTAGATGCATATTTGGCCTGAGCAGTCACAAATGCTTATATTTGTTTGATGGACAAGTTGCCTGTATATGCATTCATTTCGTATCAAGTAATGCTCTTCTGCTCACGCTGGCTTTACCGCAGTGTTTTCGCGATGCAGTGAAGCCTCATCATCCTTTTGTCTCCCTGAAACGGACGTGCCAAGTTGTATATTTGGCATGAGCAGTTGCAAATGCTTATATTTTTTATGCACAAGTGGCCCGTGCATGCGTTCATTTCGTATCATGTAATGCTCTTCTGCTCACGCTGGCTTTACCGCAGTGCTTTCGCGATGCAGTGAAGCCTAATCATCCTTTTGTCTCCCTGAAACGGACGTGCCAAGATGCATATTCGGCCTGAGCAGTCGCAAATGCTTATATTTGTTTGATGCCCAAGTGGCCTGTATATGCATTCATTTTGTATCATGTAATCCTCTTCTGCTAACGCCCCGCCGCGGCGGTCTAGTGGCTAAGGTACTCGGCTGCTGACCCGCAGGTCGCGGGTTCGATTCCCGGCTGCGGCGGCTGCATTTCCGATGGAGGTGGAAATGTTGTAGGCCCGTGTGCTCAGATTTGGGCGCACGTTAATGAACCCCAGGTGGTCGAAATTTCCGGAGCCCTCCACTACGGCGTCTCTCATAATCATATGGTGGTTTTGGGACGTTAAACCCCACAAATCAATCAATCAATCTTCTGCTAACGCTGGCTTTATCGCAGTGCTTTCGCGATGCAGTGAAGCTTAATCGTCCTTTTGTCTCCCTGAAACGGACGTGCCAAGATGTATATTTGGCATGATTAGTCACAAATGCTTATATTTGTTTGATGCACAAAAGGCTTGTTTATGCATTCATTTCGTATCATGTAAAGCTCTTCTGCTCACGCTGGCTTTACCTCACTGCTTTCGCGATGCAGTGAAGCTTAATCATCCTTTTACCTCCCTGAAACGGACGTGCCAAAATGTACATTTGACATGAGCATTGTCAAATGCTTATATTTGTTTGATGCACAAGTGGCTTGTTCATGCGTTCATTTCCTAACATGTTCCTATCATGTAATGCTCTTCTGCTAACGCTGGCTTTACCGCAGTGCTTTCGCGATGCAGTGAAGCCTAATCATCCTTTTGTCTCCCTGAAACGGACGTGCCAAGATGTATATTTGGCATGAGCAGTTGCACATGCTTATATTTGTTTGATGCACAAGTGGCCTGTGCATGCGTTCATTTCCTATCATGTTCGTATCATGTAATGCTCTTCTGCTCAAGCTGACTTTACCGCACTGCTTTCACGTTGAAGTGAAGCCTAATCATCTTTTGGTAATTGTCTTTTTGTCTTCCTGAAACGGACGTGCCAAGATGCATATTTGGCGTGAGCAGTCACAAATGCTTATATTTGTTTGATACAATAGTGGCCCGTGCATGCTTTCATTTCGTATCATGTAATGCTCTTCTGCTCACGCTGGCTTTACCGCAGTGCTTTCGCGATGCAGTGAAGCCTCATCATCCTTTTGTCTCCCTGAAACGGACGTCCCAAGTTGTATATTTGGCATGAGCAGTTGCAAATGCTTATATTTTTGATGCACAAGTGGCCCGTGCATGCGTTCATTTCGTATCATGTAATGCTCTTCTGCTCACGCTGGCTTTACTGCAGTGCTTTCGCTATGGAGTGAAGCCTAATCATCTTTTGGTAATTGTCTTTTTGTCTTCCTGAAACGGACGTGCCAAGATGCATATTCGGCCTGAGCAGTCGCAAATGCCTATATTTGTTTGATCCACAATTCGCCTGTATATGCATTCATTTCGTATCATGTAATGCTCTTCTGCTCACGCTGGCTTTACCGCAGTGCTTTCGCGATGCAGTGAAGCCTAATCATCCTTTGGTCTCCCTGAAACGGACGTGCCAAGATGCATATTCGGCCTGAGCAGTCGCAAATGCTTATATTTGTTTGATGCCCAAGTGGCCTGTATATGCATTCATTTCGTATCATGTAATCCTCTTCTGCTAACGCCCCGCCGCGGTGGTCTAGTGGCTAAGGTACTCGGCTGCTGACCCGCAGGTCGCGGGTTTGATTCCCGGCTGCGGCGGCTGCATTTCCGATGGAGGCGGAAATGTTGTAGGCCCGTGTGCTCAGATTTGGGCGCACGTTAAAGAACCCCAGGTGGTCGAAATTTCCGGAGCCCTCCACTACGGCGTCTCTCATAATCATATGGTGTTTTGGGACGTTAAACCCCACAAATCAATCAATCAATCTTCTGCTAACGCTGGCTTTATCTCAGTTCTTTCGCGATGCAGTGAAGCTTAATCGTCCTTTGGTCTCCCTGAAACGGACGTGCCAAGATGTATATTTGGCATGATTAGTCACAAATGCTTATATTTGTTTGATGCACAAAAGGCTTGTTTATGCATTCATTTCGTATCATGTAAAGCTCTTCTGCTCACGCTGGCTTTACCGCACTGCTTTCGCGATGCAGTGAAGCTTAATCATCCTTTTACCTCCCTGAAACGGACGTGCCAAGATGTACATTTGACATGAGCAGTGTCAAATGCTTATATTTGTTTTATGCACAAGTGGCTTGTTCATGCGTTCATTTCCTAACATGTTCCTATCATGTAATGCTCTTCTGCTAACGCTGGCTCTACCGCAGTGCTTTCGCGATGCAGTGAAGCTTAATCATCCTTTTGTCTCCCTTAAAAGGACGTGCCAAGATGTATATTTGGCATGAGCAGTTGCACATGCTTATATTTGTTTGATGCACAAGTGGCCTGTGCATGCGTTCATTTCCTATCATGTTCGTATCATGTAATGCTCTTCTGCTCACGCTGACTTTACCGCACTGCTTTCACGATGAAGTGAAGCCTAATCATCTTTTGGTAATTGTCTTTTTGTCTTCCTGAAACGGACGTGCCAAGATGCATATTTGGCCTGAGCCGTCACAAATGCTTATATTCGTTTGATACACAAGTGGCCCGTGCATGCTTTCATTTCGTATCATGTAATGCTCTTCTGCTCACGCTGGCTTTACCGCAGTGCTTTCGCGATGCAGTGAAGCCTAATCATCCTTTTGTCTCCCTGAAACGGACGTGCCAAGATGCATATTCGGCCTGAGCAGTCGCAAATGCTTATATTTGTTTGATGCACAAGTGGCCTGTATATGCATTCATTTCGTATCATGTAATCTTCTTCTGCTAACGCCCCGCCGCGGTGGTCTAGTGGCTAAGGTACTCGGCTGCTGACCCGCAGGTCACGGGTTCGATTACCGGCTGCGGCGGCTGCATTTCCGATGGAGGCGGAAATGTTGTAGGCGCGTGTGCTCAGATTCGGGCGCACGTTTAAGAACCCCAGGTGGTCGAAATTTCCGGAGCCCTCCACTACGGCGTCTCTCGTATTCATATGGTGGTTTTGGGACGTTAAACCCCACAAATCAATCAATCAATCTTCTGCTAACGCTGGCTTTATCGCAGTACTTTCGCGATGCAGTGAAGCTTAATCGTCCTTTTGTCTCCCTGAAACGGACGTGCCAAGATGTATATTTTGCATGATTAGTCACAAATGCTTATGATTGTTTGATGCACAAAAGGCTTGTTTATGCATTCATTTCGTATCATGTAAAGCTCTTCTGCTAACGCGGGCTTTACCGCAGTGCTTTCGCGATGCAGTGAAGCTTAATCATCCATTTGTACCCTGAAACCGACGTGCCAAGATGTACATTTGACATAAGCAGTGTCAAATGCTTATATTTGTTTGATGCACAAGTGGCTTGTTCATGCGTTCATTTCCTAACATGTTCCTATCATGTAATGCTCTTCTGCTCACGCTGGCTTCACCGCAGTGCTTTTGCAATGCCGTGAAGCTTCAACATATTTTAGTATTTGTCCTTTTGCTTGCGTGAAACGGACGCGCCAAGATGCACATTTGGCCTGAGAGTTTGCAAATGCCTATATTTGTTTGATGCACAAGTGGCCTGTGCATGCATTCATTTCCTATCATGTAATGCTCTTCTGCCCACGCTTGCTTTACCGCAGTGCTTTCGCGATGCAGTGAAGCCTAATCATCCTTTTGTTTCCCTGAAACGGACGTGCCAAGATGTATATTTGGCATGAGCAGTTGCAAATGCTTTTATTTGTTTGATGCACAAGTGGCCAATGCATGCATTCATTTCGTATCATGTAATGCTCTTCTGCTCACGCTGGCTTTACCGCAGTTCTTTCGCGATGCAGTGAAGCCTAATCATCCTTTCGTCTCCCTGAAACGGACGTGCCAAGATGCATATTTGGCCTGAGCAGTTGCAAACGCTTATATTTGTTTGATGCACAAGTGGCCTGTATATGCCATAATTTCGTATCATGTAATGCTCTCCTGCTAATGCTGGCTTTACCGCTGTGCTTTCGCGATGCAGTGAAGCCTAATCATTCTTTTGTCTCCCTGAAACGAACGTGCCAACATGTATATTTGGCATGAGAAGTTCCAAATGCTTATATTTGTTTGATGCACAAGTGGCCTGTGCATGCGTTCATTTGCTATCATGTTCGTATCATGTATTGCATTTCCGCTCAGGCTGGCTTTATCGCAGTGCTTTCGCGATGTAGTGAAGCTTAATCATCTTTTGGTAATTGTCTTTTTTTCTCCCTGAAACGTACGTGCCAACATGCATATTTGGCCTGATCAGTCGCAAATGCTTATATTTCGTGATGCACAAGTGGCCTGTATATGCATTCATTTCGTATCATGTAGTGCTCTTCTGCTCACGCTGGCTTTACCGCAGTGCTTTCGCAATGCAGTGAAGCTTAATTATCTTTTAATAATTGTCTTTTTGTCTCCCTGAAACGGACGTGCCAAGATGCATATTTGGCCTGAGCAGTCGCAAATGCTTATATTTGTTTGGTGCACAAGTGGCCTGTATATGCATTCATTTCGTATCATGTAATGCTCTTCGGCTCACGCTGGCTTTACCGCAGTGCTTTCGCGTTGCAGTGAAGCCTAATTATCTTTTAATAATTGTCTTTTTGTCTCCCTGAAACGGACGTGCCAAGATGCATGTTTGGCCTGAGCAGTCGCAAATGCTTATATTTGTTTGGTGCACAAGTGGCCTGTATATGCATTCATTTCGTATCATGTAATGCCCTTCTGCTCACGCTGGCTTTACCGCAGTTCTTTCGCGATGCAGTGAAGCCTAATCATCCTTTCGTCTCCCTGAAACGGACGTGCCAAGATGCATATTTGGCCTGAGCCGACGCAAACGCTTATATTTGTTTGATGCGCAAGTGGCCTGTATATGCCATAATTTCGTATCATGTAATGCTCTCCTGCTAATGCTGGCTTTATAGCAGTGCTTTCGCGATGCAGTGAAGCCTAATCATTCTTTTGTCTCCCTGAAACGAACGTGCCAACAATTATATTTGGCATGAGAAGTTCCAAATGCTTATATTTGTTTGATGCACAAGTGGCCTGTGCATGCGTTCATTTGCTATCATGTTCGTATCATGTATTGCTTTTCCGCTCAGGCTGGCTTTATCGCAGTGCTTTCGCGATGTAGTTCAACTTAATCATCTTTTGGTAATTGTCTTTTTCTCTCCCTGAAACGTACGTGCCAAGATGCATATTTGGCCTCATCAGTCGCAAATGCTTATATTTTGTGATGCACAAGTGGCCTGTATATGCATTCATTTCGTATCATGTAGTGCTCTTCTGCTCACGCTGGCTTTACCGCCGTGCTTTCGCAATGCGAGGGAAGCTTAACTATCTTTTAATAATTGTCTTTTTGTCTCCCTGAAACGGACGTGCCAAGATGCGTATTTGGCCTGAGCAGTCGCAAATGCTTATATTTGTTTGGTGCACAAGTGGCCTGTATATGCATTCATTTCGTATCATGTAATGCTCTTCGGCTCACGCTGGCTTTACCGCAGTGCTTTCGCGTTGCAGTGAAGCTTAATTATCATTAATAATTGTCTTTTTGTCTCCCTGACACGGACGTGCCAAGATGCATATTTGGCCTGAGCAGTCGCAAATGCTTATATTTGTTTGGTGCACAAGTGGCCTGTATATGCATTTATTTCGTATCATGTAATGCTCTTCGGCTCACGCTGGCTTTACCGCAGTGCTTTCACGATGCAGTGAAGATTATTCATCTTTTGGTAATTGTCTTTTTGTCTCCCTGAAACGGACGTGCCTAGATGCATATGTGGCCTGAGCAGTCACAAATGCTTATATTTGTTTGATGGACAAGTTGCCTGTATATGCATGCATTTCGTATCAAGTAATGCTCTTCTGCTCACGCTGGCTTTACCGCAGTGTTTTCGCGATGCAGTGAAGCCTCATCATCCTTTTGTCTCCCTGAAACGGACGTGCCAAGTTGTATATTTGGCATGAGCAGTTGCAAATGCTTATATTTTTGATGCACAAGTGGCCCGTGCATGCGTTCATTTCGTATCATGTAATGCTCTTCTGCTCACGCTGGCTTTACCGCAGTGCTTTCGCGATGCAGTGAAGCCTAATCATCGTTTTGTCTCCCTGAAATGGACGTGCCAAGATGCATATTCGGCCTGAGCAGTCGCAAATGCTTATATTTGTTTGATGCCCAAGTGGCCTGTATATGCATTCATTTCGTATCATGTAATCCTCTTCTGCTAACGCCCCGCCGCGGCGGTCTAGTGGCTAAGGTACTCGGCTGCTGACCCGCAGGTCGCGGGTTCGATTCCCGGCTGCGGCGGCTGCATTTCCGATGGAGGCGGAAATGTTGTAGGCCCGTGTGCTCAGATTTGGGCGCACGTTAATGAACCCCAGGTGGTCGAAATTTCCGGAGCCCTCCACTACGGCGTCTCTCATAATCATATGGTGGTTTTAGGACGTTAAACCCCACAAATCAATCAATCAATCTTCTGCTAACGCTGGCTTTATCGCAGTGCTTTCGCGATGCAGTGAAGCTTAATCGTCCTTTTGTCTCCCTGAAACGGACGTGCCAAGATGTATATTTGGCAGGATTAGTCACAAATGCTTATATTTGTTTGATGCACAAAAGGCTTGTTTATGCATTCATTTCGTATCATGTAAAGCTCTTCTGCTCACGCTGGCTTTACCTCACTGCTTTCGCGATGCAGTGAAGCTTAATCATCCTTTTACCTCCCTGATACGGACGTGCCAAAATGTACATTTGACATGAGCAGTGTCAAATGCTTATATTTGTTTGATGCACAAGTGGCTTGTTCATGCGTTCATTTCCTAACATGTTCCTATCATGTAATGCTCTTCTGCTAACGCTGGCTTTACCGCAGTGCTTTCGCGATGCAGTGAAGCCTAATCATCCTTTTGTCTCCCTGAAACGGACGTGCCAAGATGTATATTTGGCATGAGCAGTTGCACATGCTTATATTTGTTTGATGCACAAGTGGCCTGAGCATGCGTTCATTTCCTATCATGTTCGTATCATGTAATGCTCTTCTGCTCAAGCTGACTTTACCGCACTGCTTTCACGATGAAGTGAAGCCTAATCATCTTTTGGTAATTGTCTTTTTGTCTTCCTGAAACGGACGGGCCAAGATGCATATTTGGCCTGAGCAGTCACAAATGCTTATATTTGTTTGATACACAAGTGGCCCATGCATGCTTTCATTTCGTATCATGTAATGCTCTTCTGCTCACGCTGGCTTTACCGCAGTGCTTTCGCGATGCAGTGAAGCCTCATCATCCTTTTGTCTCCCTGAAACGGACGTGCCAAGTTGTATATTTGGCATGAGCAGTTGCAAATGCTTATATTTTTGATGCACAAGTGGCCCGTGCATGCGTTCATTTCGTATCATGTAATGCTCTTCTGCTCACGCTGGCTTTACTGCAGTGCTTTCGCTATGGAGTGAAGCCTAATCATCTTTTGGTAATTGTCTTTTCGTCTTCCTGAAACGGACGTGCCAAGAGGCATATTCGGCCTGAGCAGTCGCAAATGCCTATATTTGTTTGATCCACAATTCGCCTGTATATGCATTCATTTCGTATCATGTAATGCTCTTCTGCTCACGCTGGCTTTACCGCAGTGCTTTCGCGATGCAGTGAAGCCTAATCATCCTTTGGTCTCCCTGAAACGGACGTGCCAAGATGCATATTCGGCCTGAGCAGTCGCAAATGCTTATATTTGTTTGATGCCCAAGTGGCCTGTATATGCATTCATTTCGTATCATGTAATCCTCTTCTGCTAACGCCCCGCCGCGGTGGTCTAGTGGCTAAGGTACTCGGCTGCTGACCCGCAGGTCGCGGGTTTGATTCCCGGCTGCGGCGGCTGCATTTCCGATGGAGGCGGAAATGTTGTAGGCCCGTGTGCTCAGATTTGGGCGCACGTTAAAGAACCCCAGGTGGTCGAAATTTCCGGAGCCCTCCACTACGGCGTCTCTCATAATCATATGGTGTTTTGGGACGTTAAACCCCACAAATCAATCAATCAATCTTCTGCTAACGCTGGCTTTATCGCAGTGCTTTCGCGATACAGTGAAGCATAATCGTCCTTTTGTCTCCCTGAAACGGACGTGCCAAGATGTATATTTGGCATGATTAGTCACAAATGCTTATATTTGTTTGATGCACAAAAGGCTTGTTTATGCATTCATTTCGTATCATGTAAAGCTCTTCTGCTCACGCTAGCTTTACCGCACTGCTTTCGCGATGCAGTGAAGCTTAATCATCCTTTTACCTCCCTGAAACGGACGTGCCAAGATGTACATTTGACATGAGCAGTGTCAAATGCTTATATTTGTTTTATGCACAAGTGGCTTGTTCATGCGTTCATTTCCTAACATGTTCCTATCATGTAATGCTCTTCTGCTAACGCTGGCTTTACCGCAGTGCTTTCGCGATGCAGTGAAGCTTAATCATCCTTTTGTCTCCCTTAAAAGGACGTGCCAAGATGTATATTTGGCATGAGCAGTTGCATATGCTTATATTTGTTTGATGCACAAGTGGCCTGTGCATGCGTTCATTTCCTATCATGTTCGTATCATGTAATGCTCTTCTGCTCACGCTGACTTTACCGCACTGCTTTCACGATGAAGTGAAGCCTAATCATCTTTTGGTAATTGTCTTTTTGTCTTCCTGAAACGGACGTGCCAAGATGCATATTTGGCCTGAGCAGTCACAAATGCTTATATTCGTTTGATACACAAGTGGCTCGTGCATGCTTTCATTTCGTATCATGTAATGCTCTTCTGCTCACGCTGGCTTTACCGCAGTGCTTTCGCGATGCAGTGAAGCCTAATCATCCTTTTGTCTCCCTGAAACAGACGTGCCAAGATGCATATTCGGCCTGAGCAGTCGCAAATGCTTATATTTGTTTGATGCACAAGTGGCCTGTATATGCATTCATTTCGTATCATGTAATCCTCTTCTGCTAACGCCCCGCCGCGGTGGTCTAGTGGCTAAGGTACTCGGCTGCTGACCCGCAGGTCACGGGTTCGATTACCGGCTGCGGCGGCTGCATTTCCGATGGAGGCGGAAATGTTGTAGGCGCGTGTGCTCAGATTCGGGCGCACGTTTAAGAACCCCAGGTGGTCGAAATTTCCGGAGCCCTCCACTACGGCGTCTCTCATATTCATATGGTGGTTTTGGGACGTGAAACCCCACAAATCAATCAATCAATCTTCTGCTAACGCTGGCTTTATCGCAGTGCTTTCGCGATGCAGTGAAGCTTAATCGTCCTTTTGTCTCCCTGAAACGGACGTGCCAAGATGTATATTTTGCATGATTAGTCACAAATGCTTATGATTGTTTGATGCACAAAAGGCTTGTTTATGCATTCATTTCGTATCATGTAAAGCTCTTCTGCTAACGCGGGCTTTACCGCAGTGCTTTCGCGATGCAGTGAAGCTTAATCATCCATTTGTACCCTGAAACCGACGTGCCAAGATGTATATTTGGCATGAGCTGTTGCAAATGCCTATATTTGTTTGATGCACAAGTGGCCTGTGCATGCATTCATTTCCTATCATGTAATGCCCACGCTGGCTTTATTGCAGTGCTTTCGCAATGCAGTGAAGCTGAATCTACTTTTTGTCTCCCTGAAACGGACGTGCCAAGATGTATATTTGGCATGAGCAGTTGCAAATACTTATATTTGTTTGATGCACAAGTGGCCCATGCATGTGTTCATTTCGTATCATGTAATGCTCTTCTGCTCACGCTGGCTTTACCGCAGTGCTTTTGCGATGCATTGAAGCTTAATCATCTTTTGGTAATTGTCTTTTTGTCTCCCTGAAACGGACATGCCAACATGCATATTTGGCCTGAACAGTCGCAAATGCTTATATTCGTTTGATGCACAAGTGGCCTGTATATGCATTCATTTCGTATCATGTAATGCTCTTCTGCTCACGCTGGCTTTACCGCAGTGCTTTCGCGATGCAGTGAAGCTTAATTATCCTTTTGTCTCCCTGAAACGGACGTGCCAAGATGCATATTTGGCATGAGCAGTCGCAAATGCTTATATTTGTTTGATGCACAAGTGGCCCGTGCATGCATTCATTTCGTATCATGTATTGCTCTTCTGCTCACGCTGGCTTTACCGCAGTGCTTTCGCCATGCAGTGAAGCTTAATCATCTTTTGGTAATTGTCTTTTTGTCTCCCTGAAACGGACGTGCCAAGATGCATATTTGGCCTGAGCAGTCGCAAATGCTTATATTTTGTGATGCACAAGTGGCCTGTATATGCACTCATTTCGTATCATGTAATGCTCTTCTGCTCACGCTGGCTTTACCGCAGTGCTTTCGCAATGCAGTGAAGCCTAATCATCTTTTTGTCTCCCTGAAACGGACGTGCTAAGATGTATATTTGGCATGAGCAGTTGAAAATGCTTATATTTGTTTGATGCACAAGTGGCTTGTATATGCATTCGTTTCGTATCGTGTAATGCTCTTCTGCAAACGCGGGCTTTACCGCAGTGCATCGCGATGCAGTGAAGCTTAATCATCCATTTGTCTCCCTGAAACGGACGTGCCAAGATGTATATTTAGCATGAGCAGTTGCAAATGCTTATATTTGTTTGATGCACAAGCGGCCTGTGCATGCGTTCATTTCCCATCATGTTCGTATCATGTCATGCTCTTCTGCTCCCGCTGGCTTTACCGCAGTGCTTTCGCGATCCAGTGAAGCCTAATTATCCTTTTCTCTCCCTGAAACGGACGTGCCAAGATTTACATTTGACATGAGCAGTTGCAAATACTTATATTTGTTTGATGCACAAGTGGCTTGTGCAAGCGTTCATTTCCTATCATGTTCGTATCATGTAATGCTCTTCTGCTCACGCTGGCTTTACCGCAGTGCTTTTGCAATGCAGTGAAGCTTGAACATAGTTTAGTATTTGTCCTTTTGCTTGCGTGAAACGGACGCTCCAAGATGCATATTTGGCCTGAGAGGTTGCAAATGCTATTCGTTTGATGCACAAGTGGCCTGTGCATGCATTCATTTCCTATCATGTAATGCTCTTCTGCACACGCTGGCTTTACCGCAGTGCTTTCGCGATGCAGTGAAGCCTAATTATCCTATTGTCTCCCTGAAACAGACGTGCCAAGATGTATATTTGGCATGAGCAGTTGCAAATGCTTATATTTGTTTGATGCACAAGTGGCCTGTATATGCATTCATTTCGTATCATGTAATGCTCTTCTGCAAACGCGGGCTTTACCGCAGTGCTTTCGCGATGCAGTGAAGCTTAATCATCCATTTGTCTCCCTGAAACGGACGTGCCAAGATGTATATTTAGCATGAGCAGTTGCAAATGCTTATATTTGTTTGATGCACAAGTGGCCTGTGCATGCGTTCATTTCCTATCATGTTCGTATCATGTAATGCTCTTCTGCTCACGCTGGCTTTAGCGCAGTGCTTTCGCGATGCAGCGAAGCCTAATCATCCTTTTGTCTCCCTGAAACGGACGTGCCAAGATGTACATTTGGCATGAGCAGTTGCAAATGCTTACATTTGTTTGATGCACAAGTGGCTTGTGCATGCTTTCATTTCCTATCATGTTCATATCATGTAATGCTCTTCTGCTCACGCTGGCTTTACCGCAGTGCTTTTGCAATGCAGTGAAGCTTGATCATATTTTAGTATTTGTCATTTTGCTTGCGTGAAACGGACGTGCCAAGATGCATATTTGGCCTTAGCAGTTGCAAATGCTTATATTTGTTTGATGCACAAGTGGCCTGTGCATGCATTCATTTCCTATCATGTAATGCTCTTCTGCTAACGTTGACTTTACCGCAGTGCTTTTTTTTACCACAAGGCAGTGAAGCTTGACCATACTTGCTTTTATGCGTATTGCGACTTATCAAAGTTTTGTAATAGCTCAACTGATGTCGCTAGAAGTGATGCATTCTATGTGAAAATTTGATACTTATCTTAGGGGATTCATGTTTTAATAAAGTTTTCACAATATATCAGTAATGTCGAGTTGGAAACTATGCATTCTTGGAAAACAGCCACGAACACGACAGAGACACGAGATGTGAAAGACTCAGTACTTCGCCTTTGTCTTGTGCTTCCGTCGTTTTCACATTGATTTTCAAAGTATCTATCAAAATGCTGACAACGCTGTTTCACTGCCAGCAACCTTTGGCGTGCAAGAAAAGGAGCTAAACCAAGCAATCGCTGTTACTTGTTGTGAGATAAATAAAAGACTAAAATTAAGAATGACCAACTGATATTGATAACAGGTGCCCATAGCAGCACTTTTTTGCTGTGCACTTGAATTTCTGTCTTATGTAATGTTATGGTCCTTGAATACACAATGACACTATTACAACCAAGAAAAATTTTACTAAAATTTATTTGTAAAATAACTGCTACAAATAGAATTCTGATCCCCTTCTTAGTAGTTGCATAATTTAGCTGGAAGAAGACAGCATCATCGAACTTCCTGACGACTTGACAACAGGGTGAGTCCACAATGTACTGGACCTGTACTAGATGAGGAAAACAGACGAAAAAAACAACAGAAAAATGAAAGAGCATAAAAAATGGCACCTGAAACTTTCAACTTGCCCACCACAGCAGTGAAAAGACTCCTGTAGTCATATGTATTTTCTACCTGTGTCCACGGGCAGAAGTGCCAGTCTTGTTTATTAATGGAAGCTGCTTAGCATCACTTCATTGCAAGACTTTTTTCTATCCGCCACCCAAGAACACGCTCTGTAGCGGTCAGGCTCCGTCTAGACACTTGTGGCAGTGTGACGTTAATGTGGGCAATATATACACAGACTTTGGTTGCTTAATTTGTAGATAACTCATTGTGACCAAATTTCATAATTGAATTCATAAAATATTTGAATGTAATATAACACCAAAATGCTGAGGCTTTAGAACATTACAAACTCAGCCTGCCTACATTAACAATCCCAGTGCCACAGGCATGCAAGAACTGTTTGCATAATCATGAATCAACTAAACCATTTTAATATATTGACAGGTTTTCAAAAATGACTATTTTTGAAAATTTGATATTCATATTTTACTTCTAAAGGGCAAGTTACTGTTGCTGAAAAGAAAATAAAGCAAATCTTATACAATATCCTATACTTTTTTCTGCAGTTTACAGCTGCACATGGTAAAAGGCTGCATGCATGAGTGTTTGTTGTGTGCCATTCAAGGTATTATTTCCAAAATCCTTGTTCAGTTGACATTTAGCGATCAGCCTATGAATTTTCTTCTGTTTTCTTTATTTTTCATTCCTTGCATTAGATATGAATACATTTTAGTTCAGGAAAATTTGCTCAACAAAGGAAAGGTTTTCTACTTTTGGCAAAAAAAAACGAAACAAAGCAAAAACTAGTTCTAGAACTTTTATGGAAGAAACAGGTTTGAGGTCTCACGTGATGAGAAGTCAATAAAGAAGGAATGCCACAGAAAGAATTGCCTCAACAAAGAAATTTGGTTCGTCGGGGTAACATACATTTGGCAATGTTTTTATGTACTCCTAGTTAATACTCCACCACTAGCTTACAAGGGAGAAAAATAAGGTGGTGCATGCAGAAAGTTAACTCATCACATAACGCGAAAATTTGACCCAGGACAAGAGAAGGAACAAAGACGAGTGCTCACTTCCAACAAGATTTATCTTGAAGAGCAAACATATATATACTCTTGAAATACAAAAAACAGACAAATCATTCAAAAAGCCCACAAGTGCCATGCACGAAAACCTTACATCCTCAGGAAAGACAATTCGTTTTGACAAATCCTTAGAGAGAAAGTGAGAGAAAGTACTGATGCATTTCAGCTGTAGTCTATAAATCCTTTTTCGCCACGACAATTCCTCGTGTAGTTTTTTTTTTCCAATCATAATGGTGTCACACAAAAGTGGTTTGGAGCCACACCTACTGCAGTGCAAGGCCAAGAAACGATTGCGACCATTCTTGAGGTTACAAGCATGTTCGTTGCAGCACGTGTGGCTGCGAAATCTTTTTGCACGACACCATTATTGCTGGAAGAAAAAACAACAAATAAAATGACAAGAGAAATTATCGAGGCAAAGAAGATTTGTAGACTAGAGCTGAACTGCATCAGCACTCTGTCTCGGGCTTTGTCAAAACAAATTGTCTTTTTTGAAAATGTAAGATATTTGCGCATGGCAGTTGTGGGCGTCTTGAATGATTTGCCTGATTTTCACATTTCAGGAGTATATACGTGTTTGCTCTTCAAGATAAATTTTCTTGGAAGTGAGCCCTCGTATTTGTTCCTTCTCTTGTCCTGGGTCAAATTTTTGTGCGGTGTGATCAGTTATGCATTACCAACATGTCTAACTTCACACTTTCGATCCCTGAAGTCAGTCCTTAAAGGGACACTCACCAGGTCCCATAACAAATTTTAGTTAGACTGTGGAAGTTGTTGTGTGTGCGACGGAGAGCATTATACCACAAAAAGTTTTTCAATCGGTTCATTACGAGCTGAGAAAACAGTTTCTTCTTTTTTTAACAGCAAGAAACAAGGATGAAAGGAGGCAAGCTCAAAACCCTTGCAACTCCCCTGTGTAGCCTTCACAAGCCAAATTTATTTCCTACCCTCTCCAGCATCCAACCTAGAGGTCACGTGCACATGATGTGCTCAAACAAGCCCAACCCTCGAGCGCACGAGCGTTGTTGTTTTGTTGACCAGCATTATTTTGTGTCTACTGCCTGTTTTTGCGAGATTGTTTACAAACGCTGGCTTTGATGCGGTTAAAAAGATGAGCATAATGAGTGCTCGAATGCGCAGGACCATTAATTTCTTTTCCAGGACAGGCGTCTGCTTGATGCAGTAACCGCGGAGACACGAACGCATGCGAAACGCCGGCACATTAGCTCTGCATCTCGTTGCAATTCACGGGAAAAAAATGAAAAAGACAAACACATTCTCCTATTGCATCTCAATATGTATCCCAAGTTTAATTAATCTCTTCAAGCAACAAATTACATTAACTACGCATGTCACGTTAAAGAATTTCCGCCATGTCACGTGCCACTGTTGGCAGCGTCAGAGCACAGTCGTCTACATAGAGGACCAACGTCACTGCACGGCTGTGTATGTAGGGCGATTCATACGTGCACATCATACTCTCCTTTTCTGGGCGCGCGCCTGCACAAGAAAGGGGGAGAAGCGTTCGTCTTGAAATTTGACCCATTTCCGCGGCGCATAGAGTTGCAATGTTTGGCAGACGTGACCGTAAACTCCCGATGTACGCATTGCACTTGTCAGCTCAAACTCGTCCAACCCGGTGAGTAGCCCTTTGAAGAAAAGCAAAAATTAGAGGAGGAGACATAAAGAATGGTTGGAAATTTTGCCATATGTCTACACGTAAATGGAATGCTATTATTATTTAGGAGAATGTATCTTTTCTTTGGCAACCAGCAAACATGATTTAGAACACACGAATACTTTTTTGTCCAAGTTAGCTGCCAAGACAAGCTCCATGAAATCCTCTTGAACAACCTGCACAAGTAATGTCCAATACTACCCCACCATATAGCCCACCATATACTACCCCACCATATAGGTTGCCGGCAGACACAATGTACCTTGTAAATACTATGTCTTGGCTGTACGCGAGCAGCCATGGAGTTTATGAGGGGAAAGTCTTCGATCATACCATTCTGTATGCATTCCAGCAAATGTTTGCATAGCATAACTTGGTTAAGGTTCAAAGTTTCTGGTTTTCTGCCTGACGCTATATGATACATGTTAGCAATTGCAAACAAGCCACAGTCAAGTGTGTTGCACTGGTTTCGCACCTTCATTGTTTGAATGGTTAATTTGGGTGATTGTAATTTTAGAATATGAATGATTTTCCTGACAGCATCAGGAGGGGTATCTTGATCAATTGAATCATATATGAAGACAGTGTTTTTGTCGGCACCAACATTTGTTACTGTAAGCCAATGATTGGGGTTCTAAACATGCAAGATTTGAACGAAAGGGTCTTTTATTTGAGTGAATTGTAAACATCGGCCCAGTAAGACATCTTGAAAGCCGACACAAGTAGGATATTTTTTCTGAATTAAATACTGTGCCACATTGATTACGCTATCTGATATGGAGGCGCCCTGTACCAGCACATTTAAATCTGCATGTGAAAAAGAATACCGTTTGTAGACATTTAGCATGTCTATTTAACCGTTGCAAGGCCTACCTTTTTTACTTGATTTGGAAAAAATTTACGCTTGACAGCTCTCACTTTCTTGGCCGCCCCCTTCTTGCTTTAACCAAAGGTACCACAAGTTTTGTACTGTTAGAATGCCCAAGATAAAGTGTGGCAGTAGTTTGTGCTAACTGAGCTGGTGCAGCCTTTATGGCTGCTGAAGTTTGGTTACGAGGAAATGTGGTTAAATTTCTGAAGAAAGCCTCGCAGGACGAAAGTTTTTCCATTAACTCCTTCTCACCACAAGGCAGTCAGCGTCTCTTGGTCACCAACAATATTTGCGTCGCAAGAGGAATTGCAGAGCTGCAGGGAGGTAAAGCAAAGGTTATGCTCACAAATTTCAGCAATGAATACGAACATGTGAACAAAGGAACGACGGTCGCATACATAGAAGAAATCGTGGAAGCCACCAGTGCTTTCGCCCTCGTCGATTCTACGAAACCTGCTCAAAGAAACTAAGTTCCTTCCTCAGCTTTCAACGTCGATGATTGATATGTGGGGTTTAACGTCCCAAAACCACCATATGATTATGAGAGACGCCGTAGTGGAGGGCTCCGGAAATTTTGACCACCTGAGGTTCTTTAACGTGCACTCAAATCTGAGTACACGAACCTACAACATTTCCACCTCCATCGGAAATGCAGCCGCCACAGTTGGGATTCGATCCCGCGACCTGCGGGTCAGCAGCCGAGTACCTCAGCCACTAGACCACTGCGGCAAGCAGCTTTCGACGTCAATCCCAGTCTTCGGAACCATAAGCAAGAACAGCTCAAGACCCTGCTGCTGCAACACGAAGATTGCTTTTCATCGTCGTCAAAAATTCGGAAAACGCCAATCGCGAAACATCGCATCATAGCCGAGGAAAATGCCAGACCACTCCGTCAGGGTCCGTACAGGGTTTTGACGCGAGAACGCGAGGCCGTAAAGACACAAGTTGATGAAATGCTACGGGACGACATCATCCAGCCGTCCAAGAGTCCATAGGCATCCCCCGTGGTGTTAGTGAAGAAAAAGGATGGGACCCTACGTTTCTGCGTCGATTATCGCCGCCCGAACAAAATCACAAAAAAGGACGTGTATCCTCTCCCACGAATAGACGACACACTGGATCGGCTCCATACCGCCAAGTACTTTTCATCAATGGACCTCAAGACTGGCTATTGGGAAATCGAAGTCAACAAAAGAGACCGAGAGAAGACGGCGTTTATAATACCGGACGGCCTCTTCGAGTTTAAGGTGATGTCCTTTGGTCTTTGCTCAGCGCCTGCAATTTTTCAACGCGTTATGGATACAGTACTGCCAGGATTGAAGTGGCAGACTTGCCTTGTGTACTTGGACGACGTCGTCGTGTTTCCCTCGAGTTTCAACGAGCATTTTCGGCGCCTTGAAGCTGTACTTCAAGCCATCAAGACGTCCAGACTCACACTGAAGCCAGAAAAAGGCAGATTTGCGTACGAGGAGCTCTTGTTTCTGGGGCACGTGATTAGCAAGTCTGGAGTACGTCCCGATCCTCACAAAACAGCCGCCATCGCCGACTTCCCGCCGCCCACTGACATAAAGGCGGTGCGCGGATTTCTGGGTCTGTGCGCCTACTATAGGCGGTTCGTAAAAAACTTCGCCCGCATCGCCGATCCACTCAATAAGCTTACCAAGGCCGACGTGGAGTTCAAGTGGGAAACGCCGCAGGAACACGCTTTCCAGGAGCTTAAACATCGGCTCCAGGCGCCTCCATTGCTGGCCCATTTCGACGAATTCCCCGAGACAGAAATACACACTGACGCAAGCAGCGTAGGTCTTGGTGCCGTTCTTGTGCAGAGAGCCGACGGACTTGAATGGGTTATTAGTTACGCCAGCCGATCGCTATCCAAAGCAGAAGCCAGTTATTCCACAACAGAAAAGGAGTGCCTCGCCATCATCTGGGCTATGTCGAAATTTCGCCCCTACCTCTACGGCAGGCCCTTCAAGGTTGTGAGCGACCACCACGCCTTGTGTTGGCTAGCTACCTTGAAGGACCCTTCAGGTCGCCTCGCACGATGGAGCCTGAGACTTCAAGATTATGATATTACCGTCGTTTACAAGTCCGGCAAGAAACACTTCGACGCCGACTGTCTCTTTCGTGCGCCTGTCGACCAACCACCGCCCGACGACCCGGATGATGACTACGTCTTGAGGACGATAACTACCGACGACTTCGCTGAACGACAGCGGGCCGACCCGGAACTCAAGGCCCTAATAGAATATTTCGAAGGCAGGACCGCCGAAGTCCCGAAGGTATTCAAGCGCGCACTTGCGTCGTTCTTCCTGCGAAATGGTCTTCTCCAAAAGAAAAACTTTTCACCGCTTCGAGCCAAGTACCTCCTTGTGGTGCCTTCAGCTCTGCAACCAGAACTCCTGCAGACCCTGCACGACGATCCGATGGCAGGTCACCTCGGTGTTTCTCGCACGCTCGCGAGGATACAAGAAAAATACCATTGGCCACGTCTTACCACCGACATCACTCGTTATGTGAGGACATGCCGGGACTGTCAGCGATGCAAGACACCACCGACAAGGCAAGCGGGACTTCTGCGGCCAATTGAACCACCTCATCGACCTTTCCAGCGGATCGGCATGGACCTACTAAAGCCGTTCCCGACGTGGGCTTTCAGAAACAAATGTATCGTGGTAGCTACCGACTACCTCACCCGCTACACCGAGACAAAAGCCCTGTCAAAAGGCAGTGCATTCAAGCTAGCTAAGTTCTTCGTCGCAAATATCGTCCTACGTCACGGCCCCCCGGAGGTCCTTATTACCGACAGAGGAACGGCATTTACTGCTGACCTAACTCAAGCGATCTTGGCATACAGCCAGACAAACCACCGCCAGACGACAGCCCACAGACCAACGGCCTCACCGAGTGGCTAAACATGACGATCGCCGACATGCTGGCAATGTACGTCGATGTCGAACACAAGACGTGGGACGCCATTCTCCGTACGTGACCTTCGCATACAACACTGCAGTGCAGGAGACGACGCAGATATCTCCATACAAATTGGTCTACGGAAGGAGACCGGCAATGACGCTCGATTCCATGTTACCCAACGTCACCGACGAGGAAAACCTCAATGTGAGTGAGTACCTTCAACGCGCCGAAGAAGCCCAACTCGTGCGCCTCCGTATCAAGAGTTAACAGACGACCGACAGCCACTGTTACAATCTTTGACGACGCTTCGTGGAATACCAGCCCGGTGAACGTGTTTAGGTGTGGACGCCGATACGCCGACGCGGACTAAGTGAAAAGCTTCTGCGACGGTACTTTGGACCGTACAGGGTGGTCCGTTGTCTCGGCCCACTTGATTACGAGGTTGTCCCCGACGGCATCACGAACTCTCAACGATGCCAATCGCGACCTGAAGTCGTCCATGTCACGCGCCTCAAGCCGTTTCATGCACGTTAACAAACTGAAACAGTGTTTTTTGTATTATTATTGTATCATAATTTATTCATTGTACTTTCTTGCATTATTTTTGTACCTTAATCTTTTGTTAAAGCATCGGGACGATGCCTTTTTCAGAGGGATGAAATGCCACGTTCCATTCCTCAAGTTTTGTTATCGCCCCTATACACTACACAATTCTCAGCGCAAACCGTGCCTGCAGTTTTCAAGAAGCTTCAGGACTGTAGTAGATCATTTCGATAAGATCACGCCCGCTCTGCGAACTGTACAGATTATTCTGGAACCTAAGCCACTGCCAGCGATAACGCTAGAACATTCGATGGCAAGAGTATGAATGACGACGCACTTCGCCGCTTGTCAGTTGTTGCTGATCGACGGCCGACGCTTTGTTCTCCGCTATCAGTCGAAGACTGCTACTGTAGTCCGACTTTCTGTTTACTGGGCACAGGTTCGCCCAAATAAACAGTTTATTATTCAACTCGCAGTGTGCTCCATTCGTCTCCGTCACGACCCCATGACAATATTCATAAGCAACTTCTGGAGAAGCCTTATGCGGAACATTTACGTGTTTTACTGGTGGGTTTGGCTTGGTACAAACAGCGTGCTTGCTTTAGAATTTTGCAGCCACTCCATATCTCCCAGTGGAATTCGCCATAAGTTTTTGTAGGGTTAATAGTGAAGGAGTTACGAAAACACCAGTTCAAAATGGTGTTTTGTAATTTTAGCATCAGAGTGAATAAATTTATTAGAGGCTGGTATGATTGTGTCATTCACATAGGTCGGGAAAAGTTGTGGAGCTCACTGAAACCCACCCGTGTAGTACATCTTGCACTTAGAACTCGCTGGGACTCGCAGAAATTTTCCTGAGCCGGCTCACTCCGACTCACAACCTGGAAAATTTTTTCTACCTGACTCACTTGGACCAAACAACTATTCACCTCGACTTACAGCTCGATTCGAGTGCGAGTCGACTCACGAGTTCGCAAGTCTAGCATTAGCTTTTTAGATCATGGCATTGATGCTCTTTAACACCAATATCTCACGTTATCAATGCTTTTTCGATTTAGTACCCTGGAATAAGAGTTAAGAGATGATGACACAAAATATCAAGCTCCTGAAATGGTGTACAGAGGATATCATTTTGTAATACTTGTGAGTAGACGTGAGTGTAAACATGAATGCGGGAAAGGCTCATAGTGATGCTGAAGATGAGTAGATAAGATTGCAAGCCGGCAAAAGTAACTGAAAGAACTCGCCATAAGTTCGTCTCACACTCACTAAAATTTTCTTCCATCCCTCATAGCTTGATCTGAGGGAGTCGACTGACGAGCGAGCTCACCGACCTATGGTCATTAGCATAGAGTAGAGAGAGATAAAATGCCAGGAAAGGCAGGGAGGTTAACCAGACGCACATCCGGTTTGCTACCCTGCACTGGGGAAGAGATGAAGGGGAGAAAAGAGGTTGCAGAGAGATAAGAAGGTACACACAATCACGAGAACACTCGAGGGAGCACACACAAAGTTTCGAGTTTGTAGTTGAATGTGGAAGGTTATTCATGTAAGTGAAAGCAGGCCGAAAATTCGCCCTTGAGGGACCCCTGGATTAGTAGTAGACAAATTGATAATGTGGAGCAAAAATAAACAGCCTCTGCTCTATTACAAAGGTAATTTTTAATGAGTGTCAGGGCAGGTCTCATGATAGCAAATGTTTGGTTTTGTGGCTAGATTATAAGGAGCTGAGTAGATTGCCTTGCAATTGACCAGAATGATGATGACACTTACAAATGCGAGAAACAAAAGTAATATGTTGGCATATGTGCACATTTCAATGAAAGACCATTCCACATAGGTTATATGGTTCACAAACTCTTCTTTGTTTAAAATTTTTATTTGAAAATCCAAAATCACGAAAATGCATTGAACTTTCGTATAAAAAAACAGAACAATGAGCAGTCACCCTAACAACTCCACCATTTTCAAATGATTAAGTTAGAAAGAACAAGTGAGCTACAGCGACCAGGAATGAATCTAGTTGAAAGAGTGACCCGAAACGCTGGATACAATTCGCGTGCTCAGTGCAATTGGTAACATCACCAAGAAAATAAACTTTTAAATCACCTAAAATATTGAGATCCTTACGTTCAAAAGATAGTGTCAAGGACAGCCTTGCGACTGGAACAAAACTCTGATGATGATGGCAAAAGATATATTTCCAAGGACAGCAGATGAAGATCTATCCAAATAGATTCACAGTTATCGATGGCAATGCAAAGGTGACACTTATAATGCCAAGTAGGTAAAATAAATATAGCTGCACCACAGTGAATGTTCGATTGCAGTATTTGGACGAGCAACGTCTAACCTTGAAGTGAAAGCCAAGTCGTGCAGATGAGAGAAAAGGAACGTACAAGCGCATAGGGATTTCTTTTTGGGCTACACATATTAATGTGAAGTGCTGATAAGCAAGAGTTATCAAAGAAGGAATCACACTGAAGCCGACTAAGAAGGTTTATAAATGTTCGGGGAGCAGGCTTAGTGACTGGTGTGAGAGGCGCTGGCTAGGGCAGCAAGCAAGTAAACACAACTTGCACAGCTCACAAACATATTGTGATGTAATGATGAAGGCAACCTTTATTAGGCCCCGAAGACACGATGAAGCAACCACACCCGAGGCACAGAACCCAAGCAAGCCAAGTTCCCACAACAGATGATGACGGCGACCACTCATGATGATGAACATGTGTGAAGAAAGAACATGTGCCTAATGAATGCCCACACTAACTTGCCCTCACGTGGAAGCGGTCATCCTCATCGCAGTTGCCGCAGTTTACAATGAAGAGGAACCCTGTGTGAAAGACTTCATGCAGGATACGTGGACTATGTCTGCTGCCCGGCAGCGATGGTCTGTTGGAGTAAGAACGGATGCCATGGGATAATTGACAATAGACGTTTGCTCCAAGCCAGTGTAGGGGCCAATGAAGCGTAATTGAAACTTGTGGCACAGGCCAGGAGTGCGAATGAGTGTAAAAAGGAGGACTTCGCAGACAGGGCTGAAAGACACGGCACAATGAGAGGCATCATATTCAAGCTTGCGATCCTGTTGCTTGGCTTCAGTGTTGACGCGGGCCAGCTGGCGGCAAAGAAGCAGACGAGCAACGCATTGTTCACTTGAGGATGAACAAGGTTTAACAGGCGCAGAGAAAAACGAAACATTGAGGAAAGTAGAGGGGAAGCGACTATGAACGAGGTAGAATGGCGAGTAACCGGTTGTGCACTGTACAGAGGTATTATACGCAAAAGTGACAAATGGCAAAATGGTGTCCCAGTTTCTGTGGTCGGGTTCGATATACATCGCTATCATATCTGACAGTGTACGATGAAAGCGCTCAGTCAGGCCGTTCGTCTGAGGATGGTAACTGGAGCTTGTGTTGTGTGTGGCGCCGAACGCCTTGAGTACTTCTTCGACGAATTCAGGAAGAAATACTCTTCCACGGTCGCTCAGGATTACACGAGGAGCACCATGACGGAGGAATACTGCTTGAAGGATGAAGTCGGCAACTTCCAAAGCGAATGCAGAAGGCACGGGGGCTGTTTCGGCGTAGCGGGTCAGGTGATCAACAGCTGTAACTATCCATCGATTGCCCATGACAGTCACAGGAAACGGACCATACAGGTCAACGCCAACTACCTCAAATGGTAGCAGGGGACACGTGAGGGGTTTTAATTGTCTGCTTCGAGTTGATGCAGGGAGCTTGCGACGCTGACAAAGGGCGCATGAGGCAATGTAATTCGCGACATTGGTGGACAAGCCTAGCCAGTAGTAGTGACATCTTACGCAGTCGTACGTTTTATGGAAGCCCACGTGTCCAGCAGACATGTCATCGTGATATGTCTTGAAGACTTGAGCACGAAGCGAGCGAGGTAGAACGGGCACCCAGCGTTGACCATCAGGGTGGTAGATATGAGGGTAGAGGAACCGTTGTTGAGCTTGAATTGTGTCAGCTGTCATCGAAGACGGGCGTTAGGGGGTCGACAAGTCCCGTCAAAACGGTCCATGATACGGCGACAGTATGGGTCAGAGCGTTGGTGGGATAACGACAAACTACACTTGTTCAGAGAAGTTGGGTACAAAGTAGCTAAGGACGAAGTAATGTGGCTGTGAAATGAAGTCATATTGACGAAATGAATGATGGTATATCCTATGAAACAGAGTTAAGCGAGCTAGTTTTCTCCGTGCTGCTTGTGATGGAAGACATGGGTTAGCTTTGATTGAAGGTATTCTAGAAGTGTGGTTATAATTAGAATAAATGAAACGGACAGCATTCTTTCGAACGAGCTATAAAGAGATGAGGTTTTCGTTGTGTGGGTCCCACACTGCTGTAGCGTACTCTAATTAGGGGTGCACTAATGACTGATAAAGTAGTAACATTAAGGATGATGGGGCATTAGAAAATCTGTGACGTAAGTAGCCAAGCGTGCTGTTAGCTCTACTGATTATGTATTCAATATGAAGAGACTTCATTAGGTTTGAAGTTGTATGAATGCCTGAGTATCTATATGAATTCACAGGATCTAAGGGGGCATTATTTATATGGTAGAATAGAAGGGTAGTAAGCAACTCCTGTTCCCAAGGACACACGCGAGCGTGGTTAAACATGCGCTGGGTGCGCTTATCGCGTTCTTCAAGGACACAGTGCTCCTTGAGCGCCTCTGAATTCGTGACATGTTTCCTTTTTTTTCTCTCTTTTCTTTTGTTGCATCACACCGAGGTCCAGCGAACTCTTTTCGTTAGTTCAACCACAGCCGCTAGATGAAAAAGCGCACGGGTACGGCCCGCTGCGTGCTCCAAAACCGGCGTTTTGGCCGGTGCATAGAATCGCATGCGCAGCGCGCTTGCGGTGATTGCGACTGAGCGCGTGTATTTTTGTGTGACCCACGAAATCTTCTTTTAATATCCGCCTGGCGTGTGCACACCAGGTAATTACCGACCTTGCTTTTAGATACCTGCAGCCCTTGCAAATTTTTGGTATTGTCTGGCCCGAGATGAAACCTTTCACACCGATCAGTTTCTGCCAAAGTAAAAATTGTGAGCGCATTTTGCTCGGATCTTACAATATGAAAACTAATAGATCTGGGAGAGCTACTCTTTTCTAATGCATCTAAATTAATTATAGTAACTGTCAGTATGTCGCTTCAGAATACGTTGCTTCAAATTTAATAATTTCATTTAGAATATTTAACCCCAGCAAGTACAGTTAACACAAACTAAGATAGACCTCTCACTTTCTCCAAACACGTCTAAAGTATTCATACAGTGCAGTATGAGATGCAACAGCCACGAAATATACTTAGAATGTGTGCAATCTCATAACATTGAACTCGAGCACCTTTCAGTGACTGTAATTTAAATGCTGGCAATTGAGCGAGCAGTTATGAAGTGAATAGTATGAAAACTGTGAAACTAAAAGCGCGATGAAATGCTGCAAAATGTGAGCACAACTCCTTGCGTTCTGGCGCGTATGAGTGTTTTCGTCTCTTTTTGTCCCGACATTTTTATGATAATGCAACTAATTCAATAGTGAACACATAATCGGAACAAGATGCGTGAAAATATTTTGTTTATTCTCAATTTAGGGCTAATCCTGGCATTTTTTTTGCTTCTATACACTTTTGCATAATAAAATGACTTGACAATTGCTCCAGCTTAGGCGCCCAACTTTTGGCTTCTGTGTCTATCAACAATAAAACCATCCGTTCGGTCTTTTAATGTTAGCCTCTCTCCATGGGCACTGGCGAATCCCGATAGCACTCCAACGCGCTCGTCTTCTGGCAATCTCCATCATCCATTACTGTTTATTTGTTCTACTATGTATCATTGACAAATAGGCACCTGTGCTCGCTCAAACGAAGGCACGTCATGAGCACTCGGCTGCCCTACAGCAGCCGTGGTTTTTCAATGTGTAAACATAATATATAAAGACAATAATGCCAAGGAATGTACAGGGGAAGTTATTAAACCAATTGCAATGTAAATGTCAAGAAAGAAAAGTAGGCGAAAAGATAGGTTGCCGGGACCAACCAAGGCAAGCTATCTTTTCACCCACTTAATTTTGTGTCAAAACACGAAAAAATGAGCTCTAAAGTACACACTTCTCTCCCAATATATATATATATATATATATATATATATATATATATATATATATATATATATATATATATATATATATATATATATATATATATATATATATATATATATATTCCTGCTCACGGCTGGTTATATTTTCACCCACTTTTCTTTCTTCTTATTTACATACCATTGGTTCTAATAACTTCCCCTGTATATTCCTTGGCATTACTGTCTATTAGATCTCATTATTATTGTCATTAATATTGTGTCAAAACACGGAAAAACGAGTCCTTAGGTACACACTTCTTTCTTTTATATATATATATATATATATATATATATATATATTATGACGACTCGGTTGTAACGAGGTTTATTCGTCGTGAACTCGGGAACGAACAAGCGCAACGGACCCGACAAAGAAGCGCACGTGCCAAGAAGATGATGATTGTCAGCCAGAACATATGATGATGATTGACTGCTGTTCAGATGAGGATGAAGAGCATAATAGATGCCTACACTGATTCCCCCCCCCCCCCCCCCCCGTGGAAGCGGCGCCAGCCTGGCCGCTGCGGGCGGGTAGTCAAGGTGACGAGGAACGTCGTGTGAAAAGCTTCATGCGGGAAACGTGTACGATTTCGGTGCTGCGGTAACGGCGGTCAGTTGGCACGACAAGAGGCGTCACACGATAGTTGACAGGTAAAGTCTGCTCTAAAACAACATATGGGCCGATGAATCGAGGCTGGAACTTGTCGCAGAGACCAGGTGTGCGAATTGGTGTCAATAGCAGCACCTCGTCACCCGGTCGAAATGATACCACACGATGAGAGGTGTCGTAGACGGCCTTCCTTGCTTGTTGCATAGCTTCCGTGCTCATACGAGCGCCCTTGCGGCACTGGGCAAGGCAAGAAATATATTCTTCGCAAGAAGATGGTGATGTAGGGCCATTGCTGGTGAAGAAGGAAACATCGATAAAGAAAGTAGGTGAACGTCCGTAAACGAGATAAAACGGTGAGTAGCCGGTTGTGCGCTGAACAGCGGTGTTGTAGGCGAAAGTGAGGAACAGTAGAAGTTTATCCCAGTTTCTGTGATCCGGTTGAATGTATACGGCGATCATGTCGGCAAGGGTTCGATGAAATCTCTCGGTCAGACCGTTTGTTTGAGGATGGTAGCTAGACGCCATCTTGTGTGTGGTACCAAAAACGCGAAGAACTTCACCTAAAAGCTGTGATAAGAACACCTTTCCACGGTCACTTAGAAGTACACGAGGAGCACCATGACGTAGTATTATGGCCTGAAGGACGAAGTCAGCAACTTCCGAAGCTGAACCAGTAGCTACTGAAGTTGCCTCGGCGTAGCGTGTCATATGATCTACGGCGGTGACTATCCATCTATTTCCAGCACCAGTAAAAAGGAAGGGGTACATAAAGATCGACACCTACGACCTTGAAAGGTGTTGTAGGGCACGTCATTGGCTGTAACTGACCAGCCGGGGGAGATGTCGGAAGTTTGCGAAGTTGGCATGGAGAGCAGGAACCCACGTACTTTGCTATGCTGGTAGAAATCCCAGGCCAATAAAAGCGGCTTTGAATGCGGTCGTAGGTTTTGTGAAAGCCTAGGTGGCCAGCAGTCAAATCGTCATGAAAGGCGTTAAGTACATGATGTTGAAGAGCGCGTGGCAGAACAGGTACCCAGCGTTGGCCGTCAGGATGATATATGTGACGATACAGCACACCGTCCTGAAATTTGAAGTGCTCGAGTTGTCGACGAAGGCGTGCATTGGGTGGACGCGTAGCTCCTGAAAGGTGGTCTATAATGCGCCGACAATACGGGTCAGCCTGCTGGGGAGAACTGAAAGGTTGTTCATCGTCGATTGGCGGTTGGTACAGCGAGGCGAGCAAGGCAACAGAAGTGGGAGTCACGTCCGCACTGGTGTCGTTGGAGGTGGCAGCTGGAGTGTCGAACGACGCCATAGGTAGTGAGCAACGAGAAAGAGCGTCGGCGTCTTGATGTTTTTTGCCCGATTCATAAATAATCTCAAACTGATACTCCTGTAGGCGTAAAATCCAACGACCCAAGCGTCCGGACAAGTTCTTCATTGTAGAAAGCCAGCATAAGGCGTGGTGGTCCGTTACGATGGTGAATTGACGGCCGTACAGATAAGGAGGGAACTTTTGTATGGACCAAACCACAGCGAGGCACTCCTGCTCAGTGATGGTATAGTTTTTTTCGGTAGAAGTTAGCACTCGGCTAGCATATGCGATGACCCTTTCCCGTCCAGAGTTATCACGTTGGAGGAGACAGCACCTATACCGCAACCGCTGGCGTCGGTATGCAGGAGTGTTTGGGCGGTGTCATCAAAATGGCAGAGTACAGGCTCTGACGTCAAAGCTTTCTTCAATAGGTGAAACGCCGACTGACATTCCTCGGACCACACAAAGGGTGCATTAGATGCAAGTAGTTTGTGAAGTGGCGCAGCTATTGAAGCGAAATTTCGTATGAAGCGACGAAAATATGATGCGAGCCCAAGAAAACTTCGCAAATCCTTAAGTCTTGTGGGGTATGGAAATCGAAGGACGGCAGCGATCTTTTCGGGGTCAGGGCGAATATCGTCCTTGCTGACGACATGGCCGAGAACCTTGATGGATTTGGTGGCGAAACGGCACTTCTTAGTGTTGAGCTACAGACCCGCACCGGCGAGGCATGTTAGGACGTCATCCAAGCGGCTCAGGTGCTGAGAACACGATGGAAAGATGATAATGTCATCAAGGTAGCAGAGACACGTCTTCCATTTCAGACCACGCAGGACGGTGTCGATCATGCGTTCAAACGTCGCGGGTGCATTGCAGAGCCCGAAAGGCATCACTTTAAATTCGTATAGGCCATCGGAGGTTGCAAATGCCGTTTTTTCTTTGTCGTCATCGTGCATGGGAATTTGCCAATATCCCGAATGCAAATCAAGGCTTGAAAAGTATTCGGCGCCTTGCAGTGAATCAAGGGCGTCGTCGATGTGTGGCATGGGGTATACGTCCTTGCGTGTAATATTGTTAAGTGCCCGGTAATCAACGCAAAAGCGCACAGAGCCATCTTTTTTTCATACCAAAACAACAGGGGATGACGAAGGGCTAGTTGATGGACGAATTATTTCTCGTTGGAGCATGTCAGCGACGTTTTCCTCGACGATTTTTCGCTCAGTGAGAGACACGCGGTGCGGGCGGTGATGTACAACAGATGTTCCCTCCGTCTGAATGCGATGCGCTGCAGTGGTAGTTCGGCCCAACGTTGAGGAGCAGGTGTCGAAAGAATCGGCGTGTTTCGTTAATAACGCAAGCCACTGCTGCGCCTGCATAGCTGTTAAGTCATCACTGATAAGAGCTGTGAAGGGAGAGGATGAGGCAGGCTTACTCAAAGAACGGTCGTTGGTAGAGGCAGGGTTAAGTGGCGTGACGCTGACAGGCTCAGCATCCACAACACAGGCTACTGCAGTGCCCTCTGGCAGGAGAACTTTCTCTGGCGTTTCATTCGTAGCAATGACGAGCGCGGAGCCATGGTGAAAGCGTACGACACCTGATGCAAGGGCTACGCCTTTTGCGACGCAAGTCGACGAAGGAGACACCAAGACGTCACCGTGGTCGATGTCCTTAGAGATCAGGGTCACAATTCGTTCTTGATGTGGCGGTAGTTCGAGATCTTCGCGAGCGAACAGGCGTAGAGGCTTGTAGACGCCTTCGTCGAACATGGAGTTCGTATTAGTTAGGTGCAGAATCCGTTCACCACAACATATAGCGGCTGAAGAAGAAGATAGGAAGTCCCACCCTAGAATTAGCTGGTGAGAGCACCGGGTAAGCACAGCGAACTCGATGTAATGCAAAATGTCATCAATAAACACACGAGCAGTACAAAGAGCAAAAGGGCGGATAGTGTTCCCCTGGGCTTCGACTAGATTGGGTCCATTATAAGGTGTCATTACTTTTTTCAGGCGTTTGCAAAAATCATACCTAATCACAGAAACTGTAGCACCGGTGTCCACCAAAGCGTCCACGAGAACTCCTTCCACCGTAACAGAAACCATGTTGAACGGGCATGCTGGAGGAATATGAGTCCTACTGTTACATGCAGTTTCTCCTCCGAAAACTGCATCATTTAGTTTACCGACTGGTTGTCAGTAGTAAACGAGGCTGGCTGAAGAGGAGAGGAGGAGCGACGGAAGGGCGAAGGTGATCTGCGTCGGCTTGAACGGTAAGTGTTCCGCGTCTCAGTCGACGCGGGCAGAGATGGAGACCGCTGCTGTCCAAATGAATAACGCCGAGCGTAAGAATCCCCTCTGGAAAAGTCCCGTTCGCGCATGTCGTACCCGCGACGCTCGTCCTGCTGGCGCTTGCGGCAGAAGCGCGATATATGGCTACGATATCCACAGTAAAACATGTTGGGCGAGACGGGCGCCAAGGCGGGTAGTAGAGGGCGTTCGGCGCACCGGGAGATAGCGCACTCAAGTGGACAGACGGAGGGTCGGTTGGGATTGGCCGGAAGTGGACCGGTGGTGCAGCAGCAACCGGCGTGAATAATGGCAGCGGTGAAGTAGAGTTTACGTTGCAAGGAGGCGCGGCCGCAACTTGCGCGTACGTTGGAGGGCTAGACGGAGGTGGCTGTACGTAGGCTGGACCGGTGAATGATGTTAGTTCCTCCCTTACGATGTCACGGAGGGCCATGCTTGAAGGCTGTGTGACAGATAGAGAAGGTTGTGAGATGCCCATTGATTGAAGTTCTTCTCGTATGATCTCCCGTATCATGTCACGCAGGTCCCGGTCTGCTGTACGGTGTTCACTATTGCCCGACTGAAGGCGAACAGAATCAAGTTTGTCGAGACGCTGACACGTAGAGACGACGTCAGTGACAGTAGGAGGATTCTGGGCAACAAGGGCATTATAGGCAATGCTTCCGATGCCCTTCAGGATGTGGCGCAGTTTGTCCGACTCGGACATCGAAGAATTGACGCGCCGGCAAAGCGCAAGGACATCCTCAATATAAGATGTGTATGACTCGCCGGGATGTTGTTGGCGAGTATCTAGGGCCCTCCTCGCTAGAGCGGATCGAACGGCTGGCATGCCGAATACTTGGCGAAGCTGCTGCTTGAAGGCAGGCCAGTCGGTGAGGTAGATCTCATGGTTCAAGAACCATGTCTTGGCAACACCCGTGAGATAAAGCGATACTTAGCGGAGCTTGTTAGAGTCGTCCCAGTGATTAGTAGCGCTTACTCGCTCGTAGTTATCGAGCCAGTCCTCCACATCTTCGCCGCGGAGACCAGCGAAGATCGGAGGGTCACGCTGGTGGTTTACGATGTAAAGAGGAGGGGCTTGCGGCGCAGTGACGGCTTGCGGCGCAGAGACGGGAGCAGAAAGGGCATCCACCCACTCACTCTGAGACATGTTGGTGGACTGAGGGTCCAAGCGGCGGCCTGAACGGAGCTCCAGCGAGTAGGCGTTGTAAGGAGAGGTACTGGGAACGTCAATCCACCTCCACCACGTATGACGACTCGGTTGTAACAAGGTTTATTCGTCGTGAACTCGGGAACGAACAAGCGTAACGGACCCGACAAAGAAGCGCACGTGCCAAGAAGATGATGATTGTCAGCCAGAACATATGATGATGATTGCTGTTCAGATGAGGATGAAGCGCATAATAGATGCCTATACTATATATATATATATATATATATATATATATATATATATATATATATATATATATATATATATATATATAGTATAACTCATCCCCTGATGAAAGGAGGACCCCTCCCGAAACTGTTGAGAAATAAATATATTTATCCTTGTTGACAACGCTCCCGTGGTGCCATATCCCCTGTGTGTGTGTGTGTGTGTGTGTGTGTGTGTGTGTGTGTGTGTGTGTGTGTGTGTGTGTGTGTGTGTGTGTGTGTGTACGTGCGCGCGTGCGTGAGTGCGTGCGCGCGTGAGTGCGTGCGCGCGTGCGTGCGTTTCGTGCATGTGTGTCGAGTACCGGATATAATGAAAAATATTCAAGTTATGTTTTTTGATATGGTTTCAGAACATAAAAACTGTGAACATCTATTGTAAAGTGTCCACAAATAATTGTCAAGCATTCCGGCTGAGAAAACGTGAAAGTGCTGAGAAAACGTCACAATAATGAAAATATATTAGACAAATTCATAAACAGATCAACGACTTTGTCACGCATTCATTGCCATATCATTCATACATGAGTTGTGGATTTTTCTGTCAGCCTCAGAGCAAAAAGCTGGTTCTGAAAAGAAAAACATCAGTTGCTTGGCAGGCACAGGAAAAATCAATTGGCTTTTTAACTAAATAGTGCCTCGTAGTCTACTAAATATGCGATATTTCATCGCTGTGATAAATGAGATTTTAAAACACTGATTAGAACATTTGAGTGGATCACTGTTGTGACAAACACCAGCTAATTTGTTGCGGCTGCGGCCCCGAGGAAGCGTCCGCCACTCGTTTCCCCGTCTTTTCCTTCCCCGCCCCGTCGTGCTGCAGCGGCCGCAACTGACCCTACGGCTGACACGCGCTCTCCTATACAAAGCCACTCCACGCGGCCAGCTGTACCGTGCGCTCTTTCATCTAGCGGCCGTGGTTCAACAAACCTTGATTTCTACTGAGCCGCGGCCACGAGCCCCTGCGAGCGAGCGCTCCGCGCTCCCCCAACATCAAACACGCCTACGCGGCCCGTCATACCTCACCAACTCTGCGAATCTTTTTCTTCCGGTCTTCTCGGCGGCCTTCATCAATGGTTGTGTGTTTTGATTGTTCGGACGGGCGCTGGTGAAGATGAATCGAATGCGACCCTTTTTTTTCCCTCTTCCTCTTTTGCTTTTTACCTACCTATCTACTTTCACTCCCATTACCTTATCTCTTGTATTGATTTGTTGAGGTGTCATCCAAGTGATAGACAGTTATGAGCAGCAGTTTTCTCTTCCTTTCATTTTCATAATCACTTAGAGAGAGAGAGAGGGGGGGTGGTAGAATTTCTATGAACACATAAAGTTTTAAATTTAATAATATTTAGTTACAGTCGCCAGGTATTACACCAATCACTTATATGGTTAAATTTGATTAAACAGCACTAGTATCATTAGTACTGATTATTTCACGATTAATTATACAATCTTCAGCAAATAGATGAACGTGGAATGTCAATGCAGATGGAAAAATAAGTGGTTTTAGCACTGATCCTTGTGGCATGTCAGAACGAACTTCAGGTAACGGTGAGTCATGATTATTCACAGTAACAAACTGATGGAGGTTACAAAGAAAGTATTCGATATATTTAGGTATGTTACTATCAAGGATTAAAGGCCGAACCCCATAAACGTGAAAAAGCACGCGACCGCGACGGAGCGTTTGCAGTTTTCGTGCGATCCCTCGGTTCTTCAGATTTGGAAACCACTGCCAATCGCCTGGAAGTCTAAAAGTGCCGGAACAGGATGTACATGACTGACGTACTGCTGGTTCTCTCCATGTTCTGCGAAGCCTCCTTTCGTGCTCTTCTCCGCCCGAGTCACGTGTGCACAACGAAAAAATAACATAATGTTTATGCACGTTCATGTAAAATAAGTGCTGCAAGGCAGTAATAAACACCTTCCGTTTCATTATACAAGACATTTTATTTCTACATTGCATATTACCAACTACGCGGAGCTCTCGGTATGAGTAGATGGCTTCACGCCAGCAATAGTGGAGTTTGCTCGCTGAAGCTGTCACGTCAATGAGGTTAGCCTGCGCAAGCAACTGTTCGCGCAAAGACAATCTAGGTCGCTGTCACGAGCATTTTCCCGGTAATGGGGTTGGGATTCAAAAGACTTAGTTTGAAAAAAAAGTAGTTCATGGCAAACTTTGTCAAATGCTTTACTGAAATCTAAAAACACACAGTCAGCAGATGAGGTGCTATCAAAAATACAGTGTAGTCCATAACTAAACGATATTAGTAGCCTTTCGCATGAGTGTTTTACGGAAGCTATGCTGAGCTGGGGTGAAAAATGAGTCGAGGAAGTTAAAGTTGGTGAAAAACAGGTGTTTCATAAGCTTGCAACAGGTGCTAGTCAGTGAGATCGGGTGGTAATTCACGGGCGAGTGTTTGCTGCCAGACATGTGTGGAGGAATCACCTTCCCTATTTTCCATTGCGAAAGAAGTGTCTCGGGATTACTGAAATATTTTGGTCAATATGATGGAGCTCAAGGCGCTAGTGTTTTTTAAATAGTTGCTGATGAAGCTGTGTAGACCTGGAGCCGAGTTAAAGGGTAATTTATCAATGAGTTTAGCAATGCCAGATGAATGAACTGTTACAGAATCCATGATAAGATAGCTGCATGCATTAGTGTCCGGTAGGTGAATGTTGCTTGAAACCTAATGACTTGTACTTTTGAATTGAAAACTGTGTACTGCACTCTGTGCGAAAGGAATTCTTTAGCCCATGAAATAAAATTGGGGTGCATTTTAAGTTGGGTTAGTTTTCGTATAACTCTGTGGTGAGGAACGCAATGTCGCGGGTTATTTGTGAGAAAAGAGCAAATGTCATTACCAATAAAAAAGAGCGTCATGTTGTTTTTAACGCAGATTGGTAACAGAGATTGGAGCAGATCGTTAAACCACAAAATCAAGTCAAAACACCTGATTTTAGCCATAGGTATCTGTACGTCAATCAAATTGATAAGTGTGCTCTTTAACCATTGCCAGTTTTCTTCTACTGATTTTGTTAAATAAGCGACTAATAATACATTAGAAAAAGCTGATGACTCAGAATTGATTATATCGATGCTAGCTTTCTTGTAACATCGTAGAATCTTGCTCATAATATGACGTTTCATGTAAAGCTAGCTCATTATGATGTCATAATCTGACAAATCATCCACGTTGGACAAAGCAACACAAATTTCAGGATTATTAGTTAGAATAAGGTCAAAAATATTTGCTGACAAAACCGACTTACGTGTGGGACTAGTATTGAGCTGGTGTTGAGCTGGTGTACAGATGGATAAGCAGATGAAATTGCCCAGTTGATTCCTGGAAAATAAAAGCGCCAAAAAATGAGTAGAACATAGCAAAGCAATCAACAAGAACAAGGAGAATTCTTCTGAATTATCAAGAGAAAGTGGTGCTCATATTAGGTGGTTGATAAAATACACCAACAAATGGCTAAAGTCACATTTCACAGTCACCCATAAGCATTTTAAAAAAGTGTAAATTGGAAGATTTGATTATATGAATTCTGTTTTAACTGCCAAAAGAATGCCTTTTTTCTGCTTACAATCACAGCGAAAAATTGTATACGAGGACCAGCTGTTAAAAATATGTGCATCGTCAAGCCATGTCTCACTAAGTAAGACTCTGAGCATGAATCAATGATAGATGACAAGGACTTGGAGAGCACACTTCTGATATTTATATACAAGAAGGTGATACTGCCATCCCATGACGTATGTGTGATCTTGGCTTATGCAGACTGAGTGGAACGACAGAGTGAAACGTGTGCTTCTACTGCTAATGGACTGTGATACACGTGTTGCACCATCATCTTCGGAGTTCCACTCGTAAACGTATCTGTTGATAAAAAGTTTGTTGAATACAACTATCACCATCTTTTCTTATCTCCTTGGAAAAGTGCAAGAGCTTAAAACCTTTCACTCACAGCCTCAGAAACGTCACGCAAAATACTGGAGGCTGTGTTTGTGAGTTTGTAACCGTGACTGTCTCTATTTCCTTGTCATTAAAGATTAGCAATTATAGGTCGAACGCCCTAATCGAGGAGCCCTGGCAACTTAAGGAACAGTTAGATCTATTTTGCTACTGCACAAAATCCAGCACAATTTTTCAGAACTTTCCTTCTTTTCACTTCCACCAGTATCTGAAATTCTGAAAAACAATAAGCGGTGTCTACGTGAGCGATTCTCCAAGTCGTCCACTTTGTCTTGAATTCTGGAGATGTGATTCGAATGGGTAGTGAACGCGTCAACCAAAACGTCCTTCGATACTTTCACTTCAACATTAGACATGCGGGTCATGATCTTATTAACGGTATCGCTGTAGTTAGGGAGGGAGGTACACAATCTATACAAGTTGCCCCTTTGGATTCCAACTCAGACAGGCGCCGAGAAACTGCTTCGGGGTCATTTTTCAAAGTGTCATCTTCAGAATGAGTGGTCATCCTGCTCCCGATAGGCAGTGACGCTCGTTCCTCACGTCCTTCCTGCTCGGCGTCCTAATCACACAGTGCCAGCTCATCTTCCTGGGTTTTCCTCCCGCCCCAGCTCACGTGCGATGTGTCCTTTAGAGATTATTTTAATGCCTTTATGTGGCTGGTGCACGTCCTCTCGGGTGATTCTTCGTTCTTCTCCCGCAGCGTCGCAGCGCTTCCACGTTCAGCAAGCGCCTCCCATCTCGCCTTTATTCATGATACGACCACCCTGCTCCGCAAACGACAAACATCATCGGCAGCTCAGAGAAACGACCGCAAGCTGCCAACCTGAAGGTGGTCACATCTTCGTCATCGACCAAATCACAAAGCAGCGTTACCTGGTCAACAGTGATTCCAACATCTAATGCTAGCCGCGATCCCACCTTCAAGATCCTCGCCTACCAAAGACTTTCGAGGTCAGCAAACCCAAGTCTTTCGAGGTCAGCGAACTGGTCCACAATGAAGACGTACGGTTCGCTGTGCCTGCACATCCAGCTCAAGAACCAACAACGTGACATTCACTGGAACTTTGTCATCGTCGACGTCCTCGAGTCACTCATTGTCTGGGACTACCTGGCACACTACACCTTCCGGACTGCCGCCACGACTGGCTTATCGACGTGACAATGGGGCACTCTATACTAGGCCAGCGAACGACTCCCCAACAACCAAGCCTCTCTGTTGACAATCACTCGCTGTACCATGCCATCTTAACAGAATTTGCTGGCTTCGCGCGTCCAAGCGAACTGCCACGCAGTGCAGCGCACCACCGTGCACTACATCCAGACAACAACATGCCACCCAGTTTTCTGCTGCGACCGTTGCCTTACCCCAGACAGCATGCGCATAGCCTGGGTTGGGCTTGGTGGCACCGTTCAGAGCATCATGCTAAACTACGTGCTCTTCGTTATACAGGTATGCCTTGGCTTTCACGGGACTGAACGTGCTTCCCTGATGGGTTGCTGTGGTCATTCCGCCACAACGACACGTGCAACTTGGGACGACGCTGCTACCGCTATCAGCATGGCAGAACGAACCCTATCATGATGCGACGCTTCGCACGTCACGTCCGGAGGATCCCTTTGGCGCGCCAGCGACATCTGGCACATCCGCGGGACTGCATAAAAGGCCGAACATGAACCGCGCACGCTTCACTGGGCTTGGTGGCACCGTTCGGAGCATCATGCTAAACAACGTGCTCTTCGTTATACAGGTTGGTGATAAATGGTCCTTTGTTAAATGTACTAAAACTAGTTACGTTGGACTAGTTGTGCTGCCAAGCCCACAGTACATGTTGTTTTGCTACCTGCAGTGTGTTGGCGTGATATTTTTGTTATTGCAACTGAGTGGTGACGTGGAAGAGAACCCAGGTCCTGACGAAATAGATCAAATACTAAAGGCCGTCAATGAACTTAAGACATCTCATACAGCTCTTGAGACGGGTCTTAAAGATGTCCAGCTAAGGCTATCTCAGATTGAAAGTACCTTTACGTCAATAAAGCAATGTCAGGAGAAGATAGAAAAATGTGAAGCAACCGTATCGGCTATCCGCAGTGAGTTCACTGAAATGCACAACAAAATAGAAGAACTAGAAAATAGAAGCCGCCGAAACAATATCACTATTTATGGTCTTAAAGAAACAGAACAAAAACCAAAAATGGTGCAACAACTTGTGACTCGAGGAATATTTTCTGAAATGTTGGGCATCCAAGTGAAATCTGTTGAGCGTGTGCACAGGCTCGGTCTTCGGAAGCCTAACCACGACCGACCGGTTATATTGCGCTTCTATGATTTTACAGAAAAAATGCTGGTATTACGAAACCGTTATAATTTTAAAAATACAGCCATATCTTTATCGGAAGACTATTCTAAGTTTGTTCGTGAAACTCGAAGGAAGCTGTGGCAGGCGTCTGCGCTGAATCGCAGTAACGGAGATAAGGTGACACTAGTTTACGACAAACTTAAAATCAATGAAGAATCCTTCACATAAAATGAGATAGAAAATAAATTGGTAGCTGTGAAACGTGCTTGTACCGATGGTCACAGGAAGGCAAGCACTTCTCAAGCGTGACAGAAAACAAAAGAGCCACTTAAGCTGCTTTGCTTTAATGCAAGAAGTATCGTAAACAAACACAGCAGTTGGAAGAAATGTCGCTTTCGTACGGACCTGATGTAGTGGTCATTACGGAAACGTGGCTAGACCTTGCTATTCACGATATAGAGATAGTGCAACCAGCATACGCACTGCTTCGTACAGATCGGGATGGCCGTGGTGGGGGCGTGGCCATCGCAATTAAACGGAACACGCCTTTTCATAAAGGAAGTGACATTGCTGGTCACAAAAGCGTGTGGTGTTCAATCCTTATCAATAACACCCCTGTGTTGATTGGTGGTGTAAACCGGTTTCCGGGTGCTCCTGATGAATACCTTTAAAGCTACAGAACTTTCTTCACGGCTGTGTAGGTGAGCGAACGAAACTAATACTTACTGGTGATTTTAATATGCCGGGAATAAACTGGAACACTTTTGCCATCAGAAATACTGCTGTTAAAGGTTCAGATATACTTTTTGACATTATGTTTAGTCACTCGTTGACACAGCTGGTGATAGAACCGGCTCGCATCCACGTGTCGGCATGCTCAGTGCTTGATCTTGCATTTGTGTCTGGCTCATTAACACCACAAATAAGTATTGAAGAAGGAATCACTGATCACAAGCTCATTCTGTTGACATTTCATGGCATGGGCGGCCGCGTATCACATGCAACGACGCACATATCAGTTAAAGATTACTACAGAGCGATTGATGAAAGTGTTATAGATTTTCTTGAAGCATCACAAGACGATTTTAATACGTCATCGGGTGTCGTGGATCTGTGGAAAAAACTAAAATCTGGAATCAGGCATTGTGAATCAACCTTCATACCTACTAAGCTAAAGAAAACTAAGTGTAAAACGCCGTGGATTACGAGAAACATAATCCACCTAAAAAGAAAAGTACAAAGACTCCGCAAACAAAAAAAGAAATCCGCTACGCTCAATGAGCTTTCACGCCACTTAAAAACGGAAATAAAGATGGTAAAAGATCACTTTTTCTCAAGCACTCTGACTGAGTTTATGATAAATCAACCACGTAAATTTTGTAAGTACTTATCAAAGCCAAATAGCACAGTAACTAAAATGGAAATATTGGGTAGTCATGTTGAAGATGCTTTCAACATTTACTTCCAATCATTTTTCACGCGTACCCAGCCTTCATTTTTACCGTCGTCTAACAGTGAAAATCACATGCCAGAGTTAACAATAACAGAGTCTGGCATGCCTAACCTGCTTCTTCAACTCGATGTCAAAAAATCACAAGGCCCGGATGAAATTTCTAATGCTTTTCTTAAGCGCTATGCCGCTCAGCTAACCCCTTTTCTGCAAAATATATTTTCCTTATCATAGAAACAGCGGTGCTTACTGATGATTGGTTGTATGCAAAAGTAATTCCTATCCATAAAAGTGGGAACAAACAACTGATAAACACATACAGGCCAATATCACTGACAAGTACATGCTGCAAGCTTATGGAGCATATAATAAACAAAGCACTTATGAACTATCTAGAGGAAAATAATCCGCTTTATCCGAACCAACACGGTTTTAGAAGGAAGCTTTCGACCACTACACAACTTTTAGAGATTACTCATAACCTTGTTTTAGCTATTAATTCTAGACTAAAAAAAGATGCAATATTTATTGATTTTTCTAAGGCATTCGACCGCATCCTGCACTCGTTGCTCATACAAAAACTTGAATCATTTGAGGTTAACTCAAAAATAGTCCATTGGATTGGCTCTTATCTTTCTAACCACACTCAGTATGTTTCTTTCAATAATGTCGAGTCCGACCATGCCGACGTGTTCTCTGGTGTTCCCCAAGGGTCCGTACTAGCACCATCACTCTTTCTCATATACATCAATGACATCTACACTGCTATGGAACCAGGTATTACAATGAGGCTTTTAGCAGATGACTGCGTCATATACTCTCCCACTAGCACAACACTAGCACAACAGAAGACCAGGTAAAACTTGACAAATCTTTAGAAAATATTGGACAATGGTGTGAAAAACATGGTATGCAAATTAATACAGACAAAACCATGTGCATTACAATTTCCCATAGAAAGACACCACTTCACTTTCAGTACAACTTATCTGGGACAGACATCAAGCACGTAAATACCGTAAAGTACCTGGGGGTCACAATAACATCATCGTTAAAGTGGGATGTCCACATTAATCAAATTTCTGCACGTTCATTCAAACAACTAGGTTTTTTAAGGCGTAAACTAACCGGAACTTCCCTTCAAGTTAAACTAACAGCGTACAAGACCCTAATTATACCCGTCCTGGAATATGCAGTAATAGTTTGAAACCCACACAAAAAGAACATGATTGATGCATTGGAAAAGATTCAAAACCGGGTTCTTAGGTTTATTTTTTTTAAGTATGAAAGGCGGGAGAGTGTTTCCGTGCTGCGTTTGCAAGCACGTGTCGCAACTCTTGCTAGCCGACGACAATTAGCCAGCCTGAAATTTCTTTTTCTTCTTTCAAACAACCTGGTAAATTTAAATAAGGATGATTATTTTAAAGCTCCGCACCGTCACTTCAGTAGAACTAACAATGACAAATGCATATGCCCATTCCTGTCACGTTGTAACACGTTGAAGTATTCCTTTTTTCCCGCAGCTATAGAGATGTGGAACGACTTGCCGAACGACGTTGTCAGTGCACAATCACCTGAATCATTTTCATCGCTGTTGGAAATTCATTTAAAGGCATTGCAATAAGCCCTGTGCTATCTTCGCCGAAATAAAGGTTGAAACAGTGTATGGCACATGTGCTCGCACATTGCTACATGTGCTTAACCGCCTGCATCTGTATATCAATGTTACCGTTGATGTTATCATGCTAAGTAGTTTTTTTTTTGTGAAACATATGTGCATTGTTCATTTATTGCTTTATACTATTGTATCGTAATTTTTCTTTTCTTTTCATCTTCGCGATATGAAGTGTTATTTGCTCTGTACACCCTCTCCTGTATAGGCCTGAAAAGGCCCACAGTATTGAATAAATAAATAAATAAAAAGGAAGAGTTCAAAGCCAAGCTCCGAAAAGGCATCGCCCGTTGTCCCGAAGGTACATGGGCCTCGCCACTTCACCTTGTCCAGAAGACCGATGGCTGGCAACTATGTGGGAACTACTACGCCCTCAATCAACGTGTGCACCATCCCAGATAGTTATCCCGTCCACAATCCCGGCCCATAACATTCACGGTCGCCATTTCTTCTCCATGCTCGTCTTCGTGAAGGCCTACACATAGATGCTCGTCAATCAGGATGACGTCTTGAAGAAGGCAATAATAACACCCTTTGGATTGTTCGAGTTCCCCTTTATGAGCTTCGGTCTACGAAACACTGGACAAACCTTTTAGCGTTTCATCGAGTAAGTCGTCCACGGCCTCTACATCTGCTTCGTTTACCTCGACGACATACTGGTGTTTTTCCTACATTCCAACCACATCTCAGTCCCATACATGCCAGGGATCAGTGAGAAACTGTCCAAGGTGCTGGGTAAAAAGGGCATTAAGGTGGTGCACAAACCCGTCTCAACAATCGAGCGATTCTCGCCACGACCAAAAGACCAACTGCTGAAAGAAAAGTTCCCCAGGCTCGTCTACGAAATTCCATCCACAGACTGTCCCGCCACTGACATCGGTGAGACGGAAAGCTTCCCTGAAAGGATACGACAACATCGAAACGATGTGCGTAACTTCAACACAGCACGAAACGCTCTCGCTGAACACAGCGAAAAGATGGACCACCGAATCAATTTCGACGACACCCGGGTCACTTACACGGAGGGTAGCCACACAAAAAGACAGTTCTTTGAGTCCTGGCACATTCAAACAAGGCCTGGAAATGTTAACCGCTCAACTGAAACCTTACGCAGTGTATACATGAACGGTGTACATTACCATTTGAAGAAACACCGCTGCAACAACAACGGTGGAAATAAAGACGATGGAGAAGGTGACACCACCAAGAACAATCGCTAGCTTCGGAGCCGACTGAGCAGTCACTCCTGAAGAAGGTGTCCCATCGGTCCCGAAACGTCGAGTCAGTTTACAGTCTAAGTTTTATCTTTGGACTATAACTTCACTGGAGAGTTTATGTTCTTAGTATGGTATTTTTCAGCGACGCCGGAGAGCACCCCAGGCACCTTCGTCTGTTGTTCGAACGCGTTGATGACCACGGTTTCATAGACGTTTCTTTCATAGACGTTTCTTACCGCACGCCATCACATGAACACGGACCTTAGTGCGAATTTTCGAGGAATGCAAGGCTGCTATCTGCACCGTCACCCTCCTCTCCCATTCCGTGCCAACGCTCCTTTGAGACTCTTCACGGACGCCTCTGGTTTCTCCATTGGTGCCGCCGTGATGCAACTCATGGACAGCCCTTAGCATTCTTCTGCAGGAAACTATCGGCTCGAAAGGTGACCCCTTCTTGGTCAGTTCCATCGACAAAAAATGCCAGGCCTACGCAGAAGGCACGGCACAGTCGCAGCGAAAGCTAGAACGACCTTTCAGCCACTCATTGGCCAACTGCTACAAGCTCACTTGCTTTAATACCCGCTACGACATTAATAACACAAACTTTTTGGTGGTAGGCCAGCCTTCGTTATGCTATTTTTCGTCATTATTCTGAGAAGCATGGTGTCCGCTATACACTTGCAAGGGAATTTCGTGCTAACTGTTCATGCAGTGGCTGACCACGATCAGGAGTTATGCCTGAAGTGAGTAGGCGCCACAGTTAATAGGTGAACAAGAACAAGCTTTTGTAATGGATTGGAGCATTGGACGACCCACTCCTTATGCTATTAGCATCATGCGAGAACTGCTTGTTCCTTCGCTGTTTTAAAATGCTATATAAGTCGTGTTAGCATGATTGCTTTCTTGATATTAAGCCTCCTAAAGGCAAGTTCGCCATCAAGTCCCAAGCACCAGCGTGGCTCAGTGGTGGAATACTGTGCTGGCACCCAGCAAGCCCGAGTTCGAGCCCCACTGTGTCATTGATACTAGGTTTTTTTCTAATTTTGTGTGATGCGGTCACGGACACCGGCGACAATGGCGGACAACTAGGCACTGGGCGTGACCCGAGTTTTGATCTCATAACAGCATTCACTGTAACACCACAACCACTGCCCCTAGGGGTTGGCCAGTTTACTACAGAGAACTTACTACAGCGCTTACTACAGAAACGGTCCAGGGCTGCGCTTCGAAAGAGTTCTTGAAATGCAGCCCTGCACCATCTATATCAACCACAAACTTGTAACATACGCACGCCTTCTCTCAACGTTGCGACGAACTCCTGCCAGTTCAGCAAAACCAACTCTCGTTCATCGAGTAGTTAGTTCATCACTGGCATCCAACATGTCAGCGGGAAAGACAACGTGGTCACTGATGCACTTTTACCTGTAGCCACCGTCAGCCTGGTGCAGATAACAGCCGACGTCCTGAGGTTCAGACCATGGACGCCAAACTTCAGGGCCTTCTCAAGGGCACATCCTCACTATGGCTACAAGAAGTCCAGATTCCAGGATAGGCATCCACAGTCTGTTGCACGACGTTAACACCACAAAGCAGGCCCTATGTGCCCCTGTCCCATCACCCTGGTCTTTTGAGGCAGCTCCTCAACCTCGGCTATCTTGGCATACGTGCTACTACATGTCTTGCGGCTTACCGCTATGTTGGCCCTCTATGCAGTGGGGATTTTGCACATAGGTGCGCACCTGCATTCCCTGCCAACGTGCTAAATTCACCAGGCACGTCACGACCCCACTCTGAACATTCATTTTGGTCGATTCGCGCATGTTCACCTCGACTTTATAGTACCCAGCTGGACCCTACTGCTATGGCCTCACTGATATCGACTACTTATTCACTCACTGGCCCGAGGTATGGCCCCTCAAGGAAATAACCGTGGAAGACGTTGCCTCAGCCTTGTTCACCGGCTGAATTGCTCGTTTTGGCACCCCCCGTTACCCTTAGCCGGTGGTTACACCCACCAAGGACGACAGTTCCGACTCGCACCCATTCAGGTTCCTCGGACTGACTATCGATCTCAAATGCTCGAGAACCACTAGTTACCACCCCTGCGCTAATGGAATGATCAAGCGTTTCCCCCGACGATTCAAGACTGCTATTTTGTGGCACCCGGACTCAATTTGGCTCGAGGCCATTCCAGCTACACCAGCAGAGCTTGACTATGGGGAACCACTCCGCCTGCCAGGTGAATTTTTCGCAGCTCTGCCATTCATCACTACGGTGTCTGACGCCACCAACTTCGTCTCCCTCCTCCGACATACCATCACCACCTTACACCCGTCACCTGCAGCCCACCACACCAAGCCTACACCTTGTGTGTTCAAGGAGCTAGCATTGTACACGCACACTTTCCTCCACGATAACACCGTTTGGTCATCTTTCCACCAACTTTACAGCGAACCCTACTTAGTGATTCACCGCGACGACCAGAACATCATTCTGCACCAGTACGGGAACAATGTCCGTGTCTCGATTGATTGACTCATGCCCGCATACATCGCTGCAAATGAACCAGGCAGCTCCTCTCCTTCTACAGTCACAGACGTCGCAGCCCACTCCTTTGACACGCTCTGGTACACCTCCCAGATTTGTACAAAGCCTGAGGGCTCTGCATACCGCGGGAAGGGAGTAATGTGGCGACCACTGCGCATCCTCCGTCTCGTCACTGGATAGCCCGGCGTGAAAAGGCCACTTGCTGCAACAAGCTTTCAGAAGAAACAGGAACCGAAGGCTTACGTAATTACTGATGGCTATAAGCTGCCAAGCTTGGTTTTAAGATTGTTTCTTTAATCGTTTGAGCGCATTGTCAGCATGCTTGCCTCGCTGTGGCTACCATGTTAAGAAACTATTATGTTTTCAAGTTGAGATCTGCCCTTCGTCGAATTGGCATCCCGAAAAGGAAAAATCAGGAGAGGAATGAAGTGGTCAGTAAAGTGCCCCTAACACATATATAATAGCACTGTTTTATAAAATATGCCCTCAATTTTCTGTATGCGTGGCATGCTTCGAACTTTACAGTGCACCTTAAATAGTAAATCCATACCCCTGCCCTTGCTCCGGAATCTTTCCTGTGAATGTCGTACCTATGACGAAGAAGTTCCTTATCCTTTATAGAATCGTGTCGCATTAAGAAATCTTTGACTCAGCATTTCATTGTACATGCATCCTGTGCAATTGTGGCAAATAAGCGGTAACCAGGGCTGGGCAGAGATACCCGAAAAAGTATCCCGAAATACAGATATCAACATACATGGTGTGGAAGCCTAAAACAAGAATACTGAGATACATTTGTAATTGATGTAACAGGATATTTCAGACATAATTTTGCAAAAAGACAAAAAAGGTATTTTGGAATATACAGATACTGACATATCTTTCTCTATGTCGGTGATAGTCGTACTACGTACAGACATTTGTTATGTGCAGCATAATATTTAAAATGCGCAGTGCATTGCAACTTGAAATCAAATTTATTCACTCTTTTATCATCATATGCTGAGTGCCATTAAGACATTACAAAGGAGGCTTACACTGTACATCATTGTTAATAATGACATATATACATATATCAGTTGTGATAAAAAACCATGCTGTATGCGGGCAAGTGGCGCCTATTGTACACTGAAATCGGGATACTTGGCGGCAACAGTATTACCACGACACACCGAATTCTTTGCCTTGTTTGTGGCTTCTGCAATAATCTCCGGTTTTTCAAATGGGCGCAGCAAGCAATAAGAGGAAAAAAAGAGAAAAGAAAAGCACTGCTCATTCAATTGGTGTGAGGGAACGCATTTTAAATGCGACGCTGTTCGTTGGCACCTATCATGCAGCATACAATGCTCCTCGCAATAAAAACATCGCTGCTCGAATTCAAAATAACATTGTTGGCAAGCTCAAGCAGGCGATCATTCAAACACATTCCAGTTCTGCCCTAGGGTGCACAATGGGATGCAGATGGCAAAGCAGCTAGCTCGCTTTCAAGAAGGTAGGATTCAGTTTCACCCTCAGCAGAAATGTAGAAACGGTGGGTGCATATTTCGCCGCAAACTGCCAAGATCACAGATGAATAAATTTTGTCATTGTAAACACATCTGAGGTGATTTCTGACAAAAAATAAAAACAAGTAACGGGATGTGTCCTGGACAGTATCGGGATTCGGGTGATACATCATATAAGTTATTCACTACTGAAATACCAATCCATTTTTTAAAAGTACCTCAATACAGCAAAACAGATAGTCAAAAATAATTTCTGAAATACTATCGCGATACTGCCCAACCCTGGCGGTCACTTACCAGCAACCCGCCAGGAAGGTTTCCTGCATCTGCCAGTGTGAAGTGCTCCATCTTGTCGACCTGCTTCAGTCATCTGCCTCGATCACCCTTTACCTGGAAGCATTGTTACTCATTATTGAAAACCCACTCTCACGCAAGAGGTGTAAGGACTTGAGGGAGCTCGTACATGAGCTTTACCAATTGTATAGTTTTCAAGACACTCTACCAACATTGCATAGCAATGCTAATTCTCTCAGCATATCATCATTGCATGAAGATAATGTTTTAGCTGTCTTGCCATCCGGTGCACCTAAACGAAAGAATCATTTAAGAGCAGCATACTAGCATCATCAGCAACATCACAAGTACCGAAAGCGTGTGTGTGTGTGTGTGTGTGTGTGTGTGTGTGTGTGTGTGTGTGTGTGTGTGTGTGTGTGTGTGTGTGTGTGTGCGTGTGTGTGTGTGTGTGTGTGTGTGTGTGAGTGTGTGAGTGTGTGAGTGTGTGAGTGAGTGAGTGAGTGTGTGTGTGTGTGTGTGCGTGTGTGCGTGCGTGTGTGTGTGTGTGTGTGTGTGTGTGTGTGACATGAAGTACAAGGCCCCGCCTTCGCTCAGGAGGGTCAGTGAGCCGTAATTCGCAGGGTCGAGCCAGCAACGCTGAGAACAAGACCTGCCTTTAATGTTCGACTCAAAATAATCACGAACAGCCTTCCACTCGTCTCAACACGGCACTAACGCACACAGGAGGACCAAAAAAATCCATAAAGCATAAAATGTCATAAACCATTCGTTAAACATGGTTGTAGTACCATAATTTATCTTGCTAAGATAAACGTAAACCCAATTGTTTGTCTCACTAGGCACGAAGAATTAAATGTGGATTTTACCTATTCCTAGAAGCGTTTATAGGATGAACATTGCCTTACAGGCTACCTTACCTATTAACCACCTTAAACCACGAAGACATTGACATTTTGTCCTTTCTTCTGCCATTTAGAACTACCTATGAATCTATTTAAATTTTGCAAGAAACGTCGCTACGATTGCCTGTCTTTGCATATTTTAAATAATTCTTATTACTGTATTGTATCTTTTACTGTGATGTCTGTGTGTATCAGTGTTTTTGATTGTGATTATTTCTGACATTTGATTATAATATGTGTAATTATTTCTTACGATTAATTCCCAACTATAGCGCTGTAGATATATGTAGTTTTAAATAATCGAAATCATCATATTAGATGCTTCGCCCAGCTAATTCACTTTCCCGAATAGCAGATTTCCCGGAATTTCGGTCACTCTACTTATTGATTTTTGCTTTTAATGTTCAGCCAAGTCATGATACATATGTATTCTCTCGCTCTCTATTTGTGGAGCTTTGTTTCATAACTTTTGTATTCGTACTTGGTGCCATTTTATACTTGTAAAGTTTATTTTTTATTCTACATGTATGAATCTCTGTCATGTATTGCTGCTTTGCCAATTTGTGACTGGGTCGGTACTTTGTCAACCCCTCGAGCTTTTAGTCCCGTGCTCTTCGACCTATCGAAAGAAAAGAAATGTAATCTCTGACCAAAACAACTATAGCTAATTTAGGTGAATTGAACTAGCAAATTTTGCAGAAGATGCCGGACGTAGAACACATGGCCTAATGTGCACAGGAGAGTTGCAAGTGATGGCTTATAACAACGTGGCGCATGTTAAATCCATTTCTAATTGTTACAGAAAGCCGAGATATTATTTCACCATCAACCCTCTTCGCAAAGATATGATCACTGACCTAAAAAATTACAGTAATTCTGGCAGCTTGCATCTGCTAGCAGGGCATAATCGCAGGTATTTGCAGTGTAAAATAGTTGCAGTGTAAATAATTTTTGCCCCTTTAACCTACACAGGGTCCGCTAGAATTGCAACTGTTTATAGAGACGCGAGCCTTGCTTTTGCAGGTACTGCAAACTTAATGCTCCGCAACCTGATCTATCCGCAAAAGCTAATTTTATTTTGGAAACATAATTGATAAATAGTGCTACCGTGTTGCAGGAACGACTTGCTGACAACTAAAACTCGCACAATTTAAGCAGCAGCTACATTTCTACATGTATAACGAGTGCGTCAAACACTAATTGCCAAAGTAACGTGCTATACCAGCAATGGTGTTACTTATAATGCGTATCCACCAACACTGCGAAACAAGGCGGGTGTTTTTGCACTCATCACGATTATTGCGAAGTACCAGATTTCTCACATCGTAGCTTGCCCGATAATATACAGGGCGACCATCCGCCGCTCAGTGGTGTATGATTCATGGGCAACAGACACTGCTAGTGCATCAGATGTAAATCTTTCGTAGTCTTCCTCATTTTATTCTATATCATGCAGCATTTTTTCTACAGACAGAGCGACTCTTTCTTTAAGCGATCCATGTTGCCCCCCTTGGGACTCTTTTCTTAAGAGGCTGAACTGAAGCATTAAGTTTTGCGGACAAGCATAATGCAGCGATGCTGGATCTTTTTTTTTTTTTTTCGTTGACACCTTCAGGCATTTCAGAGTAACGCAGCACAATCACCCATTGACGAAGTACTTGTAAAGCAGCTACCGCCTCTGAAAAAAAAAAAAAAAAAGCAGCGCACCCGAGGAAAACTCTGTGAAGTGCGCCGCTCACTACTCACCTCGCTGCCATCAGCACCCCTAGCGGCATCGGCGCGCCGAAGGGCCTTCTCCGGCAAGCAAACAGCGCCGCGCTCATCACACCTCCCCGTTCTAGCCACCCTAACCCAAGTGCTAGCCGCATCAGTGGCTCTGGTTGGGCGACGCTACGACTGTTAAGGCTGGCAACCATTCCGCAGAGCTTCAGTTTTCGAGGTCGGCAACTATGACCAACAGCAGACGATGCTGACAAGTTGAACACGTTGGTCCACGTTCATCATAAAATCGGGGCTTTTACATTTTCACAATGCGTTATTCGGCCGCATTTGTTGCGTCACCATAGTCGTCCGTTTTCTAGGAATATTACGCACTTTACTTTTTGTTGTTTTTGGCGTCGTTACCGCAAACAAGTTGTATTGCTCGAGTTGCATTTGGCACGAGGGCGATCTTTTACAGCTAGCAGGAATGCAGACGCCAACACGCATAAACGCTTTGTATTACAACAAAGAATAGGTCTACAGTGGTAGCAGCAATGCACGCTGCCATTCCGCAATGCTATCTACAAATAGCGACAGGTGTTCTGTAAATAGACTAGTCAGTAATGTTTGCGATTGAACTCGGGTGTATATCATTGTGCGCAGCTTGCTGACGCACTTTACTTTGCCTTTTACAAATTCACATTGGCTCTATAACATGTCACAATGAGCTCGACATATATTGAAGTGACTAAAGTTTCAGCTATGCAAAGGTTTAGCATGTATGATATATTCATTACAGCTGGTATTAAATGTATGTGCATATGAAGTAGTCATGTATTATATGAGAGAAACTATAGCTTGTTTTTAAAAGCAAGGAAATATGAAGCATAATGTTTGTTTACATTGCTCGCAAGACACCTAGTTCAGTCGAAAACACGTCTACTTTGCTACAACCTATTCACCTCAAGATTCCTGTTGCTCACCTCATCTTCTTTTCCCATTAGCTATATGGATCATTAAATACCTCGACACAGCCTCACTGCTACACGGACTAACACTGATGTTATAACCAGGGTTTTATTTGGAAGAGTAGTGTCAGCATGATGCGTGACAAATTTTTAGTGCATCAGCTTCCGTCCTCAAGTAATTGTTAGCAGAAAATATTCTCTTTGGCTATGTTCACAACAGTCCAATGAAAGACGTGTTTGGTTGAAATGCTTTTTTTTATGCAAATGAAGCCATGAATTTCGTTCATTAACGTAGTTTTGTGCTTACTCTAAGGTAAACCTTTGTCATTATCACTCTATATCTTCACCTCTTTTTGGGAGCCTGAATTCCTCTGACCAGTCAATATTCTGCTAACTGGCACAGACTGCCAAATGGAGTAAAACATGGGCTGCATCTAAGGCATTCCCTCCGTGATCTGTTGAGATGTGCACAACATCTCCTCCTAAGAAACATTTCTAGCTTGCAATCTTTTTGGGGCACAATCGTACCAGTAAATTCAAACAATTTGTCACCTCTGAAATTTATGAATTATAGGTTCTTGCTGAGAATGTAAATGTGCTGAAATGAGTAAGGCTTTGGAAAAGACAAAATCTGTTCATTCCTCAGTGGCCAGAGAAAACACTTATGTTCACATAAGCCACAACAACAGCCACAACATAGCGTTATACGCTGTGCAAGACCATTCTATTGGCACATGGCATGGCCTTGGCTTTAACTAGCTGTCCTCGGAACAACTTGTGATGCATTTCGTGATGTCTTCTTTTTTGGCTGCCAAGTTAACCAGTATAGACTGTTTTGCAAAATCTGCTATAGTATCCTGACTTCGGACTGGTGTGAAAGTCCTTGAACTTTAGCAATTTATTTTCCCGTGTGCATATGACCTGCTATTCTTTATGTGCTTGTATGTGTGCCTTCACATTTTGCATGCACATGGTCACGGCACCAATTGACGACGCTGAAGTGAACAGAAGAATGTGTGTGTTCTGTCACAGAGGCGTAGACAGTTGTTTTTTTTTTTTTTTTGGGGGGGGGGGGGGGAAGATATTGTAGGAGGGGCACGACTACGATCCTAAGTGGGGTCCCGTCCATAGATGTGATCGAGCGTCATTATGTACTCTGTATACTACGAGAGACAAAATTTGATGGGCACGAGCCCGGTGTGCCAACCCCTGGCTATTCCACTGGACTCCAGCAGCATTGCATGTATACATAGCTTTTTTGCAATGGCAATGGGGTGAACATGTTGTGACATGGGGACTTGAGATGGGGCATTGGCATGCTGATGTTTTTGTAATATCATCCATGTTTACAGTAAGCAATTTATATAAATAATTATAATGCAAACTGCCCAATCAACACTACAAAATGATATAAAAATTATGTCGGTATGAAGCCAAGCCATTGTACTGAATGTCAATTGATCGTGCATTCACATACTCAATGCAAATCCACAAATGACAAGTACTGCTTCATTCCTCCCCATGTTGCTTATATTACAGAGACCACAGACGCAGCTAAGAGATAACACCTAAAAATTATTCAGTTTGAATGTGTCAGATCATGCACACTCACACAAGTACGTACATAGTATACTGCCCTCCCACTCCCGATTTCCTCAAAATAAGCTATGTTCTAGGCACGATCTTTTAAGTGATAAAGCCAGAACAATCATGGCAATGGTAACTTATTGCACTGAAAGCAACCTTAAGTGGGTCTTGAGAATGGCACTGCGCATGTTCTAAAATGCCTTCTTCACAACTTATCTGCACATTCATTATTTGTAGTAACATTATGGTGTCGCACCAAACGCCAATAAAAAACTGTACCCAACGAATGATTTTGAGTGGGAATAAATCCAAATCAGCTTTCTCAAAACATGCCTGTACCCAAGCCAGAAAATATATGTTGTCTATTTAGAGCAAAAAGTTCAAATGTAGGCAATTTAGAAGTGCCTGAGTAGTTACACGAAGGATCTAGAGATGGCGCAACCATCGCGTGCAATGTCTAATGCGAGATCCTTTAGAATTTTGCGCTTCCTCCTCGTCTTTTCACTTCCACCTCTTCCATGAACTCCACGCTCACAAAATATGAAGTGTTGTGTGATCCTACAACAGGCCGGCTGCTCACCCACCTCGGAACTCTCCACTGTGAATTCATACCTCCGCGTAGCCTCACCCATTCTTGCATATCAACGCTTATTAAATTCAGTTAATCCTTGTTGACAAAAGCAGTGTGTTTTATCGGCCACTAACATAAGTCATGGCGTCAACACATAACCATTTCTAATGTCAGTGCATCAGCCATGAAGAATATTCTTGCACCAACCAGCAAAACTTGACTCCAGGGGCGATGCTGCGGGATAGTGGCGAGCCTCCAAGCAGAGTTGCACGCTGAACCTCAAGGCTAGCACCATCTGATCGGCAAGTAGCACTTGTTTTCACTGTCAAAGGCTCTTCACTATTCAATTATGCTCATGTCGTCAGCCTTCTCGACCAGCATTTCTTAAAAAAGCAAAATGAACTGCACTCGAAATACTTCTTCAGAACTTGCATACAAAGGATTGAAATGCAGTTCGACAGCATAACTGATTTGAAGCTCCACGAGCAAGACTGCACTCTGGAAGCGAACAAGGAAAAGGTCCTGACCAGATCGTCTGTAGCATCTACGAAGAACAAAGCTGAAAATGTGTGTCGAGCCCATGAAGCAACTGCAATTCAAAGGCAAGCATTTACAGAGGTATAAAGAATAAAATCACTTCGCGGCAAATTGTAAAAGTGGCTGAGTAGATTGACCTGGCTATAAATAATGAGGACGAAACTGTAGTATCGTGCGGCGGATGCGCCGAACAGAGAACACATGGCACGGCGCTGAAGCGCAGGCCGACAAGGAGTACGCAGCAACCGATAGCCATGCAGGAACTCTTTTTTTATATACACAAGCATCACTATAGGATGGATAGATATGGCTGTACCCTTTAGATCAAGCGGAGGCTAGCGCCACCAAGCGGTAACACTTATTGAACCAAAAACTAGATTTTTTTTTCCTTTAAATAGTGCGGTTTAGGATTCATACTTTGCATAATGTTCCAGCCATTTGTGGGGAAATGGACCCAGATCATTGGTAATAATTTCTAGTAATGCCGAAGCACATTTGTCAAAACATCTTGTAATGTTCTGTTTCTCTTCAGGTGTATTTTCATCCAGCGGGAATGTGAAAGCCAGGCTACTGACAAAAATTTTAATGGATGCAACAACTCTATGCGAGCAAAGCGGCCTCTACTTGGATTACATTTGCTGTGATGGTGCACCCTGGAACAGATACATGTGGAACATCCTTGGAATACGCGTCACCTTAAATGACATTCAGTGCAGAGTCGTTCATCCGTGCAACAAAGACAGACAGATTTTTGTACTTTATTTCGGATTTCCCTCACCTGATAAAATGTGTGAGAAACACAATGATGAAGCACGGCTTCAACACCCACAACGGATGGGTAGGCTTGCTCTGATAATTCAGTGAAATTTGTATACGTGATATGTACTGCTCACCGCTAATGTTAATGCTTAACAGTTCCTGATGCAACGTGCAAATTTTACAGGCTCACTGGGAGCATGTGTCAGTCATGTGGAAGCTTGACAACAGTGCCATCATCTTGAAAGTGGCACCAAAGCTGACTCGATCGTATATCTTCCCAAATGGATTCGAGAAAATGCGAGTGGAATTGACATTTCATGTTTTCAGTCCGCAAGTTACTCGATGTATGGATTTCTAAAAAGATCAAATCGAGGCTCGATACGCAAATGTTGGGCCAACAAAACTCGTCATTGGTCTCATGGCGGAATTGATCGAGGTTATGGCGTCCAGGTTCCCAGCAGCAACTTAACGGTAAATGTGAAATATTTGCCCTGTCAATAATTTGGCCAGGCATCAATTTTTCTACGCTTCATCCACTTTGTTTCAGACTTCATAGTCGAAAGAAAGCTGTGCTAGACCCGGCACTCAAGTTCCTTGATTTGTGGGAAGCTCATGCAAAAGGGCTCGCCTTTCTAAGAAAAAGTACCGCGGTGGGATTGCGTGTGACCTTGCAAAGTACGAAGCACCTCCTGAAGTACCTGACTGAGGAAGTTCACTTCAAATACATTATGACTGCTCGCCTAAGCCAAGACTGCCTTGAGCGCTGTTTTGGAATTGTGCGGCAGGCAGGCGGTAGCAATGAGCACCCAACCCCTGCACAGTTTGTTGTCATCATGAGGTATATAAATATCAATTTTCACACGTAATGTCGCCTGTCGTATAAACATGTTATATATCTCACTACATTTGACTGCTGTTGTGGGTAAGTTATGCATTGTTTATTTATAGATGTCTAAGCTTCTGTAGCCTGGTGAAGAGTCCCAAGGGCAGCAACGTGGCTGACGGAGTGGTGGAGTCTCTTTTGTCCGTAGAAGAAATGATGCATGAAACTGTATATGGCGAAGAAGACAACGAAAGACTTCCATCTGATGCTGTAGAAGTGTCGATAGATCATGCATCGTACACTGCTGAGCGAAGTGACTCCCGCCTTGTATAATATGTCCCAGGTTACGTTGCGAGAAAGCGTATACTTAGCAATAATTGTGATGAGTGCAAGAACGCCTGTCTTGTCTCGAGAGAAAATGTGCCAGGAAATCTCCCAGCCCAGGCAAGCAAGCTGTGGGATCTCGGCGGACTTCTGTATCTGTCGAATTCCCTTTATACCCTCATCCTGAACCTTGAAAACAAAATCACTCTTTTCTTGAGCTCAGCACGTCTTCACGCCAAGTCAGCCATAGAGATGTTGAAGGGGATTGGCGAGACACAACAAGTTGGCTGCCCAAAGCATGGTGCTCTCTTGACCAAAAGTGTGGCGCGACTTTATTGCCTCACTTGTGTCCACTTTTTTTTAAAGGCATGAACCAAAAAGAAGACGAAAAGAAAGGGCAGAGAGTTAAGCCACGCGTACTCTAGTGGCAGAGCATGAATACCTTGACATGCATGAAAATAAAGTTATGTTTTTGTTAAAAAAGTGTCTCCTCTATTTCTGCTGCTGGGAACAACTCTCGAGTCACAGGCTTTGTGGCATACGTAAGCTTTAGCGCTCTTATAGCGTTACTTATCTAAGTTAATGAGCAATTGTAGGCTGCTAAAACTTCTACATTCCGGAACCGATAATTGAATGCCAAGTGAGAATATAAGCTGCGACTCGCACAAGATTATGCGTTCGCGGCGGAACAGCAAAACGAGGCTCTTGTACCGACGTTTCTAGAAGCTCGTGGATGAAGGAACTTAACATGCTCTAAGTAATACGAAGCCTTCCAGTAATCGCAACGTCTCGTAACATCCCTGCAGTTCTGCCGTGAGTAACCGAAATATTACCAAATCCACAAAAGTTGGTGTCGGGTCTCGCTCATATGCCTTCTCGAGAATTGTTTTCAGAGGCGAGAAAATAGAGATACTTGAGCCACGTAAGACATTACGTGGCTTAAGCTCCATGTATTGTCGTGCATTGGCTCAACAAAAAAGGTTTTCACCGAAAATAGGCGACCGCCATATAGCGTGAGAGCAGGCCCGTAGCCAGAAATTTTTTCGGGGGGGGGGGGGGGGGCACTTGCTAAAAACTTGGGGAGAATGGGCCCCTAGCCCCTTCCCCCCCCCGGCTTTGGGCCTGCGTCTAACTGCGCGAGAGAGATTTCTGCGGAGATCAGCGCGCGCTCACTCGTACATCGTTTGCGCAAGGGTACCCGCGCCTCTGCGTGCAGCGCTCCAAGCGGCATCGGCGCGCTTTGGGGACCGGTTTCAGCGGCCACTTTTCACACCTCCACATTCTAGCCAGCCTACTGTGGTGCTGCTTTGTTGCTCACACCATGCGGTGAAGCACTGCATCTGTACTCGTACACTTTTCTCAGTAAATTTTTGTTGTCTAAGAGCCTGGAGATGTTCCAATATAGAAATTATGCCCATGATGTGAATAATCCCTCTATAAATGAGATGTCTAATGAACTTCGCTATTTGCTCTAGCGTCACCTCTATCCATGAGCCGTCTCACTCCGCATATATGGCATTCCGATATATGCATCTAAGCATAGTTATTTGCATTTTTTGGGCATAATATTAAAAAATAACATCACACCCAGTTGAAAAGGTTTCCTGCTACTCTATGGTAAGGGCCATTATGTGCTCCGGTGGCCTTCTTGTCTCTGCAGCCGGCGCCAGCATGCCATGCCCCAGTGACATGCGAACCTGACACGTAACTATAGTAGTTATCATATTGTGCACAAAGGTCATCAGTTACACACTTGCAGCAGAGATGATAAGTTGAGTTTGAAATCAAAACAAACCCATGAACGGCTGAAAATGTCTCGGGTGGCTGTCATTCTCGATCCTCGCACTCTAACCTCGTCCTCACTCAATTGAGGTGCGGTTGCAACACAGTTTTCAGTGGCGCATGCTTTTTGCAACACAGGTGCACCCCCATTCGCGTGTGATGACGACATCATAGGAGCGACTAGTGACACTTGATGTGACCCTCTGTCTGATATACCAATGCAAGCAAAACCAAACCAGCTGGAAACTGTCAGAGAAGGCCACCTCGACACTTTAAACGTGCAGCGGACCTTCATAAATATCTTTTGTAGAATAGATTTTCTCTGACTCCTAGGAACAGCTTTCTGTTGAATATCTGGCATAAATTTTTTGCAATTATTACTGCTCAACATAGTCAAATTGCGAATCTGACACTTTAATTCAATATTAGGCTTGCAAACATTCTTTTCATAGCAGAACTTCTGTGTTACTGAAGCATAATCACGAGGGGCACGCACTTCTGTCAAGCTCGCCAGCCTAGTACACAAAGGACTGTCAAAAATCTCTACGTTGCCAAAACGCGCCAATTCAACTTGATTGTGAAAGTTGGGTAGCTGGACTAACTACTAGAAAGTGCTCGGTACACAAGAAACAAATTTACCATAACAAAATTGATGATCCAAACTCACCAGTGATCGATTTTAATAGGCATAGTAACGAAAGAGTTAGGGGGGGGGGGGGGTTGCTACATGCACAAAAATATCTTGTATGCATGCTCCTCTTCAGGGCGCATGCACGCAACTACACGAATCATAAACTGAGCTGTGCACTTCTAAATATTTCAGGGTTTCCATTTCATGAACACACTTCACAACACTCGATAGAATCGCCCAAATGTGAAATGGTCCACTGAACTTTGACCACAACACAACACACAACAGCACTCATACGGCGTTACGCATTACAAATGACAACAATGATGGGCAATAAAACTAACGCTTGCAAGCATTCAAAATTTATGCACACAATTTGCTGCGACGAATGGCACACACAGAACACACCCGACACAAACACTTGTTGCGATAGTTACGAACTTTTCACTTCGGCGCGCAGTGAACTTGTACCCCGATTAAAAAAGGTGGATGATTACATCATGGAAATATTGTAAGTTTCCCACGATTACACTTGAAATATGGACGGTACAACCCAGGAAAGACGCGCACACACACGAAACGAAGACGACATTCACATCTGCAAACAATTTCTACACTGCACTGATTCCTTCGTTTCTGCTGTCGGTCGCACGCCTTGACATTCCAGTGAACACTGGCTGGCTACCGATACCTGTGCAGGAGTCTCACAGTGCCTACGATAAAATCGGCTGCTTTTCCATGTGACTCCAGCAATTGGCCGTGAGATCGAGCAGAGTGGCCGCCTGGCCGCAACTGGCCGAAACGGTGATGTGTGGATTGCTCCATGCATCGTCTGCTAGCCAGGTCGTGCTTCTATGTGCGTTCTCGAAGTGTGGTTTGTCCAGTCGTGTCAGCACGAGTGTAACTGTTTCTACATATGCCTGAAACAGCGTACGAAAGCATTTGGTCTAGCTCCGCTGCTAATACATATTAATAACAACGACAAGTGCAACTTTCCAGAGTGCTGTTTATTGTCGTCGTACCCTCCATTCACCAGAATAATTTCAGAGTGGGTGGCACTTTCTGTTTCAAGCACATCGCAAAATGCCCCCGGCAATCTCCTAAACAAGAGGACTATTAAAAGCCGTGTGAATGCACTGTTTATAGCGACTCGGTTGAAAAAAAAAAAAAAGTGGCTCCAACTACGGCACTGTAGTTGATTAATCTTGCTAGGAGCCTTAGATATGTTCATCTGGCCGTGGTACCACTACATAGACATATTACTATCACATAAACTGTGAGATTTCAGTCTTACACTGTACTCAAAACAGAGTTACCATGCACAACTATGTGCTTAAATTTAAAAATGCTTCCAAGAGCCCAGACATTGAAAATATAATTGAGATGGCATGCCTTATATATATTGTCGTGTAATTTCACTGAAAATTTCAGGAAAGCAAGAGGGGCATTAGGAGGTCTATAAACAGCACCAATTACGCAAGGAGAGCCATGCAGCGTTGATCTGCACCAAATGCTTTGATTATCCGGACATTTGCGTAATGTCACAAGCTCAATAGCTTTTTTTGTACACAACTGCTACTCCACCCCATGGGTTCAACGATCTTTAAGAATTATTTGACAGGAGGGGGGGTATTATTTCGCTGTCGGCTATGTTCTGGCGTAACCAGGTCTGAGTTACAATCACAATATCTCGATAATACGAAAAAAGAAGATGCTCATATAGAGTGGTTTTGTTCACTAGACTGCGAACATTATTTTTTATCAGCTTGAAATCTCGAGTTTAATTGCTACATTGTCAGTCGGACTTGCACGAATTTGTACTTTTCTTGCGTACTTTTGTTCGACATGTCCGCGCATCATTCCACGCATACCACTCGTTATCAATAACAATCTTGTGATTTATCAGTCGTGCCTTCAAGCCTCAGTCTCTCAGCTTTTGTGCTTTCCCATGGCTTTTTCCGCTTCCGTAGTGTTTTCACAAAAGTCATCCGAGACAAAATGCTACTTCCTTTTAATTTACTGCAGTTTTCGAACACCGCGTTTTTTTCTTCGTAGTCAAAAAGCCTCATGATTACTGGGCGTACTTGTCCTTCCTGTTTTCTGCAAAATCCAAGTATGCGTTCGACTTTGAATATGTCAAGTTTAAGCCGTTCTCAAAATACATCAGTTAGCACTTTTTCAATTTGTTCGACAGTTTCATAATCACTTTCCGGAATACCAAACACTATGAGATTGTTTCTACGACTGCAATCTTCGAAATCAGTCATTTTTTCTTGCTGCACCTCAATGGCCTTTACTATAGCTTTCAAAGTTGTCTCAAGGCAAGCAAGTTTTTCTTGTGCTTCTATACAATTTTCAGTGTCTCCTCTACCCCAGACGCCCTCTGATTTAGTTTACTTAGTTCAGAAGAGAATGTTTATTGGTCAACCTTAATTACTTTCATGTCCTCCTTGATTTCTTTCTGTCCTTCCAAAAGTTTTCTAGCATATCCTTTAAGTTGGGACCAGGATTTTGTTCTACATCATTACAGAGCAGCAATAACATTGACAAGCAGGAAATGGCGCGATCAAGACACATTTGGGGCATGGCACAACAACGTTGAATCTATTATTGCTTTTGAAGCATTTACCAAAGCCACTAACCTGGAAATACAGGACCGGGAGTTTAGGTGGCTCCATATTCACCATTCCCACGAAAGTCCTCGATGCCGACAGCCCTTAAGTGGCCTGTGCACTTCGTTTTCATTCTGGGGGCCGAAGTCATCGCCGTTCTATACACATGAGATGGTTCATCATCGATGACGTTTGTAGGAAGCCACACGGGTTGCAAGCGACGATGTTCAGATGCATTGATGGTCCGACTCGTGTCCCGGGCCTCCGTGAATTCACTTGCACAGCACAGCGAAACCTGGAAATACAGGAGCGGGAGTTTAGGTGGCGTCATCTTAACAGATTCGCCGTGCCCTTGCACCTATGTCCTTGCGAAAGCTACGGGCATTGAAGTGAATGAGTGATCATTTCCTTGCGCTAAGACAACATTTTGGGTCAGCAGAGGAGAGAAATGTTATGTGAAACAGAAAGAATAAAAAGCGAAAAAATAAAACACTGAAGAAACGTACAATGCCTTACAAGAAAATTCGAAAGACAGACTGTCATAATTCAATAGATCCTGCTGTCATCAGTTTTGTGGGCTTTTATCTGGCAATTATCTGTCCATAAGTATGTTCATTTATTTTCTTTTTTGAGTGCCAGTGCCTTCGATTGAGATACAGAGGTAACCAACCAACCTGTTGACAAGAAGTCTTAGAAGACGGTCCATTTGGCGCCGAAACCACTGCTGCCAAATGTAGTCGGTGCCGTGGCCTGCGTCCCTATATGGTCCTTCTTGAGTGTCACAAGCAGGCTGTACAGGACGTAAATACTTGAATGCAGTGGGTGCAAGCGCACATGGGCGTTACGCCACAGTGGCCGCTAACGACACAAAAACCAAGAACGAGCAGGGATCCAGGCAAGTGACGGATCAGCATTTTGACAAGAAGAAATAGTCTTGGAGGACATTTTGCATCAGCATCCAATACCAATAGTCCAATAAAATCCAAGATTTTGTATTGATGATGCAACATCTCCGATGTTATCAGACTTTAGGTATCGATGCAACAGTGGTGCACAACATGGCTCAATATGTTACATTTTTCGTCGTGTTAGACTAAGCGACCACCCAAACGAACTTCTCTACACTGGTGTTAGGATCAAGAATGTGCTCACTAAATTTTGTAACATAACTGAACACTATCGACTGCAAAAGGGGGAGCACCCTCCACGTTACACAAAGGTCAATGGAGCCCAGTCCGTACAATGGCACACTCACCGTCATCATGCTTAGCTCCCGATATATGCCAACCTGTATAGTTCTAATCTGTGCCAGTACTGACCTCCCTCCTAGTCATATCGTTGCTCTGTTTGAGCCTGGAGAAACCACTCTGGGCGATCCCGCAGGCCCAGGAAGTTGTCGGCAGATACGGTCTTTCCATGAACTCCCGGGTGGGAGCCCAGCCCAGCCCAGAAATTAACCAAGTTTGCATCTTTCTCTCTCGGTAATTTGGCGTCCAAAAAGCACGATGAGACTCCACAAAGGTGCGCTTTGAAATGTGATCATGTGTTGTTCTTGAAGGTGTACTGCCATGGCACAGTACACGAACCTCTATACCATTTTGCTTCCATTCAAATGCTACTGCTGCGGCCCAGATGGAACGTGCGACCTTCGTGTTAGCGGCTGTCTACCTCGGCCCTTAAGTAGCCATCCATTGTGGCACTCAACTGAAATAAGTGGGCGTATATTTAATATGAGACTGTTCAATGTATGTCTGTGTGTTCCACAATCGTACATATATTTAGCGTCATTTCTTTACGTTGCAGTGCAGTGCAGGCACGGTGGACCCAAAGCTGCCAAGTCGCTAAACGGAACACTTCTCTGCCTGGTGCAGGTTTTTCATGGCTTCAGTGCTTTTGAATGCGCACAGCCACTTTATGCGTCTTGCGACGACACGAGCCAGCTCATCAGCAAAAGCCCCACGTTTTCAACGCTGTCGTCACCCGACGACGCAGTTATACTGGCCTTTTCTCTCAAGCATCATAGCGTGACGTCATCATTTGGCGTCGCTATAAAAGAGCACCGGCACGATTTCGTCTTCTATGGGCACGGTGGACCCAAAGCTGCCATGTCGCTAAACGGAACGCTTCTTTGCTTGGTGCAGATTTTTCTTGGCTTCGGTGCTTTTGAATGCGCACAGCCACTTTATGCATCTTGCGACGACACGAGCCAGGTCATCCACGAACCCCACGTTTTCAAAGCTGTCGTCACCCAACGACGCAGTTCTACAGGCCTTTCCTCTCAAGCATCATAGCGTGACGTCATCATTTGGCGTCGCTATAAAAGAGCACCGGCACGATTTCGTATTCTATGGGCACGGTGGACCCAAAGCTGCCATGTCGCTAAACGGAACGCTTCTTTTCTTGGTGCAGGTTTTTTTCGGCTTCGGTGCTTTTGAATGCGCTTTCGGAAACTGCTAACTCGTCCTTTCATTGTGTGAAAGACTATACACGTGCAATGATGCTTGCATTATCGAGCACCTAGAAACCTGTCTGATAGATTTTGTAGCTACCAATGTTTGTAGATTGTGGGACCAATTTAAAAGCATATGCTTCTACTGTATCTAAAAATTTATACCGTCTAAATGTAAAAACGTGCATAAACATAGGCCCTGGATGACGAGAAGCATCATTAATCTCAAGCGTAAAGTTAAAAGATTAAAGGAAAAGCATGCTGACCCCAAAGTTATAGCTGACACTCTAGATAAGCTTGCACATGCCGTACACACCTCGAAGGAATACTACTTCAATACGTCACTCGCAGCTTTTTCGCAGCTCTCTGTTGTCAGCGGAATTGCCAGATGACTGGAAGTTGGCATGAATTCTTTCTTTATTCAGTACTACAAAATTATCGACCGATCTCCTTAACATCATCATGCTGTAAGCTTATCGAACACATAATAGCTCATAAATTAAATGAATTCTTAGAAAACACTCAGTTTTAACAAATCATCAACATGGGTTTCGAAAAGGATTTTCTACTACAACACAATTTGTTACTATCGTTCATACCTTTGCAGCTTGTCTTGATGCCAACGGCCAAATTGATGTAATATTCTTAGACTACACTAAAGCATTCGACACAGTTCCACACAATAAACTAATTATAAAGCTTCGGTTAGTTGGCATACCAGAATTATTGATCTCCTGGATGTCAGCTTATCTACTCAATCGCGACCAATATGTTCAGGTAGGAGAAAAACTATCGGGCTGCCTTCAGGTGACTTCTGGCGTTCCGCAAGGGGGCGTACTAGGGCCCCTTCTGTTTCTGTTCTACATTAATGACATTGTCGATGTAATTAGCACCCCGGTACAAATTTGTCTATTTTCTGACGATTGTGTTTTGTTTAGAGATGCAACCTGCATTAGTGACCAATGTGACCTTAATACTAACTTAGGCAATGTATCAAAATGGTGCGAACAATAGGGAATGCTTCTTAATGCAAACAAATGTGTGTATCTCGCCATAATGCACAAAAAAGTCCCATTAGACTGCACATACAATTTAGCTCACGCACCTCTACTTAAAGTAGCCTCCTATAAATACTTAGGCTTAACGTTAACAAGTACCTTATCCTCGAATTTGCGCATAAATAACCTCTGCTCTGCCGCTTTCCGTGAATTATGCCTTCTCCGGCATAACAGTGTCGTCTTTCACTTGCGAAACGCACTTCGCTCTGACGAGGGCGTCAACTGCTACAACTTGCTTCGCATGGGCTACATGGCTGAGCAGACGCTGGCCTTTTACCAAATTGCTGCCACGAAAAAAAACTGAAATTGCGGCGATCCTATAAAACGCGAACAGAAGCATATACATCATAACCGCGCGCGACGGGAAACTCTGAAAAACACGTGCAGAACGTGTGCAGCATGCAAGCAAAGCAACATGTCTTCAGGGCAGGTTGAAGGGGACAGCGGAAGAGTCAACACACGAGTAACCAGTTTTCACCCCACATTGACTGACAGCGCCAGGCTCTGCAGCGCATCCCTCGGCGTGGGTCTCCCCTATTACACAGCATATTTTATTCTTGTACTCGAATTCCCCGTGACGTATACATAAGCCTGCCTCACTACACTTCAGCCCGCAATGATCAAGAACACAAGATAAGAGACTATAAATGCAATACATCGGAAAAGGGTGTTTTCTTTTTTACACGCCGTTCTTCAGCAACTCTTGTTTTCCTAAAACTATCAGTCAGTGGAATCGACTTCCTCCCACAATTGTAGAAATTTCTTCAACGAATGCGTTCTTTTCTGCAATAAAAATGATCGACTCTTTCAACCGCTAAGCCCTATGGACTACGTGTGTGCGCCTGGCAGTCGCCATGATCTATACGGTATGTGAATTGTACACCATGTTATGTTTTGGGGTTAATTTGGCCTTGGGCTAGCCGAATGCTACTTTGTTGTTGTTTTTTTCTCTAATACATATGACTTTTTTGACGCAGCTGTGCTCACTGCAGTTGTGTATGTTTTGTGTCTTGCAAATCTACTTACCTTAATTTCTATTTTTGCACAAACTTATGTAAACCTGCAAATTTTCATGTTCTATTCCTGTACCCCCCCCCCCCCCCCACTGTAATGCCTTTATGGGCACTGTGGTTAATAAATAAATAAATAAAATTTCACTATGTTGTAACATTGCCTCGTAACATTTTCATTCTCCCATAGAACATATTTGAGTGATTAATCTTGTGACGGAAAACTTCAGCTTACTTGTTGGTTTTTCCAGCGTGCTGCAAGAGTGACCACTATAAAAAGAGGAGGGGCTCAGCCTCTCCCCCCAACTTTTCCCAGTGGGGAGGGGTCTCGCGCCCTTCTTGACACCCAGCGGATACCACTATGGTCATACGCGTCGTTACGCGCCGATTCCCTAATTCTGATCTCAGGCACGATCGAGAACGACCTCTTCATTTCTCAGCTTCGCTATTAGCTAGAGAACGCACTCCGACTTCTGCAAAGCGCCGTTTATTCCGTTAATTAAAACGGCCAAGGTCGCACACGCAGTCGCAAAATTCACCGCGCACGACGCGCACGACAGAGCCCTAACTAGTAAAGCAAAAGTACAGGGGCACCAAATTTGCCAGCAGTATGGCAATAAACACCCCACAATTTTGCAACTTGTTTATGCAACGTCAAACAGACCATTGCCAGTTGTACTCTTGTCTCGGCATAATAATTTTGACTCGATATGACGGCGGGCTGCCGTTGAAGGCACGCGTGCCAAGGTTTCCTGTCATGTATGTTCCCGTTATCGCCACACCATGCAGCATTAATCGTCGTAAGATCGCGTACACAACCTTCGCATTGCAATGTTATTAGAGCAACCCAGGAATTCCCTACCAGCGTCCTGCGAAATGCTCCCTTCTAAAACGTGCGCTTCCACGATGCCATGGAACTCTCGCTTTTAAGGTCCGTCACTGCGCTTGAAATGATTTAAATGCGGGGTCATCACGTACTCGCCTTATTAAGTTGTAGGAAACTCGGAAAACCTTGGAGTCCCGGCCATGGTGCTGGCGCGGGTGGTTCAATGACGGATGGATGTATTCGACCACGGAGGAAGGTGTATTCGACTGTGCCCTTGAGATTGGGCCAAGGGAGCGACATACCCCATAGAGCCAAAGGGGACCAAAATTATCCCGATAATGTTTTACTTTTAAATATTTGTTTAAAAAACAGCAACTCAAAATATTGTTTGTAATCTTCATTGCTGAGCGTAAAAGGAAATAATTTTCAAGAGCACAAAAGCGGTTTTGATAAGGCGGCTGGCATTATGCATAGCAGACGACACCATCGTCGTCTGCTTCTTCGCCATGGCTGTTCCCACTTACTGCAGCAGCCCCCTTTCTTAATTTCTCCAATTTTTATATAGTACATTGCAGTAAACTACTCACTACAAGCTCATAAGTATCGTGCATACCTACTTTAGTAAGTTATGATGCCACGTACAGGCCGAGCGAAATGACAACGCTGAGTACACAAGTTTACATCAATAAACCGTTTTATTGCGAGTCAATCGATCTATGTTTACATGAACTAAAAGCCGCGTAAGTAACATTTTAGCATGCACAGCAGTGAACAATATGCATGCATCAGCGTTCATGCGCAAAGAAGGTACGTACTACGCATAGCCCCAAGGAGATGACCGGAGCACAGAAGCTGCCCAGCGTTGGCTGATGTATGTATCGCACTCCACGAAAGCTTCGCTGCAGTTGGTTAACGTACTCCGCTAACGTTCCTACACTTGTGTAGGTACACCTCGTTGGCAGTATTCGGTAAAGTTTCTGTACCCTTCGCCAGCAGCGGCGTGACTGTTTGTTTTCTGGTCCGCGCGGCTACCTAAAGTTCGTCACTTTCCAATTTTCTATGCGTTCACACTATGCATGCTCCTGAATGGCTAAAATAATTGAGAAACGGTTTTTTTATGCCTACCTTGTTGAAGTGTTACAAATAAAAATTGTCAAAGTATTTGTTTGGGTTACGCCGGCAGTGCGCTGTCATCGTTTTGATGGTGGCGATGCCTCATGGCGCCAAATCTCGCATGTCATGACACCGTAACCCCCGACATGCGACTGGCCTGATCGGGCGGAGACTCACGTCACTTAGCCTGCGCGAAGCCCTGCCATCTGGGGAGAGGTGCGGCAAGACACCTCAGACTGTTTTGAGACTTTACTGCAGGGACCGCTAAATAAAGATGTATACTTTCGAACACACCTTTCAGATGGCGCGCACAAACATAAAAAGTTGCTCTATCTATCCAGTGATTCTTATACTTTGTGGGCTCTAGGCAGAGAGCTTGACAGTACAATAAAAACAATCTGTTTTAGACACGTATTGCTAATTTTGTACATTTTATCAAAATTTTCAATATAAAGGTAGGTGCGTGGCTCCTTTTTCATTTTTTGCTTTATAAGCCTAATTTTGTAAGATCAGTTTTTATGCTGCAAACAACGTACGACTTGAAGAATTGCTTGGGCTGAATGCACGGCTCTACTTTATTGGGGTATACCACAACACGCAATTCAACCCACTGGGGTATACGTGCTACCCGCTTGCAAAGCCTCTCGAGGTGAGCAGTGGGAGTTTTCGGGAGGCGGTTTGTGCGCCCCTCTCCATCATCACCCGCGCCTTGGTGGTTGAAAACAGCTTGCTGTCAGCGCCGAGGTAGCGGGGAGCATTGCACACCACCACTGCTGCGGTTCCGCAGCGAAGGTCTACCGCTGCGTCTGCGCAGCGCAGCGTGAGATCTTTTCCTCTTCTTATTTCTCTCTACTACTATTACTGCTTCGAAATCTATTCCTGCGTGTGCGCAGCGCAGCAATAGATTTTTCTCTCTTGTTGCTTTTAACCCTTCTTAGCTTTACTTACGCTCTCTTACACTTCTACTTCTTTAAATTCTATTACTGCGATTGCGCAGCGCAGTAATAGAATTTAGAGTAGTAGGAGTCTTATTTCTTTTCCTCTCTTCTTTGACTTCTACTTCTTTAAATTCTATTACTGCGATTGCGCAGCGCAGTAATAAAATTTAGAGTAGGAGTTCAATTCCTCTGACTTCATTTCCTCTCTTCTTTGACTTCTACTTCTTTAAATTCTATTACTGCGATTGCGCAGCGCAGTAATAGAATTTAGAGTAGTAGGAGTTTCATTTCTTTTCCTCTTCATTTCTTTTCCTCTCTACCTTTCTTCTTTGACTTCTACTTCTTTGAATTCTAATTCCTCCTCCTCTTACTTCTTTGACTTCTACTTCTTTGAATTCTAATTCCTCCTCCTCTTACTTCTTTGACTTCTACTTCTTTGAATTCTAATTCCTCCTCCTCTTACTTCTTTGACTTCTACTTCTTTGAATTCTAATTCCTCCTGCTCTTACTTCTTTTCCTCTCTTCTTTGACTTCTACTTCTTTAAATTCTATTACTGCGATTGCGCAGCGCAGTAATAGAATTTAGAGTAGTAGGAGTTTCATTTCTTTTCCTCTCTACCTTTCTTCTTTGACTTCTACTTCTTTGAATTCTAATTCCTCCTCCTCTTACTTCTTTGACTTCTACTTCTTTGAATTCTAATTCCTCCTCCTCTTACTTCTTTGACTTCTACTTCTTTGAATTCTAATTCCTCCTCCTCTTACTTCTTTGACTTCTACTTCTTTGAATTCTAATTCCTCCTGCTCTTACTTCTTTTCCTCTCTTCTTTGACTTCTACTTCTTTAAATTCTATTACTGCGATTGCGCAGCGCAGTAATAGAATTTAGAGTAGTAGGAGTTTCATTTCTTTTCCTCTCTACCTTTCTTCTTTGACTTCTACTTCTTTGAATTCTAATTCCTCCTCCTCTTACTTCTTTGACTTCTACTTCTTTGAATTCTAATTCCTCCTCCTCTTACTTCTTTGACTTCTACTTCTTTGAATTCTAATTCCTCCTCCTCTTACTTCTTTTCCTCTCTTCTTTGACTTCTACTACTCTAAATTCTATTACTGCGATTGCGCAGCGCAGTAATAAAATTTAGAGTAGGAGTTCAATTCCTCTGACTTCATTTCCTCTCTTCTTTGACTTCTACTTCTTTAAATTCTATTACTGCGATTGCGCAGCGCAGTAATAGAATTTAGAGTAGTAGGAGTTTCATTTCTTTTCCTCTCTACCTTTCTTCTTTGACTTCTACTTCTTTGAATTCTAATTCCTCCTCCTCTTACTTCTTTTCCTCTCTTCTTTGACTTCTACTTCTTTAAATTCTATTACTGCGATTGCGCAGCGCAGTAATAGAATTTAGAGTAGTAGGAGTTTCATTTCTTTTCCTCTCTACCTTTCTTCTTTGACTTCTACTTCTTTGAATTCTAATTCCTCCTCCTCTTACTTCTTTGACTTCTACTTCTTTGAATTCTAATTCCTCCTCCTCTTACTTCTTTTCCTCTCTTCTTTGACTTCTACTTCTTTAAAATCTATTACTGCGTTTGCGCAGCACCGTAATAGAATTTAAAGTAGTCAGTAACAAAGTAAAGCTTTCCTCATTTCTCTTACGCATCTTCTCTCCACCATCTCGTCTTCCCCCTTTTTCCTTTCTCCTCCTTGGCCTCCTTTTATTTACTTTTCTTTCTCTTACTGTTCTGTTACACGCAAACTAACTATGCTTTTATTTCTTACTACTTTTTTCACCCCTTTTTCACCTCCGGTCCGGCAGACTTTGTTTCTCTCTGAAACAGTCCCCTTTTTTACTTCTTTTTGTCATCTTTCTGTTTATTTTTTCATTCCTTCTTTGTTCTCATGTTATTTCTTTTGTCATTCGTTGTTTTGTTTTCATTCTATTGTATTTTTCTTTTCTCGATAAATTGTTACCTTTTTTTTAATTTTTCAATTTTTTTACTTCTCTCACCATTTCTTTCTTTTGCTCTTTTCTTTAGATTTTTATTCATTTCGACTTCTTTTGCTTGTTTTTTTTTCGTTCCTTCTTCCTTTTATCTATTCCTTAGTTTGTTATTTAGCTTCCTAATTGTTTTCTTTGTTTTGCTTTTAGTTATTATTGCTTCTTTGTACTGATTGCTTCCTTTTTATTTCTTCTAATTTTGTTTTTTTCTTTTAATTTTGTTTTTTTTTTCTTTCACCGCTGTTTTTTATTTTCTTGTTTGCTCCATTACTGTTTGCTCTCTTTCACTTAGCTTTTTCGCTTTTTTATTTTTTGTTCTGGTTTCCTGTAAACCTTCGTTTTGTAATCTTTTCATGTTCTGTTCTTCCCATATTCATCAATTCCTTCTTTCCCTTTCCCAATTGTTCCTTCTTTCCCTATTCGAATATTTTCGTTTCCTTTGTTCTTTTTCTTGTTTTCTTAATTTTGTTTCTTACTGCTCCTTTTTTCCTTTCAGTTTGGTTTCCTCACTACTACCACCCCATTTTCATTTTAGTTTTCTCTTCATCTTTCTTCTGTTCGTCCTTTCTTCTTTTCTCGTTTTGTCTTTTTCATTTCTTATTTTATATTTTTTTAATTTTTCACTACTATTGTTCTTTTCACAGTTTTCTCCTTTTTACTATGATTTCGGATGCATTACTTTTCCTATCTCCTCTTTCCTTCCATTTCTGGGTGTCCTCATTCCTTTTCCCTATTTCTCATTCCGTTCCCTATCCTTTTTAATCCCTCCTTCCCTCGTGAGCCACTGTTGAGTTGGCGAACGATGCAGACAGTTACCTTACTTTCGTCTTTACTTTTCTCCTTCGAAAATCCACAAGCGGCCCCTCTCGACTTCCTGAAGAGCACCGCAAAGGCTGTGTTCCAATTCTTCGACAGCACGTAGACTGCTTAGAAGACAGCACCGAGCCCGCACGGTCCGAGAATTAAAATGCGCCACCTCGCGTCGATAAGGAAAAGGTAAAATCGACAAACTCCACACTTGTATTTTCTGTATTATAATTGTATTTTCTGCATTGAAATAAAAAATTAAACATTACTCACAATGAGCAATTTTTATGTTTGTTTTTTTTTGTGCAAACGATCAGTCCAACGAGAATTGTTCTATCTGATCTAGTCGCTGACCCACCATCTTGTTTAGACAGCAAAATAGCCTGCATCATATTTGTCTACGATGCGACCTTCTTGCAACTGCATTGTTACCGGCAACAATAAGCATTCCAACGGGACTTAAGATGGTCACCATTCATTCATCTCTTTATTTAGGCGTGTACAGTTAGTACTTAAACACACCCAATATTGTTATGCAAGTTTCCATCACAAACTAGACAAATAAGTCCGACTCGTCCAATAACTCTTTCCTAGCCTCCAAGAACTCCTATACTACTATCTCGTTTATAGATGAATTGGAGAGAAAAGTCCCACCCATAACTGTCTCCTTTTCCCATCAGCACAACAGCTGCGGTGCCCACAGCCATGAAACAGCTTTACTGAACATTTCCTTTCAATATCACAACCCCCCCCCCCCCCCACTCTACCCTATCATCGGATGACTGTGCTCCTCCAGCAGTTTCAAACACGCCAGCTCTGAAAAGAACACTTCCAGCTTAGTGCTCCTGCTCATACATGATTTCAGCATAATGCTGAAGTCATGTATGAGCGTGATGTGCTTTTTACACTACCTATTATTTCCTCCCACGTTCAGCTTGCACACACGTGAGACCACAATACAGTTAACAACAATACACGATATGTTATCCAATGTGCAATATACCTACCACACAATCTGAAGTGATTCTTAAAAGAGAAAAGAAGAGAAAAGTGAGCCCCACTATTGTGTGCTTCAGTGAGCGACACCGCCACACCAGCTCACGAGGGATGGGGGTGAGGGATGGGGGGAGGAGAGCTAAAAAGGATAGGAGTAAAGATGTAAGAAATCCGAAGAAGGAGAAGAGAGGAAGAGACGTGAAGTGTGAGCCAGAGCGAGCGACGACAAAATGAGGGGATGGAAGAGATAGGAAAGATGGGAGCACGGTGACTTGAGTCCGATGACGGGGCGCACCTGCGAGAGCTCCTTTCGGCGTCGGTGGATGGCGTACAGCAAGTCCAGTAAGTCAGAGCTGCACGTCGGAGGTGGAAGGTCGTCGGCGGCAGGAGGTGACGTAGGACGAGCCCAGTCGGCCAGAGCTACGCTGACGCCGGAGATCGCAAGCGGAGTGGTTCTTAAGAGAAAGGAAGAGAAAAGTGAGCCCCGTTATTGTCTGCTTCAGTGAGCGACACCGCCACAGAGCTCACAAAGGGATGCGGGTAAGGAGGGATAAAAGGGTAGAAGTAAAGGTATAGGAAAGAGGAAGAAGAAGCAACAACAAACTGAGGGGATAGAAGAGACAGGAAAGATGGAAGAACGGTCACTGGAGTCCGAGGACGGGGTGCACTTGCGAGAGATGTTGACGGCGTCTGTAGATGGCGTAGAGCAGGTCCAGTAGGTCAGAGCTGCGCTGTCACCGAAGACAGCCGGCGACAGGAGGTGACGTAGGGCCAGCCCAGTCGGCCAGAGCTACGATGACGCCGAAGGTCGCGAGCGCGCGGAGCGCGCGGGCGCACAACCGGCCGGCACGAAATCCAGGGAGCGTCCGGAGATCGCAAGCGCGCAGAGTGGTGGGTGGTAGTGGTTACAATGAAGAGGAAAAAGGCACCTAATTTCTGTCTGCCTTCAGGCGACACGGCGCAGTGCCTTATAGGGGTGGGGGGAAGGAGGGATAAAAAGAATAGAAGGAAAGTAGAAGCAGAAGAAGACAGCCAACGAGAGGAAAAAGAAGGAGATAGGAAAGTGGGGATCCGGTCGAAGCAGTCCAAGGGCGGGGTGCCACAATGCGAGAGCTACACGGCATCAGGAGACCGCGGAGGGCGAACCAGTCGGCGGGAGCTACGCTGAAGTCGGAGATCGCGAGGGCACAACCGTCCAGCTTGAAATCCTGCGAGCGAATCGCAGAGTGCCCGACCGGTCGGCCTGAAATCCAGCAAGTGAGTCCACCACACAATTTGATTGGCTATGAAAGAGGAAAAGGAAGAGAAAAGCGCTGTCCCGTTACTGCCTCTCTGAATGAGGGCACCTCCACAGGAAAGCGCAGGGAAGGGGGAATGGGAATGAAAGAGTCAGAAGAGAAGAGGTAAGAATAGAGTGGTGAAATGCATTCGATCACTGGCCCCGCGCACGCGCGCAAGAAACAACGCAGCACACGCAACCGAGTGAAAGACCGCCGAGAAGCCGGAGACGATGAATGCGCCCGAGTAGTGAAAAAAAAAAAAAAAAAGAAAGTCACTCACACGCACACACCACCGAACAGGCAGGAAGAAGTTTTGGGCGCTCCGCAATCACGAGGGAAGGGGAGAGAGTGTCCGCTCCGACGAGAGAGGCTCCGTAGGAGAGAAGAAGGCCGTCAGGCAGGTGGGAGTGGCTAAGTAAACAGTCACGTGGGACTCCGAGGGGGCGTGGCGCGCGGCACAGAAAACAACAACACGTGGGATTGTAACGGGCCTCTTTAGAGGCGCGTGAAAAGGTTCGCGTCGCCAAAAAAGTCTAGGAGCGCATAGAACGCCCGGCGAAGTGTTGCAACATTCGCCGAGGGGAACAGCAAGTGTTCTGCACTCACGTGTGGCAGGCCGAGTTTCCCGTAGCTGTTGCAGAGCCGGCGACGAATGTCCGCGTATCCCGGGCACTGGCACAGGATGTGTTCAACGGTCTCGTCTGCCGGACACTGCACACACGAAGGGCTGCCACTGCCACGCTGTTTGGAGAGCAGTTGAGCTGTTCGGCCGCATCCAGCACGAAGGCGCAGCAGGAAAGCACGAGCACGCCGCCCGATTCCCGTTGACGGGAGGCGTGCGACAGGCTTGCCGGCTGCTGTGCGGGGGTCTGGGTGAAGAGCTCGGACGTGGCGTGCGATTATGAGTCGCGCCACATCGTAGTCCCGAACGAAGTTCGTTGTGGGAGTGGAGGGGTCGTGGGCGTCCCTTGCGAGCTCGTCGGCTGCCTCGTTGCCGCGCACTCCGACGTGTGAGGGCACCCACTGAAACGACACATCGCACCCACTGCGGATGATCACGGTGAACTTGCGCGTGATGCGCTGCGCGATCGAAGAGCCATTTTCGCCCCTCGCAAGGGTGAGGAGGGCCGCCCGAGAGTCGCAGAAGATGACGGCCGAAGACGGGAGGAGCTCGGCCACACAATCTCTCACCTTTCCTTGTATGCTGCCAAGCGAGTTCGTGCTTCCTGAGCATAGTCGTGTCTCCAAGAATGCAGTGACCAGGGTAGAACGCTGCGCTCGGCTTCTTCCTTCGCGCGATAAGGTAACTAGGCGACGTTCGCTTGACGGGCCCGTTTTAGCAGCTTGGCTTGCAGGAAGGAGAGGAAGAACTCGCAGATGCGGCGATTGATTCGTGCATGCAGACCCAGGAGAAAGACGACGACGCGAACGAAATGCGGTGAACGTGACAAGTACCCAGCGCGATCAAGCTACTACTACACGAGGTGCTGCTCACCTGAGCGATGACGCAATGATATTGCAAAGAGGGACGGACGGGTATGGCGAACCGCTGGGATCACACTGCCGAAGCATCAAGTGGGTAGCCCTGAAGAGGGCTGTTGTGTTCTCGTTGGCTGGCTGCAGGCGACGCCGCTGGCTTCTTAGCCTCCGAATCCGTACAGGGTGCGGCCCTGACGCTTGAGGGCGTACACGACGTCCATGGCTGTCACGGTCTTCCTTTTGGCGTGCTCGGTGTAAGTGACGGCATCGCGGATCACGTTCTCGAGGAACACCTTGAGAACGCCGCGAGTTTCCTCGTAGATGAGGCCAGAGATGCGCTTGACACCGCCACGGCGCGCCAGACGACGGATGGCCGGCTTGGTTATGCCCTGGATGTTGTCACGCAACACCTTTCGATGACGCTTGGCGCCACCCTTCCCCAGCCCTTTGCCACCTTTGCCACGGCCAGACATGACGGCTTCCGAAGTTTCTGCTTCTGCTTCGAAACGCGCCCGGAAAGCGAATGCTCGACACGATCGAGTCGCGGTGTCGGCGCCGGCCCGCGAGACTGAGGAGGAAGGCGAACGGCGCACGCCGGTTGGTCGGCGGCCAGCTCGTCTCTCTCTCCCTCTTTTCTTCGCGAGGAGCGCGTTGGCCGCGCAGGTTGCTGCACTGACTATTTTTCTGCACTACAAGATTGAATATACACGGCAAACATGCTTTCGTTTGTTTGTTTGTTTTTAATTCTTTTCTCGTTACTGTTGCTAAGTTTCTTGCCCATTCATTCACGCACCCTTCACTGCTGCAAAATGGCGTATCAGTCGTATCAGCTGCCCCAGCGGCAAGGAGACATCAAACCGAGTAAGCGACAATTCATGTACGCGTACGTACAAGCCCAGCGGATACAACGCGTTCGCTAAAAAACGTTTCATCGTGTCCACTGAACATGACACACGCAATATTTGTCAAAACTCACAGCTGCAACAGCTCACCTGTGTGCCGCACGTAAATAAACTGCACACTTAACACTTTGCGACTACTCGTCCCCGGCGTGTGCCCCCCCCCCTCTTTTTTTTTTTTCTTTTCTATGTTCTCGCTTTCTCTCTAATCACATCAATGCCTCATTTGCACGCACGAAACCCGTTTCACGGCGTCACTTTGACGCCATCCTTGTCGCCAAACCAAGGGACTAACACACGCGGTCCGGGCACGGCCTCATGGCCGGAAATTTCTAAACAAAGCGTGCTCGCGTTGTTGTGGACGCCGGCACGTGAAATTCGGCAAAGTAACAGCACCTTTGGCTGGCTACGCGTGTCTCAAATTTTACTGTGGCAGCTCCACTACATATCGCGATACGGCAGTTTCACCGAAGCCACGCAACGCGACCGCGCTCATTTCAGCATTCACGGGGACGGCAGAGAGTGAGAGCGCACCTCCTCTCGGGCGCGCCTCTCCTCCCGTAAACACGGACTGTCAAGCGGTCCGGTCGCAGCGAAGTTTCCCCATCTCCTTGCGGGGTGGTTCAACACCTGCCCGTTTCAAGTGCACGGTTGCACTGTGAGGAACCCTGCAAGGGTCACGCAATTACAGGCAAAACAGCCCTAACTCTAAAGCGCCTTACATAGGACGAGATTGGAGCGTAAAATGCACCACCCTTTATGCATTCTTTCTTCTTTACAGCGTTGGAAGAGTGTTCGTTCGCTGCATGTTTTACGCATGCGTACTTTCGCTTACATAATACCTTCGGAGGCTGACAACCTGTTAAGTAATCTATCAACGACTATCCGGACGGCATCAGCTGTGCAAAGAAGATTTGCAGTTGGCCTTCCAGAGCCGTCCAGAGCACACAAAGTAGGTCTACACATCGTGGCAACCAATATTTCGAAAAAAGTGAATTGCGTAGTATTATAAAGAATACAACTTTCAGAATGAGCAAAACTGCTTGGTTTGACCAAAGTACAAAGAGGTGCGATTTATACCACATCGATCCATTTATTGAATTAAAAATTACGCTGGCATTAGATAGAATATCGGAAACTCTAATTGACCGATTGAGGCTAGGCACGGCATACACAAAAACATTTGTTTTTTTTTTTTCTTTGCACAGACACGGCAGAGCTGAAAGTCCCGAATGCGAATGCGGATTGATAGATGAAGACGTATGTCACCTTCTCGTAGACTGTCCACATCACGAGACGCCGTCTTAAGTCCGAACAGTTGGCATTAGACCGCAGACCGTTTAACATGAAGAAACTTCTGGGTCCGTGGCCTACTCGAGTTTTACAGTCGCACGCTTTAAAAGCATCAACACGTTCTTTACAAGACAGCGGGATTGCTGATAAGTATTAAGAAATAACGAACTTTCATTTGTAACAAATGTACTTATTATGTACAGTATCACGTGACTCTCATCATGTGTGTGTTGTGAAATGAATGACGTGTCGACAATTATGTACACACGAGCGAATGCATCTTTATACGGACCAGACGTGTGCTCTACTGTTTTGTGCTGGTGGACCGAATATTATCGAGGGACATTATATCAGAGACTTCATTCATTGACTTTCGAACATTTACTTACCATTGTGTTCTGATATGTGCGTATAAGTGTAAGTGTGTCTTTGCATATCTCTGCCCGAGTTTTCTACTTTCCATGCACTGCTTTGTACGTTTTGCTTCAAGATACGTGTTCAAGTTTAACTCAACGGCCAAGGAGTAGCCGGCGCCATAATGGTGCGCCGACATCTCCTTACATATCATATCAATAAGAAAAAAAGATGCGCGCCAATGCCCATCTATTGTATTCCCTTCTCACGTGCCCCAATACCAAACTGCGCGTGCCATTTCTGTGGTGCAAGTGTGTTTAAGTAGTCGCAGTTTCATCTTTCACAATCATGAGGGTTCCCATATTGAAAGTATTCCTTCCCCGAACTTGTGGCAGGGACGCACGATGCGAAATTACAAAATGATCGCGCTTGAAAGCTTCATACAAATGCACTGTCGACCCGCCGAACATAGTCAGTAATCTAAAACAAAGCGGAAATAAACGGTGCGTCCGCTCATTCATTTAAGGTAAGTTTCCCACCACATTCCGAATGGAACGTACCACTCATTTGTGCCTAGCACAGGCGCATTTGTTCTTTCGAAGAGAACACAGTGTTCCGCTACACCGTGTGATTATGTAAACGTCAAGCCGAGCAGTGTCGTTTGCTGGCCGGCCTGGCTATGTTTCTTTCGGCGACGCGCAAACGGAGCACTCGGTGCGAAAACGGGAAATGCCCATACCTCGTGTCGACCGCCTTTCTTTACTGGATTTCGTACTTCTTTGTGCACTATATAAATCACCTGCGTGGTACCCCTGTCATGCGTACGCACAGTTTTGTTTTTTCCTTCACTCGGGCTGTCGATACTTTGCTTTCGGACAATAATTAGCATGCAGTCCGCCGCCACGCTTTTCTGCTTCTACAGCTATTGTCACATGCGTCTATATATTTCTCCCCTATCTTTTCTTGCATCAATGCTTCCGCACATTTTTCACCGCGCCACGCACTTTAAGCTACATTCACTCCTCCTACAGTCTCGAAACGGGCCTGCCCTGCGCTCTCAAGAAATAAATGCCCCAATTTCGTAAACAAATGAATGGCGTGGCAGAGAAGGAACTCTGCGCTGTCTGATGAATGTGGCTGTACCCTTCACATCGGGCGGCAGCTATCACCACCTAGCCATAATGCTGACCTAACAAACAGCTACATTTATCTTGTTTTTTTTCTCTCTTTAAATAGTGAAGTATAGGACCGCGGTGCTTTGCAGTGAATGGTTTAGTTTTCACTCTTGCCTTGACTTTAGCCACCAATAAGATAACCACCTTCTAGTTAATTCTACCCGCCTAAAGTCTATTTTGCCCTCCCCCGTCTCTAAACCCCGGTGCTTTTGAAAAACTCTGCGCCATCATTCTAAACTATAAGGTGAAGCCCTTTACATAGCATTATCAAGTGTTCGGCAGTTTCCTTCTCTCCGCATGCACTGCATACCGTGTATACCCCTTCATATTTGGCCCGACATGTCGGAGTTGCTCGGGCAAGCGCTGACGCGAGTTTCCTATTCTATCATTTCCCAAGAGCTGAACACACTCGAGTTCATGTTACCTTTTTTTGAGAGAAGCGGCCACCTTCCCCCTGTTTTTTTTTTTTTTTTTAATTACCACGCTCCTGGTTTTGTTTTCCCTCCATTACCGTACTTGTGGCACTTTTCTCCGCGCACTCGGTCTTCTCTAATTTACCTGTTCAACCTCCCCGAGCACACACGTCGAGCGCGGCACACCAACGCTCCTGCTAGCGGTGTTCAACAGAGAGAAGAGGATGGATTCGGAGCCGAATCTCTCAGCACAACCCCTATGCCGACGCAGACAATTTGGGTGGCTCTGAGAAGAGCCGTTGATTTGTCGTTGCTCGCTGTGGCCCACGACGCACGCCTACTTGGAGCTGGTGTACTTGGTGACGGCTTTTGTACCCTCGGACACCGCGTGCTTGGCCAGCTCTCCGGGCAGCAGCAGGCGCACCGCGGTCTGGATCTCCCGGCTCGTGATGGTCGAGCGCTTGTTGTAGTGAGCAAGGCGTGACGACTCGGCGGCGATACGCTCGAAGATGTCGTTCACGAAGCTGTTCATGATGGACATGGCCTTGCTGGAGACACCAGTGTCGGGGTGCACCTGCTTCAGCACCTTATAGATGTAGATGGAGAAGCTCTCCTTCCTGCGGCGCTTCTTCTTCTTCTTGTCCGTGGCGCGCACATTCTTCTGCGCCTTGCCGGCCTTCTTGACGGCTTTGCCAGACGGTTGGGGAGGCATGATTTCACACAACACGCACGCGAGACCAGAGTCGAATGCGCGTGTCCCCCCCGTCTCGCCGCGCTTAAATATGAGCGAGGGGTGTTGACGAGATCAGCACAACGCGCGCGCCCCATTGGTTCGCACGGCTTCTCTCTCTCACACTCTCATCCGTTCCCCGCGAGCGGCGGCGCGCGATGGTGGCAACGGAAACCATTCGAGCACGGCTCTCATCTCAGAAGGCAGCAGCTTTCTTGTTTTCGGCAACCGGCGTCGTTGGAGGTGTTGGTTGGTTCGAGTGGGAGGAGACCCGCTGTTCGCATGCGGTGACCCGGCGGACTCCTGCACAGGTTTTCGTCGGTTTTGGTGAGGTTTCTTGTCCCCTTTTCTCTGCCTTTTTTTTTTTTTTTTTTTTCAGGTTAGGCTAGCTCCTAACTGACTTGGTAGCCCCGTGGTGGTGGTACCACGATGTCTACCAGTCTGCTCTCGCAGATTAGGCCGCGGGTGCACTACGCACGCGTGCCTAAGGGCGTCGGCAGTGCCGACATTTGCAAAGAGCTCGTGAAGCGCTTCACGCCCAGTGAGCTGACGTGTGTTCAGGATTATGGCTTAGGGAAGTTTGAGGTGACATTCGCGAATGACGAGGCGAATCGGCGGTTTTTAGACGATCCCGTCCTCGCCATTCGCGATGCGAGGATCAGGTTTCAGTACCGAGGTGTTCGGGTCAAGGTGGTGCGCATCATTGGCTTCCCGGCGGACGCGGATAAGCGCATCATAGTACAACTGTTGGAGAGGTTTGGAAAGGTTTTGGAAGTGGCGCGAGAGGAATCACCGTATCTGCCGGGGGTCTCGACCGGCGTCCTCATGATCAAGATGGAGATGCACAAGAGTGTCCCCAACCTGCTCGAGGTGAGGGACGTCATCGTCCAGTTTGAGTATGAGGGCGTCGCGCGGGTTTGCCGGCGCTGCTACAAGACTGGACACCATGCGGCGAAGTGCACTGTGCCACAGTGTGTGCGCTGTGGGGCTTTTGGTCACGACCAGTGCGCGGTAAAATGCAAGCACTGCGGCGGCGATCATGGCCCCTCACAGTGCAAGGCGCGGACGAATTCGTCGGCCGCCCCGCCTGTAGCCTCTTCTTCTTCCCAGGAGCAGGTGAGCGGCGTTGCGGAGGATCGGGAGGCTGCTCCAGGGGACGCCGAGGGCTCGACCCAGCCACAGCCGGAGCCCATTAGCGAACGGGCTCCAGGAGGGGAAGAGCAGGAGGCGGGGTCGGAATTAGCTGAGGCCCCCACCCTCTCTGCTGCCGCCGAGCCGTCGCCGGCCTCGCCTGCCGGTGCGCCCGGGACCAGCCCTGCTGACGCGCCTGCTGCCGAGGAGACACAGGAACCCATGAGCTGGACGGACGCTGTTCGGGGCAAGAAGCGGCGCGCCAACCGATCACCAGGGCCCTCCAAGGAGAGGCTGGCGGCGGCTCCGAGCGGCGGCCCCGGCAGCCCTAAGGACGACCTCCCGGTTCCGAAGCGAGCCGCAGCGACAGAGTCCGACGAGGAGTCCACCTCGTCGACTGTCACGGACGGTACCACGGGTGAGTTGAACAACAGTTCTTCTTGCCCTAACTGTGGACCAGGCAATTGCGAGTGTTCGTTAATGTCTAACACAGTGTACTCGTCCACGAACGAGGATTCCCTCTCCGAGGGGGACTCTCGTTCGTAGGTTTTATATTAGGTAGCTTTTCAGCAGCTGATACCTTCGAGTATCTGCTGTTTTCTTCTCTTCTGTGATTTTCTTTTCGCTTCTTGCCTATTCTAGAGTCTGTCTTCTCTCCTATCTTTCATCATGGCTTCTTCTCTAACTATTGCTACCTTTAATTGTCGGGGTATTACTAGAGCAGCGAAACAAGCTGAGGTCATTCATTTAGCTCGGTCTCGAAAAATAGACATTCTCCTTTTGCAGGAAACTTTTGTGTCTAAATTGCAACAGATTAAGAACTTTGACAGAACGTTTGGCACAAAATCCTACTGGAATTATGGTGGCGCACATTGCCGGGGAGTTGCTGTCATTTTAATGCCACGATTCACCGGTTCTGTGCTACGCTACGCCAGGGATTCGGACGGCCGTGTTCTGTCAGTGGATCTTGACTCTGGCGTTAGAATTGTGAATGTGTATGCTCCAGCAAAGCGCGGACAGCAGAAAGATTTCTTTAATTCCCTAGATTCTTATCTAGTTGGCCCTTCCCGTGTCATTTTAGTAGGCGATTTCAACTGTGTTTTAGAAAAAGCGGATCGCGTTTCCCTCAAAGGAACTCCAAAGTTTAGAGACGGAAACGGCGAGCTAGAGTTGCGGGAGCTTGTTAAAGAGCTGGGGCTTGTCGATGCTTGGCGGTCCCTCCGTCCTCTCCAGTCAGGCATGACTTGGACGGGGAGGGGGAGCCGCTCGAGGATCGATCGTTTTTATGTCTCGCCCTCGCTTGCTCCTAGCATGCACTCTAGCTGGCTGTGTTCTTCCGCGTTGAGTGACCATAGCCTCCTTGCTCTGAGATTTGCCGACTCTAGTTTGGTGCCATGGGGCAAGCGACCGTGGCGTTTAAATCCACGGCTCCTTAAAGATAAGGACGCCACAAAAGATGTGGCGACCTACCTCATAGGTTCACTCCTTGGCGAACAGAACTTAGACGGTAGCGATTGGGACACGGTGAAGGCCGGAGTCGCGGAGCGCTTTCGGGATTGGGGCAAGAGGCGGGCGCGGGAGGAGCGCGCCGAGATCAAAGCGGTCTCTGACGCGATCCTCCTGCTTTCAAAGCCATTGTCCTGCGGCCTGGGGGTAACCGCGGCTCTTACTTCACTGCGCAAAGAATATAGAGTCCTGCTCCAGCGACGCTGGGACCGCTTGCGGGCCACAGCACGCGCAGAGCAGTGGGAAATGGAGGCTTGGTGCAGCAGAAATGTCCTTCGCAGACACTTGGCTAGGAAGAGCTCAGCGATAACCTCTTTGGTCGATCCTAACACAGGCGGCTTAGTGGAAACGCAGGACGAAGTATTAGAGGTGGCAAGACAGTTCTACAGGAACCTTTACGCCGAACCACCTCCCACTCCGTACTCGTTTCCTTTCACCAAAACTTACGAGGACTTTGATATTTGTGACACTCCCTTCGTCGAAGAGGAGGTGTTTGCAGCCCTTAAATCCATGAAGCATAATCGCAGCCCAGGTTCAGATGGTTTGACAGTCGAGTTTTATGTCAAGTTTTGGAGAGTTTTGGGGGGGCCTTTTACCACATTGGCAAACAGGCTTCTCCGTGAGGGGACCCTGTCAGCAACTCAAAGAGAGGGGCGGATCACTCTCCTGTGCAAGGATGAGACGAGACGCACCGACCTGAGAGCCTGGCGGCCCATCACCCTCTTGAACTGTGATTACAAGCTCATAGCTAAGTGCCTGTCCGTTCGACTCACTCCAGTGCTCAGTACTGTTTTGGGTCCGTACCAGGCGTGTTGTGTCCAAAATAGGTCGTGCCAACTTCATGGTTTCGCTATCAGGGACCTCATAGAATGGTCGAATTCTCGCAACCTAAGTGGAATCCTTTGTTCTTTTGATCAAGAAAAGGCTTTTGATATTATCAGTCACAAGTACATCTTCAAAGTTTTAAAGCAGGCGGGCTTCAGTTCAAAGTTCATCAGCATGGTCAGGGCTCTCTACTTTCGTCCTAGTTCTGCTGTTGTCATACAAGATCGCGTCTCGGAGTCGTTCGGTGTGTGCCGTGGAGTCCGACAGGGTGACCCACTGTCGCCCGCTCTCTACGTGCTCGCATTCGAGCCGCTCTTGCAGAGGCTTTCTAAAGACACCAGCATAGGTAGATTTCCCCTTCCGCCAGGTTCCCCCCCGGTGGCAATGTTTGCCTATGCAGATGACCTCTCTATCGTCGTCCCGGACGAGGCAACTGTTTGCACCGTCTTGGACGTTATGGAGGGGTACTGCTCGGCGAGCGGCGCCAGAATAAATAAGTCAAAGAGCGCAGTCATGTATCTGAACTGTGCTCCCTCCAGTCCACGTCCTGTACATGGGCTCCCCATAAAGAAACGCCTACGTATATTAGGTTTCCATTTCGAGCCAGATGGCCTGACTACCGAAAACTGGCGGTTAGCAAGGCAAAAGCTTACTGATAGGATTGAGGAACTCGGTGCCTTGTCTTGTCCGCTTACAGCCAGGGCCACGATAATTCAATCACTGTTGTTCAGTTTCCTCACGTACATAGGTTCGGTTATGCCAGTTAAACCCCACACCAAAGTTATCTTGGAAAAGAAAGTTTTCAAATTCTTTTGGGGTCGTGCCGCTCCTTTTGTGGCGCGCCCCGTGTTGAAGTTGCGCAGGGACGAAGGAGGATTAGGTATTCCCGACCTTAGCGTTGTGACCACGGCATTACATGTTAAATGGACACGGGTAGCTCTTGAGTCAGATATGCTCCTTACTAGAAGCTTTGCGTCTTATTTCCTGAGTACCAGGCTGAGGTTGTTCTCGCCTGGGGCATTTTCGAATTCCGTGCCTCGGGCGGGAACGCCTTCTGCCTTCTATGCAGGGGCCGCTTCTACTTTGGCCCGTCTCCAAGAGGTCGACCCCGAGATAGATTTAGATTCAATCGAACTCCGCGAGTTAGTCGATAGACTCGCTCCGGAGCTACCCGAATGCTACAGAGAACACGACCTGTCCGAATACAGTCCTAACTGGCGGTTAATTACTGCCAGTTTCCTGGACGCCAAGCGCGCTACATTCATGTATCGCCTGGCCAGAGATCGCCTGCCTCTAAGCTTCAGGCCTTTCACAAGAATTGCTCAACGAGGAGTGTGCCCTTTTTGTGGCACTAAGGAGGACCTGGTTCACGTGTTCTCTCAGTGCGCACTACCAGCTGCCCTCCATCGAAGGATAGCTAGCTTGTTTGGCCACCCAGGTGTTCCTTTCAACACCGTTCGTTTTCTTCAACCCCTGTCGCGACAAGCGGCTAAGCAATACGTGCTTCTGCTTGTTGAGTGCTCGTACCAAGTGTGGGTTGCACGGTGCTGTGCCGTCTTTGATGGCAAGCGACCCGGGCTTCTCGAAGTGCTTGCAAAAGTACGGAAGGAGGTCTGGTTCGTTCTCCACCGAGAGTGGCAGCGCCTTGGTGCAAAGAAGTTCTACGAGACGTGGCACCGTCCGGCAGTGATTTTCAGTGAGGCAGGAGGGCAGATAACCATCAACTTTTAATGATGGCTTTCTCTAAGGCTCCACGACTAGGCCTAGTGAGCCAGTCGCCCCCGAGTTTGGTCTGTATGGTCTTTCACCCGAGTTTTGCATGTGCTAAGGTGATCCTGTCACCTTGTCGGGCTTTACCCGCAAGGTCCGTGTTGGCCCCTTCTGTAGGCTCGGCTACTTTACTCGTCGAGGCGGAAGGTGGTTCCCTTCTTCGAGAAGGACTAAGCCGGCTTTCAGCCGTGCCGGTTTCCGTGGGTACGTTTGGTTTGTGTGCAGCAGCACTGGCCTCTGCACCAAATAGTAGTCCCGTAGACCCCACAGGACGGATTGTGTCTCACTGCGCCCTTGTGGTGAGGAGACGGGCCATGACCGCAAAACGCCTCGCGCTGAGCGATAGCCCATCCGCACTGTGGGGGTGTTGTCGCAGGGTCTCAGCCGCGCGACAGTGTGAGGGCACGGGCACTTTGGTTGTGGTGACTGAAGTTACCGCGACCGAAGGCAGCACCGCTGCCACTTTTTTGGGTACGTCCGCTTTGCGTGTGGTGGCGAGAGCTACCGTGCCGAAGGGTAGCCCCTATGTCAAGTCTCGCTGGGCCCTAGTGGTCAGGAGACGGGCCATGACCGCAGCGCGCCCCATGCGCCGCGATAGCCCACCCTGCCAGGGTACGTTCACTTTGCGCGTTGCGACTGAAGTTGCTCCGCCGGAGGGTAGTCCCTTTGTCGGGCCTCCCTGGCTCGTATGCCGGGAGGCAGGCCGCGTCTGTTGGGCGCCTGGCGCCGAACGGTGGCCCCCTTGCCAGGGCATGGCCGTCTGCCCGAAACAAATCTTCCCCCCACACAGCCCTGGGGGGAGGGAGAGCCGGGACAGACGTAGGATGATGATGGGTTGATGAGTTAAGTGTGACTCTGGGACAAAGCGTTTCGGCGCCGCGTCTCCTTCCTATCTGACAACGGCTCTTGTTTTCGGCAACCGGCGTCGTACCAAGCGAAAAGCAACACCATGTCCGGACGTGGCAAGGGCGGCAAGGCGAAAGGCAAGAGCAAGACCCGTTCTAGCCGCGCGGGGCTTCAGTTCCCCGTGGGCCGTATTCACCGCCTCCTACGCAAGGGAAACTACGCCGAGCGCGTCGGAGCTGGCGCTCCGGTCTACCTGGCTGCCGTACTCGAGTACCTGGCCGCCGAGGTGCTCGAGCTGGCGGGCAACGCCGCTCGTGACAACAAGAAGACCCGGATCATCCCCCGTCACTTGCAGCTCGCCATCCGCAACGACGAGGAGCTGAACAAACTGCTTTCCGGCGTCACCATCGCGCAGGGCGGTGTGTTGCCCAACATTCAAGCCGTGCTTCTTCCAAAGAAGACGGAGAAGAAGGCGTAAGCGAGCACCCCTTCCGCGCGCTCGCCGCATTCCCCAAACGGTCCTTCTAAGGACCACCCAAACAGGTGACGCGGCCGTGTTTCGCTTCGCAGTCACGATGGCTCTGTTCGTACCCTCAAGCGTGTTTGTTTTTCTATACTTTATATATATTTCCTCGCGACATCAGTTAGCCACAAGTGCGCGACGCCAAATGCTGCAAAGAGACAACCAAATCACGCAGCTCGGCACCGAAAAAGACAGAAAAGAGCATGTAAGCGTTGTCATTTCTCATTAAAAAAAAAAAAAAAAAAGCTCCACACGTAACCGTCTATCCTTACGATGACACCTGAACGGGTCAGCACAGGGACAGAGTAAATTTAATACCTTTGAATAGAAAAACAAACGTAAGGTAAAAAAAAAAAAAGAGAGAGAGAGAGAGAGAACCCGCCGTTAGCGCATTCCATTTGGTGCTTCTAACACAATTTATTTCGTCTATCTTGCTAGGCAGCGCAGCCACTATTACACAGAACACACAACACAAGCGCTTAACTTCAACTAAACGTTTATTGCAAAAAAAAAAAAAAAAAAATTGTCCAGAATATGGCACAAAAACTTGTTCAGCTTCAAAAGAAATGAAAGGAAATGACACGCGATGATTTCGAGTGTGTTAGTGCACTCTCTATCGCGCTCACGCGGAAAGAACTGTTTTTTGGATGGGGTGATAGAGAATAACAGACAGTAATGTGCGGGACTGGCACGTGTGCTTTTTGTTGTCTACCTTTTACTATTCTTTTTCTCTGTTCACCCCCTTTATAAACTCTGACGTTTGCAATGAAAGTTCAGTTGAAGTTAAGCGCTTGTGTTGTGAGGTCTGTGTAATAGTGGCTGCGCTTCCTAGCGAGATGGATCCTTACCAACTGGCCCGATACAATTGTTTATTTCGTCTCTCGGTAAAACTTCATCACCTCCTACGAGTGCACCCAAAAGTTGCGCCGGGGTCCAGCAGCCCAAGTCACCATGGCGTTACGCAAACAGAAGCCCTCAAAAACACCTTACAAGCGGCGGGCAAAAAGGTAAACACATAAATGAAATTGACACACCACAGGGTCGCAGCACGGCTGCTGCACACACACCGACTGAAGCTAGCCTACCTTTTCTCTGTCTACTCATAATGATACACACTTTTACCTTGAATTTGTCAAAGCTGAGCCATTTCTTCGTAATAACGACGCGCCGACGTTCCGTTCTTCCGCGCGCTAGACAACGGCAGCCACGTACGTACAAAACATGACAGCAAAAGAGGGTGCGGCCGGAGTACGTGGCCTGGAGTGGTCTCGTAGCCAAAGCAGACACGTTGGTGGTCCTGAGAAGGACCGTTTGTTGTTGCTTGCCTGTCGACCGAAGCGCAGGGAGCAGCCCAACTTAGGCGCGCTCACCGCGAATGCGCCGAGCCAGCTGGATGTCCTTTGGCATGATGGTGACGCGCTTAGCGTGGATGGCGCACAGGTTGGTGTCTTCGAAAAGACCAACGAGGTAGGCCTCGCTAGCTTCCTGTAGGGCCATCACGGCAGAACTCTGGAAACGGAGGTCCGTCTTGAAGTCCTGAGCGATTTCCCGCACCAGGCGCTGAAAGGGAAGCTTGCGGATCAGCAGTTCGGTCGACTTCTGGTATCGGCGAATTTCACGCAGGGCCACGGTTCCAGGCCTGTAACGGTGAGGTTTCTTCACCCCGCCTGTGGCAGGGGCACTCTTGCGAGCAGCCTTGGTAGCAAGCTGCTTACGCGGAGCCTTGCCTCCAGTACTCTTGCGCGCGGTTTGTTTAGTTCGGGCCATGCTGCGTGCGTCCGATCACCTCGACTGACGGAGCGAAACTGCGCTCCTGCCGGAGATCGGCAAAAGCGGCTTCGCCGCACGACCCATCTCTCTCCCTCCCATTGGCCGAAGCGTGAGAACCCGTCCGCGTGCGAGCGCGGAAGCGTACGCCAGGATGCTGGCTGGCGCTCATTTTCGGGCAACCGTGCAGTTCGCGGCTGCAAAGAGGTACACCGAAACGAAACCACTACCGCTGTACAATACAGCCTGCTGCGCATTTCTTTCGCCTTCCAGGCAACACATCAATCGACGCTGTAGCTCGTCGCTTCCCGAAGCGGCGCGACGGAGTGCGAGACGCCACCATTCACGCCAACAGCGCGCATCGCACTAGAGCGCCTCGCATCACCGAGGGCAAATGCGCACTGCCACGCCAAAAAAACTTGCTCCTTGCGTTGTCGCTTATTTGCGACCATTACGTAGATGGGCGAAGACGACGAGAGACCACCGGCAGTGTTGGTATATGCATACACGTCCGCGCAACGACAAGGAGTAAAACGCAACAAAACATTCTAACACAAACACCCCGTACATCCAACTGCCACTGAGCGCGCCTACTTGCTCAATCGCAGACAGTAACGGGACTCAATTTTATCTTCCTTTCCCTCTTAAGAATCACTCATACATACTTGCCAAACTACTAGGTGCGCTCAATGGCGGTTGGATGTACGGGGTGTTTGCGTTCGAATGTTTTGTTTCATTTTTACTCCTATTCCCTCGATATGTCGTCTCACTCTGGCTTCCCTCATGTCTCTTTCTCTACACTTTTATTCCCACCCTTTTAATCCCCCCTCACCCCCCATCCCTTGTGAGCTACCGCTGAGGTGTCGCATCCTGATGCAGACAGTTTCGGGGCTCACTTTCCTCTTCTTTTCCATCTTACACATCAGCAATCCCCCCCCCCCCCCCCCAACCTCTAAGTGCTAAATATGTGGCACAAAAAGCAGGAAATGGACTCAATGAAAGGGTGAAAAATAATAATCATAATAGAAACGAAGATCAACACGCGCCTCAAAAAGCCCCATTCACTCCTCTTTCACATTTTCACGAGAAAATGAAGGTACACACATGGAGAACAATTTTTGTTATAGGTAGGCTTGCCTGAGCAGAACCACTGTCGTGCGCCTTGGTTACACATTCGACACGCCTCGTCCTGTGCGGAGGTGGGTGGGAAACCAAGGGTGCACTTGAAAATGCAATGCTCGTGGGTTGGTGTCGCCATCTGACGGCAGGCTCACGCGAGCGCGCCTTGCTTTCGAATTTCCCGCGCTCGAACCTCTCGCGTTTACATCATGGGCTAGTCCCCCCCCCCCCCCCCCTCTCGCGTGGGCGGCGAAGCCAGCCTCCCTAGAGTGACCACCTCTGCCGGCGAAATGGAAACACTTGTTGCGTAGCTGTCCGTCCAAGTAAAGCTTTCACAACTGCAGTGTTCGCAGCACCAGTACAGTACATGAGTGCCACTTCTATCAAGTGCAGCTTCCCTCAGCACGCTGCATGGGCAGCGCTTATTGTGTACTTGCTTCTGACTTGCGCAGAAATTCTGTTTAAACATCCCCTTCCACTTTTCTTTCTTTTTTTTTTTGTATTTTGCAGCTCGGCAGCGCCAGGTGTGAAAAAAAAAAAACAAACAAAAATTATTAGGCGTGACAATGTACACAATGTGTTATTGAATGGGGCACTTCTGAGTGCACAGCGGGCGCGGTAAACACGACCAACCTGTCACAATCAATTTTTTCATTTGTAAGTACACATCCCTTCTTCGTCTGGGTGCCCCACGGTAGAACATAGTGCGTTTTTATTTATTTTGACACAACGTGACGCGATCGTGTAGTGGGCATTCCAAAGAAAAAACGATCGCGTCACGTTGTGTCAAATAAATAAAAACGCACTATGTTCTACCGTGGGGCACCCAGACGAAGAAGGCGATCGTGCTACCTTACAAATCGAAAAAATTGATTGTGACAGGTTGGTCGTCGTTTAGCAGCTTGGCTTGCAGGAAGGAGAGGAAGAACTCGCAGATGCGGCGATTGATTCGTGCATGCAGACCCAGGAGAAAGACGACGACGCGAACGAAATGCGGTGAACGTGACAAGTACCCAGCGCGATCAAGCTACTACTACACGAGGTGCTGCTCACCTGAGCGATGACGCAATGATATTGCAAAGAGGGACGGACGGGTATGGCGAACCGCTGGGATCACACTGCCGAAGCATCAAGTGGGTAGCCCTGAAGAGGGCTGTTGTGTTCTCGTTGGCTGGCTGCAGGCGACGCCGCTGGCTTCTTAGCCTCCGAATCCGTACAGGGTGCGGCCCTGACGCTTGAGGGCGTACACGACGTCCATGGCTGTCACGGTCTTCCTTTTGGCGTGCTCGGTGTAAGTGACGGCATCGCGGATCACGTTCTCGAGGAACACCTTGAGAACGCCGCGAGTTTCCTCGTAGATGAGGCCAGAGATGCGCTTGACACCGCCACGGCGCGCCAGACGACGGATGGCCGGCTTGGTTATGCCCTGGATGTTGTCACGCAACACCTTTCGATGACGCTTGGCGCCACCCTTCCCCAGCCCTTTGCCACCTTTGCCACGGCCAGACATGACGGCTTCCGAAGTTTCTGCTTCTGCTTCGAAACGCGCCCGGAAAGCGAATGCTCGACACGATCGAGTCGCGGTGTCGGCGCCGGCCCGCGAGACTGAGGAGGAAGGCGAACGGCGCACGCCGGTTGGTCGGCGGCCAGCTCGTCTCTCTCTCCCTCTTTTCTTCGCGAGGAGCGCGTTGGCCGCGCAGGTTGCTGCACTGACTATTTTTCTGCACTACAAGATTGAATATACACGGCAAACATGCTTTCGTTTGTTTGTTTGTTTTTAATTCTTTTCTCGTTACTGTTGCTAAGTTTCTTGCCCATTCATTCACGCACCCTTCACTGCTGCAAAATGGCGTATCAGTCGTATCAGCTGCCCCAGCGGCAAGGAGACATCAAACCGAGTAAGCGACAATTCATGTACGCGTACGTACAAGCCCAGCGGATACAACGCGTTCGCTAAAAAACGTTTCATCGTGTCCACTGAACATGACACACGCAATATTTGTCAAAACTCACAGCTGCAACAGCTCACCTGTGTGCCGCACGTAAATAAACTGCACACTTAACACTTTGCGACTACTCGTCCCCGGCGTGTGCCCCCCCCCCCTCTTTTTTTTTTTCTTTTCTATGTTCTCGCTTTCTCTCTAATCACATCAATGCCTCATTTGCACGCACGAAACCCGTTTCACGGCGTCACTTTGACGCCATCCTTGTCGCCAAACCAAGGGACTAACACACGCGGTCCGGGCACGGCCTCATGGCCGGAAATTTCTAAACAAAGCGTGCTCGCGTTGTTGTGGACGCCGGCACGTGAAATTCGGCAAAGTAACAGCACCTTTGGCTGGCTACGCGTGTCTCAAATTTTACTGTGGCAGCTCCACTACATATCGCGATACGGCAGTTTCACCGAAGCCACGCAACGCGACCGCGCTCATTTCAGCATTCACGGGGACGGCAGAGAGTGAGAGCGCACCTCCTCTCGGGCGCGCCTCTCCTCCCGTAAACACGGACTGTCAAGCGGTCCGGTCGCAGCGAAGTTTCCCCATCTCCTTGCGGGGTGGTTCAACACCTGCCCGTTTCAAGTGCACGGTTGCACTGTGAGGAACCCTGCAAGGGTCACGCAATTACAGGCAAAACAGCCCTAACTCTAAAGCGCCTTACATAGGACGAGATTGGAGCGTAAAATGCACCACCCTTTATGCATTCTTTCTTCTTTACAGCGTTGGAAGAGTGTTCGTTCGCTGCATGTTTTACGCATGCGTACTTTCGCTTACATAATACCTTCGGAGGCTGACAACCTGTTAAGTAATCTATCAACGACTATCCGGACGGCATCAGCTGTGCAAAGAAGATTTGCAGTTGGCCTTCCAGAGCCGTCCAGAGCACACAAAGTAGGTCTACACATCGTGGCAACCAATATTTCGAAAAAAGTGAATTGCGTAGTATTATAAAGAATACAACTTTCAGAATGAGCAAAACTGCTTGGTTTGACCAAAGTACAAAGAGGTGCGATTTATACCACATCGATCCATTTATTGAATTAAAAATTACGCTGGCATTAGATAGAATATCGGAAACTCTAATTGACCGATTGAGGCTAGGCACGGCATACACAAAAACATTTGTTTTTTTTTTTCTTTGCACAGACACGGCAGAGCTGAAAGTCCCGAATGCGAATGCGGATTGATAGATGAAGACGTATGTCACCTTCTCGTAGACTGTCCACATCACGAGACGCCGTCTTAAGTCCGAACAGTTGGCATTAGACCGCAGACCGTTTAACATGAAGAAACTTCTGGGTCCGTGGCCTACTCGAGTTTTACAGTCGCACGCTTTAAAAGCATCAACACGTTCTTTACAAGACAGCGGGATTGCTGATAAGTATTAAGAAATAACGAACTTTCATTTGTAACAAATGTACTTATTATGTACAGTATCACGTGACTCTCATCATGTGTGTGTTGTGAAATGAATGACGTGTCGACAATTATGTACACACGAGCGAATGCATCTTTATACGGACCAGACGTGTGCTCTACTGTTTTGTGCTGGTGGACCGAATATTATCGAGGGACATTATATCAGAGACTTCATTCATTGACTTTCGAACATTTACTTACCATTGTGTTCTGATATGTGCGTATAAGTGTAAGTGTGTCTTTGCATATCTCTGCCCGAGTTTTCTACTTTCCATGCACTGCTTTGTACGTTTTGCTTCAAGATACGTGTTCAAGTTTAACTCAACGGCCAAGGAGTAGCCGGCGCCATAATGGTGCGCCGACATCTCCTTACATATCATATCAATAAGAAAAAAAGATGCGCGCCAATGCCCATCTATTGTATTCCCTTCTCACGTGCCCCAATACCAAACTGCGCGTGCCATTTCTGTGGTGCAAGTGTGTTTAAGTAGTCGCAGTTTCATCTTTCACAATCATGAGGGTTCCCATATTGAAAGTATTCCTTCCCCGAACTTGTGGCAGGGACGCACGATGCGAAATTACAAAATGATCGCGCTTGAAAGCTTCATACAAATGCACTGTCGACCCGCCGAACATAGTCAGTAATCTAAAACAAAGCGGAAATAAACGGTGCGTCCGCTCATTCATTTAAGGTAAGTTTCCCACCACATTCCGAATGGAACGTACCACTCATTTGTGCCTAGCACAGGCGCATTTGTTCTTTCGAAGAGAACACAGTGTTCCGCTACACCGTGTGATTATGTAAACGTCAAGCCGAGCAGTGTCGTTTGCTGGCCGGCCTGGCTATGTTTCTTTCGGCGACGCGCAAACGGAGCACTCGGTGCGAAAACGGGAAATGCCCATACCTCGTGTCGACCGCCTTTCTTTACTGGATTTCGTACTTCTTTGTGCACTATATAAATCACCTGCGTGGTACCCCTGTCATGCGTACGCACAGTTTTGTTTTTTCCTTCACTCGGGCTGTCGATACTTTGCTTTCGGACAATAATTAGCATGCAGTCCGCCGCCACGCTTTTCTGCTTCTACAGCTATTGTCACATGCGTCTATATATTTCTCCCCTATCTTTTCTTGCATCAATGCTTCCGCACATTTTTCACCGCGCCACGCACTTTAAGCTACATTCACTCCTCCTACAGTCTCGAAACGGGCCTGCCCTGCGCTCTCAAGAAATAAATGCCCCAATTTCGTAAACAAATGAATGGCGTGGCAGAGAAGGAACTCTGCGCTGTCTGATGAATGTGGCTGTACCCTTCACATCGGGCGGCAGCTATCACCACCTAGCCATAATGCTGACCTAACAAACAGCTACATTTATCTTGTTTTTTTTCTCTCTTTAAATAGTGAAGTATAGGACCGCGGTGCTTTGCAGTGAATGGTTTAGTTTTCACTCTTGCCTTGACTTTAGCCACCAATAAGATAACCACCTTCTAGTTAATTCTACCCGCCTAAAGTCTATTTTGCCCTCCCCCGTCTCTAAACCCCGGTGCTTTTGAAAAACTCTGCGCCATCATTCTAAACTATAAGGTGAAGCCCTTTACATAGCATTATCAAGTGTTCGGCAGTTTCCTTCTCTCCGCATGCACTGCATACCGTGTATACCCCTTCATATTTGGCCCGACATGTCGGAGTTGCTCGGGCAAGCGCTGACGCGAGTTTCCTATTCTATCATTTCCCAAGAGCTGAACACACTCGAGTTCATGTTACCTTTTTTTGAGAGAAGCGGCCACCTTCCCCCTGTTTTTTTTTTTTTTTTTTAATTACCACGCTCCTGGTTTTGTTTTCCCTCCATTACCGTACTTGTGGCACTTTTCTCCGCGCACTCGGTCTTCTCTAATTTACCTGTTCAACCTCCCCGAGCACACACGTCGAGCGCGGCACACCAACGCTCCTGCTAGCGGTGTTCAACAGAGAGAAGAGGATGGATTCGGAGCCGAATCTCTCAGCACAACCCCTATGCCGACGCAGACAATTTGGGTGGCTCTGAGAAGAGCCGTTGATTTGTCGTTGCTCGCTGTGGCCCACGACGCACGCCTACTTGGAGCTGGTGTACTTGGTGACGGCTTTTGTACCCTCGGACACCGCGTGCTTGGCCAGCTCTCCGGGCAGCAGCAGGCGCACCGCGGTCTGGATCTCCCGGCTCGTGATGGTCGAGCGCTTGTTGTAGTGAGCAAGGCGTGACGACTCGGCGGCGATACGCTCGAAGATGTCGTTCACGAAGCTGTTCATGATGGACATGGCCTTGCTGGAGACACCAGTGTCGGGGTGCACCTGCTTCAGCACCTTATAGATGTAGATGGAGAAGCTCTCCTTCCTGCGGCGCTTCTTCTTCTTCTTGTCCGTGGCGCGCACATTCTTCTGCGCCTTGCCGGCCTTCTTGACGGCTTTGCCAGACGGTTGGGGAGGCATGATTTCACACAACACGCACGCGAGACCAGAGTCGAATGCGCGTGTCCCCCCGTCTCGCCGCGCTTAAATATGAGCGAGGGGTGTTGACGAGATCAGCACAACGCGCGCGCCCCATTGGTTCGCACGGCTTCTCTCTCTCACACTCTCATCCGTTCCCCGCGAGCGGCGGCGCGCGATGGTGGCAACGGAAACCATTCGAGCACGGCTCTCATCTCAGAAGGCAGCAGCTTTCTTGTTTTCGGCAACCGGTGTCGCCCGCTCTCTACGTGCTCGCATTCGAGCCGCTCCTGCAGAGGCTTTCTAAAGACACCAGCATAGGCAGATTTCCCCTTCCGCCAGGTTCCCCCCCGGTGGCAATGTTTGCCTATGCAGATGACCTCTCTATTGTCGTCCCGGACGAGGCAACTGTTTGTACCGTCTTGGATGTTATGGAGGGGTACTGCTCGGCGAGCGGCGCCAGAATAAATAAGTCGAAGAGCGCAGTCATGTATCTGAACTGCGCTCCCTCCAGTCCACGTCCTGTACATGGCCTCCCGATACAGAAGCGCCTACGTATCTTAGGTTTCCATTTCGAGCCAGATGGCCTGACTACCGAAAACTGGCGGTTAGCGAGGCAAAAGCTGACTGACAGGATTAAGGAACTCGGTGCCTTGTCTTGTCCACTTACAGCTAGGGCCACGATAATTCGATCACTGTTGTTCAGTTTCCTCACGTACATAGGTTCGGTTATGCCAGTTAAACCCCACACCAAAGTTATTTTGGAAAAGAAAGTTCTCAAATTCTTTTGGGGTCGTGCCTCTCCTTTTGTGGCGCGCCCCGTGTTGAAGTTGCGCAGGGACGAAGGAGGATTAGGTATTCCCGACCTTAGCGTTGTGACTACGGCATTACATGTTAAATGGACACGGGTAGCTCTTGATTCAGATATGCTCCTTACTAGAAGCTTCGCATCGTATTTCCTGAGCACCAGGCTGAGGTTGTTCTCGCCTGGGGCATTTTCGAATTCCGTGCCTCGGGCGGGAACGCCTTCTGCCTTCTATGCAGGGGCCGCTTCTACTTTGGCCCGTCTCCAAGAGGTCGACCCCGAGATAGATTTAGTTTCAATCGAACTCCGCGAGTTAGTCGATAGACTCGCTCCCGAGTTACCTGAGCGCTATAGAGAACACGACCTGTCCGAATACAGTCCTAACTGGCGGTTAATTACTGCCGGTTTCCTGGACGCCAAGCGCGCTACATTTATGTATCGCCTGGCCAGAGATCGCCTGCCTCTAAGGTTCAGGCCCTTCGCAAGAATTGCTCAACGAGGAGCGTGCCCTTTTTGTGGCACTCTGGAGGACCTGGTTCACGTGTTCTCTCAGTGCGCACTACCAGCTGCCCTCCATCGAAGGATAGCTAGCTTGTTTGGCCACCCAGGTGTTCCTTTCAACACCGTTCGTTTTCTCCATCCCCTGTCGCGACAAGCGGCTAAGCAATACGTGCTTCTGCTTGTTGAGTGCTCGTACCAAGTGTGGGTTGCACGGTGCTGTGCCGTCTTTGACGGCAGGCGACCCGGGCTTCACGAAGTGCTTGCAAAAGTACGGAAGGAGGTCTGGTTCGTTCTCCACCGAGAGTGGCAGCGCCTCGGTGCAAAGAAGTTTTACGAGACGTGGCACCGTCCGGCAGTGATTTTCAGTGAGGCAGGAGGGCAGATAACCATCAACTTCTAATGATGGCTTTCTCTAAGGCTCCACGACTAGGCCTAGTGAGCCAGTCGCCCCCGAGTTTGGTCTGTATGGTCTTTCACCCGAGCTTCGCATGTGCTAAGGTGGTCCTGTCACCTTGTCGGGCTTCACCCGCAAGGTCCGTGTTGGCCCCTTCTGTAGGCTCGGCTACTTTACTCGTCGAGGCGGAAGGTGGTTCCCTTCTTCGAGAAGGACTAAGCCGGCTTTCAGCCGTGCCGGTTTCCGTGGGTACGTCTGGTTTGCGTGCAGCGGCACTGGCCCCTGCACCAAATAGTAGTCCCGTAGACCCCACAGGACGGATTGTGTCTTACTGCACCCTTGTGGTGAGGAGACGGGCCATGACCGCAAAGCGCCTCGCGCTGAGCGATAGCCCATCTGCCCTGAGGGAGTGTCGTCGCAGGCTCTCAGCCGCGAGACAGTGTGAGGGCACGGGCACTTTGGTTGTGGTGACTGAAGTCACTGCGACCGAGGGCTGCCCCGCTGCCACGTTCTTGGGTACGTCTGCTTTGCGTGTGGTGGCGAGAGCTACCGTGCCGAAGGGTAGCCCCTGTGTCAAGTCTCGCTGGGCCCTAGTGGTCAGGAGACGGGCCATGACCGCAGCGCACCCTACGCGCTGTGATAGCCCACCTTGCCGGGGTACGTTCACTTTGCGCGTTGCGACCGAAGTTGCTTCGCCAGAGGGTAGTCCCTTTGTCGGGCCTCCCCGGCTTGTACGCCGGGAGGCAGGCCGCGTCTGTTCGGCGCCTGGCGCCGAACGGTGGCCCCCTTGCCAGGGCATGGCCGTCTGCCCGAAACAAATCTTCCCCCCAAACAACCCTGGGGGGAGGTGGTACCGGGACAGACGTAGGATGATGATGGGTTGATGAGTTAAGTGTGACTCTGGGACAAAGCGTTTCGGCGCCGCGTCTCCTTCCTATCTGACAACGGTACCGGCGTCGTACCAAGCGAAAAGCAACACCATGTCCGGACGTGGCAAGGGCGGCAAGGCGAAAGGCAAGAGCAAGACCCGTTCTAGCCGCGCGGGGCTTCAGTTCCCCGTGGGCCGTATTCACCGCCTCCTACGCAAGGGAAACTACGCCGAGCGCGTCGGAGCTGGCGCTCCGGTCTACCTGGCTGCCGTACTCGAGTACCTGGCCGCCGAGGTGCTCGAGCTGGCGGGCAACGCCGCTCGTGACAACAAGAAGACCCGGATCATCCCCCGTCACTTGCAGCTCGCCATCCGCAACGACGAGGAGCTGAACAAACTGCTTTCCGGCGTCACCATCGCGCAGGGCGGTGTGTTGCCCAACATTCAAGCCGTGCTTCTTCCAAAGAAGACGGAGAAGAAGGCGTAAGCGAGCACCCCTTCCGCGCGCTCGCCGCATTCCCCAAACGGTCCTTCTAAGGACCACCCAAACAGGTGACGCGGCCGTGTTTCGCTTCGCAGTCACGATGGCTCTGTTCGTACCCTCAAGCGTGTTTGTTTTTCTATACTTTATATATATTTCCTCGCGACATCAGTTAGCCACAAGTGCGCGACGCCAAATGCTGCAAAGAGACAACCAAATCACGCAGCTCGGCACCGAAAAAGACAGAAAAGAGCATGTAAGCGTTGTCATTTCTCATTAAAAAAAAAAAAAAAAAAAGCTCCACACGTAACCGTCTATCCTTACGATGACACCTGAACGGGTCAGCACAGGGACAGAGTAAATTTAATACCTTTGAATAGAAAAACAAACGTAAGGTAAAAAAAAAAAAAGAGAGAGAGAGAGAGAGAACCCGCCGTTAGCGCATTCCATTTGGTGCTTCTAACACAATTTATTTCGTCTATCTTGCTAGGCAGCGCAGCCACTATTACACAGAACACACAACACAAGCGCTTAACTTCAACTAAACGTTTATTGCAAAAAAAAAAAAAAAAAATTGTCCAGAATATGGCACAAAAACTTGTTCAGCTTCAAAAGAAATGAAAGGAAATGACACGCGATGATTTCGAGTGTGTTAGTGCACTCTCTATCGCGCTCACGCGGAAAGAACTGTTTTTTGGATGGGGTGATAGAGAATAACAGACAGTAATGTGCGGGACTGGCACGTGTGCTTTTTGTTGTCTACCTTTTACTATTCTTTTTCTCTGTTCACCCCCTTTATAAACTCTGACGTTTGCAATGAAAGTTCAGTTGAAGTTAAGCGCTTGTGTTGTGAGGTCTGTGTAATAGTGGCTGCGCTTCCTAGCGAGATGGATCCTTACCAACTGGCCCGATACAATTGTTTATTTCGTCTCTCGGTAAAACTTCATCACCTCCTACGAGTGCACCCAAAAGTTGCGCCGGGGTCCAGCAGCCCAAGTCACCATGGCGTTACGCAAACAGAAGCCCTCAAAAACACCTTACAAGCGGCGGGCAAAAAGGTAAACACATAAATGAAATTGACACACCACAGGGTCGCAGCACGGCTGCTGCACACACACCGACTGAAGCTAGCCTACCTTTTCTCTGTCTACTCATAATGATACACACTTTTACCTTGAATTTGTCAAAGCTGAGCCATTTCTTCGTAATAACGACGCGCCGACGTTCCGTTCTTCCGCGCGCTAGACAACGGCAGCCACGTACGTACAAAACATGACAGCAAAAGAGGGTGCGGCCGGAGTACGTGGCCTGGAGTGGTCTCGTAGCCAAAGCAGACACGTTGGTGGTCCTGAGAAGGACCGTTTGTTGTTGCTTGCCTGTCGACCGAAGCGCAGGGAGCAGCCCAACTTAGGCGCGCTCACCGCGAATGCGCCGAGCCAGCTGGATGTCCTTTGGCATGATGGTGACGCGCTTAGCGTGGATGGCGCACAGGTTGGTGTCTTCGAAAAGACCAACGAGGTAGGCCTCGCTAGCTTCCTGTAGGGCCATCACGGCAGAACTCTGGAAACGGAGGTCCGTCTTGAAGTCCTGAGCGATTTCCCGCACCAGGCGCTGAAAGGGAAGCTTGCGGATCAGCAGTTCGGTCGACTTCTGGTATCGGCGAATTTCACGCAGGGCCACGGTTCCAGGCCTGTAACGGTGAGGTTTCTTCACCCCGCCTGTGGCAGGGGCACTCTTGCGAGCAGCCTTGGTAGCAAGCTGCTTACGCGGAGCCTTGCCTCCAGTACTCTTGCGCGCGGTTTGTTTAGTTCGGGCCATGCTGCGTGCGTCCGATCACCTCGACTGACGGAGCGAAACTGCGCTCCTGCCGGAGATCGGCAAAAGCGGCTTCGCCGCACGACCCATCTCTCTCCCTCCCATTGGCCGAAGCGTGAGAACCCGTCCGCGTGCGAGCGCGGAAGCGTACGCCAGGATGCTGGCTGGCGCTCATTTTCGGGCAACCGTGCAGTTCGCGGCTGCAAAGAGGTACACCGAAACGAAACCACTACCGCTGTACAATACAGCCTGCTGCGCATTTCTTTCGCCTTCCAGGCAACACATCAATCGACGCTGTAGCTCGTCGCTTCCCGAAGCGGCGCGACGGAGTGCGAGACGCCACCATTCACGCCAACAGCGCGCATCGCACTAGAGCGCCTCGCATCACCGAGGGCAAATGCGCACTGCCACGCCAAAAAAACTTGCTCCTTGCGTTGTCGCTTATTTGCGACCATTACGTAGATGGGCGAAGACGACGAGAGACCACCGGCAGTGTTGGTATATGCATACACGTCCGCGCAACGACAAGGAGTAAAACGCAACAAAACATTCTAACACAAACACCCCGTACATCCAACTGCCACTGAGCGCGCCTACTTGCTCAATCGCAGACAGTAACGGGACTCAATTTTATCTTCCTTTCCCTCTTAAGAATCACTCATACATACTTGCCAAACTACTAGGTGCGCTCAATGGCGGTTGGATGTACGGGGTGTTTGCGTTCGAATGTTTTGTTTCATTTTTACTCCTATTCCCTCGATATGTCGTCTCACTCTGGCTTCCCTCATGTCTCTTTCTCTACACTTTTATTCCCACCCTTTTAATCCCCCCTCACCCCCCATCCCTTGTGAGCTACCGCTGAGGTGTCGCATCCTGATGCAGACAGTTTCGGGGCTCACTTTCCTCTTCTTTTCCATCTTACACATCAGCAATCCCCCCCCCCCCCCCCCCAACCTCTAAGTGCTAAATATGTGGCACAAAAAGCAGGAAATGGACTCAATGAAAGGGTGAAAAATAATAATCATAATAGAAACGAAGATCAACACGCGCCTCAAAAAGCCCCATTCACTCCTCTTTCACATTTTCACGAGAAAATGAAGGTACACACATGGAGAACAATTTTTGTTATAGGTAGGCTTGCCTGAGCAGAACCACTGTCGTGCGCCTTGGTTACACATTCGACACGCCTCGTCCTGTGCGGAGGTGGGTGGGAAACCAAGGGTGCACTTGAAAATGCAATGCTCGTGGGTTGGTGTCGCCATCTGACGGCAGGCTCACGCGAGCGCGCCTTGCTTTCGAATTTCCCGCGCTCGAACCTCTCGCGTTTACATCATGGGCTAGTCCCCCCCCCCCCCCCCCTCTCGCGTGGGCGGCGAAGCCGCCTCCCTAGAGTGACCACCTCTGCCGGCGAAATGGAAACACTTGTTGCGTAGCTGTCCGTCCAAGTAAAGCTTTCACAACTGCAGTGTTCGCAGCACCAGTACAGTACATGAGTGCCACTTCTATCAAGTGCAGCTTCCCTCAGCACGCTGCATGGGCAGCGCTTATTGTGTACTTGCTTCTGACTTGCGCAGAAATTCTGTTTAAACATCCCCTTCCACTTTTCTTTCTTTTTTTTTTTGTATTTTGCAGCTCGGCAGCGCCAGGTGTGAAAAAAAAAAAAACAAACAAAAATTATTAGGCGTGACAATGTACACAATGTGTTATTGAATGGGGCACTTCTGAGTGCACAGCGGGCGCGGTAAACACGACCAACCTGTCACAATCAATTTTTTCATTTGTAAGTACACATCCCTTCTTCGTCTGGGTGCCCCACGGTAGAACATAGTGCGTTTTTATTTATTTTGACACAACGTGACGCGATCGTGTAGTGGGCATTCCAAAGAAAAAAGCGAGTTCGTGCTTCCTGAGCATAGTCGTGTCTCCAAGAATGCAGTGACCAGGGTAGAACGCTGCGCTCGGCTTCTTCCTTCGCGCGATAAGGTAACTAGGCGACGTTCGCTTGACGGGCCCGTTTTAGCAGCTTGGCTTGCAGGAAGGAGAGGAAGAACTCGCAGATGCGGCGATTGATTCGTGCATGCAGACCCAGGAGAAAGACGACGACGCGAACGAAATGCGGTGAACGTGACAAGTACCCAGCGCGATCAAGCTACTACTACACGAGGTGCTGCTCACCTGAGCGATGACGCAATGATATTGCAAAGAGGGACGGACGGGTATGGCGAACCGCTGGGATCACACTGCCGAAGCATCAAGTGGGTAGCCCTGAAGAGGGCTGTTGTGTTCTCGTTGGCTGGCTGCAGGCGACGCCGCTGGCTTCTTAGCCTCCGAATCCGTACAGGGTGCGGCCCTGACGCTTGAGGGCGTACACGACGTCCATGGCTGTCACGGTCTTCCTTTTGGCGTGCTCGGTGTAAGTGACGGCATCGCGGATCACGTTCTCGAGGAACACCTTGAGAACGCCGCGAGTTTCCTCGTAGATGAGGCCAGAGATGCGCTTGACACCGCCACGGCGCGCCAGACGACGGATGGCCGGCTTGGTTATGCCCTGGATGTTGTCACGCAACACCTTTCGATGACGCTTGGCGCCACCCTTCCCCAGCCCTTTGCCACCTTTGCCACGGCCAGACATGACGGCTTCCGAAGTTTCTGCTTCTGCTTCGAAACGCGCCCGGAAAGCGAATGGTGGTGGTAGTGGTTACAATGAAGAGGAAAAAGGCACCTAATTTCTGTCTGCCTTCAGGCGACACGGCGCAGTGCCTTATAGGGGTGGGGTGAAGGAGGGATAAAAAGGATAGAAGGAAAGTAGAAGCAGAAGAAGACAGCCAACGAGAGGAAAAAGAAGGAGATAGGAAAGTGGGGATCCGGTCGAAGCAGTCCAAGGGCGGGGTGCCACAATGCGAGAGCTACACGGCGTCAGGAGACCGCGGAGGGCGAACCAGTCGGCGGGAGCTACGCTGAAGTCGGAGATCGCGAGGGCACAACCGTCCAGCTTGAAATCCTGCGAGCGAATCCAAAGCGAATGCTCGACACGATCGAGTCGCGGTGTCGGCGCCGGCCCGCGAGACTGAGGAGGAAGGCGAACGGCGCACGCCGGTTGGTCGGCGGCCAGCTCGTCTCTCTCTCCCTCTTTTCTTCGCGAGGAGCGCGTTGGCCGCGCAGGTTGCTGCACTGACTATTTTTCTGCACTACAAGATTGAATATACACGGCAAACATGCTTTCGTTTGTTTGTTTGTTTTTAATTCTTTTCTCGTTACTGTTGCTAAGTTTCTTGCCCATTCATTCACGCACCCTTCACTGCTGCAAAATGGCGTATCAGTCGTATCAGCTGCCCCAGCGGCAAGGAGACATCAAACCGAGTAAGCGACAATTCATGTACGCGTACGTACAAGCCCAGCGGATACAACGCGTTCGCTAAAAAACGTTTCATCGTGTCCACTGAACATGACACACGCAATATTTGTCAAAACTCACAGCTGCAACAGCTCACCTGTGTGCCGCACGTAAATAAACTGCACACTTAACACTTTGCGACTACTCGTCCCCGGCGTGTGCCCCCCCCCCCTCTTTTTTTTTTTCTTTTCTATGTTCTCGCTTTCTCTCTAATCACATCAATGCCTCATTTGCACGCACGAAACCCGTTTCACGGCGTCACTTTGACGCCATCCTTGTCGCCAAACCAAGGGACTAACACACGCGGTCCGGGCACGGCCTCATGGCCGGAAATTTCTAAACAAAGCGTGCTCGCGTTGTTGTGGACGCCGGCACGTGAAATTCGGCAAAGTAACAGCACCTTTGGCTGGCTACGCGTGTCTCAAATTTTACTGTGGCAGCTCCACTACATATCGCGATACGGCAGTTTCACCGAAGCCACGCAACGCGACCGCGCTCATTTCAGCATTCACGGGGACGGCAGAGAGTGAGAGCGCACCTCCTCTCGGGCGCGCCTCTCCTCCCGTAAACACGGACTGTCAAGCGGTCCGGTCGCAGCGAAGTTTCCCCATCTCCTTGCGGGGTGGTTCAACACCTGCCCGTTTCAAGTGCACGGTTGCACTGTGAGGAACCCTGCAAGGGTCACGCAATTACAGGCAAAACAGCCCTAACTCTAAAGCGCCTTACATAGGACGAGATTGGAGCGTAAAATGCACCACCCTTTATGCATTCTTTCTTCTTTACAGCGTTGGAAGAGTGTTCGTTCGCTGCATGTTTTACGCATGCGTACTTTCGCTTACATAATACCTTCGGAGGCTGACAACCTGTTAAGTAATCTATCAACGACTATCCGGACGGCATCAGCTGTGCAAAGAAGATTTGCAGTTGGCCTTCCAGAGCCGTCCAGAGCACACAAAGTAGGTCTACACATCGTGGCAACCAATATTTCGAAAAAAGTGAATTGCGTAGTATTATAAAGAATACAACTTTCAGAATGAGCAAAACTGCTTGGTTTGACCAAAGTACAAAGAGGTGCGATTTATACCACATCGATCCATTTATTGAATTAAAAATTACGCTGGCATTAGATAGAATATCGGAAACTCTAATTGACCGATTGAGGCTAGGCACGGCATACACAAAAACATTTGTTTTTTTTTTTTTCTTTGCACAGACACGGCAGAGCTGAAAGTCCCGAATGCGAATGCGGATTGATAGATGAAGACGTATGTCACCTTCTCGTAGACTGTCCACATCACGAGACGCCGTCTTAAGTCCGAACAGTTGGCATTAGACCGCAGACCGTTTAACATGAAGAAACTTCTGGGTCCGTGGCCTACTCGAGTTTTACAGTCGCACGCTTTAAAAGCATCAACACGTTCTTTACAAGACAGCGGGATTGCTGATAAGTATTAAGAAATAACGAACTTTCATTTGTAACAAATGTACTTATTATGTACAGTATCACGTGACTCTCATCATGTGTGTGTTGTGAAATGAATGACGTGTCGACAATTATGTACACACGAGCGAATGCATCTTTATACGGACCAGACGTGTGCTCTACTGTTTTGTGCTGGTGGACCGAATATTATCGAGGGACATTATATCAGAGACTTCATTCATTGACTTTCGAACATTTACTTACCATTGTGTTCTGATATGTGCGTATAAGTGTAAGTGTGTCTTTGCATATCTCTGCCCGAGTTTTCTACTTTCCATGCACTGCTTTGTACGTTTTGCTTCAAGATACGTGTTCAAGTTTAACTCAACGGCCAAGGAGTAGCCGGCGCCATAATGGTGCGCCGACATCTCCTTACATATCATATCAATAAGAAAAAAAGATGCGCGCCAATGCCCATCTATTGTATTCCCTTCTCACGTGCCCCAATACCAAACTGCGCGTGCCATTTCTGTGGTGCAAGTGTGTTTAAGTAGTCGCAGTTTCATCTTTCACAATCATGAGGGTTCCCATATTGAAAGTATTCCTTCCCCGAACTTGTGGCAGGGACGCACGATGCGAAATTACAAAATGATCGCGCTTGAAAGCTTCATACAAATGCACTGTCGACCCGCCGAACATAGTCAGTAATCTAAAACAAAGCGGAAATAAACGGTGCGTCCGCTCATTCATTTAAGGTAAGTTTCCCACCACATTCCGAATGGAACGTACCACTCATTTGTGCCTAGCACAGGCGCATTTGTTCTTTCGAAGAGAACACAGTGTTCCGCTACACCGTGTGATTATGTAAACGTCAAGCCGAGCAGTGTCGTTTGCTGGCCGGCCTGGCTATGTTTCTTTCGGCGACGCGCAAACGGAGCACTCGGTGCGAAAACGGGAAATGCCCATACCTCGTGTCGACCGCCTTTCTTTACTGGATTTCGTACTTCTTTGTGCACTATATAAATCACCTGCGTGGTACCCCTGTCATGCGTACGCACAGTTTTGTTTTTTCCTTCACTCGGGCTGTCGATACTTTGCTTTCGGACAATAATTAGCATGCAGTCCGCCGCCACGCTTTTCTGCTTCTACAGCTATTGTCACATGCGTCTATATATTTCTCCCCTATCTTTTCTTGCATCAATGCTTCCGCACATTTTTCACCGCGCCACGCACTTTAAGCTACATTCACTCCTCCTACAGTCTCGAAACGGGCCTGCCCTGCGCTCTCAAGAAATAAATGCCCCAATTTCGTAAACAAATGAATGGCGTGGCAGAGAAGGAACTCTGCGCTGTCTGATGAATGTGGCTGTACCCTTCACATCGGGCGGCAGCTATCACCACCTAGCCATAATGCTGACCTAACAAACAGCTACATTTATCTTGTTTTTTTTCTCTCTTTAAATAGTGAAGTATAGGACCGCGGTGCTTTGCAGTGAATGGTTTAGTTTTCACTCTTGCCTTGACTTTAGCCACCAATAAGATAACCACCTTCTAGTTAATTCTACCCGCCTAAAGTCTATTTTGCCCTCCCCCGTCTCTAAACCCCGGTGCTTTTGAAAAACTCTGCGCCATCATTCTAAACTATAAGGTGAAGCCCTTTACATAGCATTATCAAGTGTTCGGCAGTTTCCTTCTCTCCGCATGCACTGCATACCGTGTATACCCCTTCATATTTGGCCCGACATGTCGGAGTTGCTCGGGCAAGCGCTGACGCGAGTTTCCTATTCTATCATTTCCCAAGAGCTGAACACACTCGAGTTCATGTTACCTTTTTTTGAGAGAAGCGGCCACCTTCCCCCTGTTTTTTTTTTTTTTTTTTAATTACCACGCTCCTGGTTTTGTTTTCCCTCCATTACCGTACTTGTGGCACTTTTCTCCGCGCACTCGGTCTTCTCTAATTTACCTGTTCAACCTCCCCGAGCACACACGTCGAGCGCGGCACACCAACGCTCCTGCTAGCGGTGTTCAACAGAGAGAAGAGGATGGATTCGGAGCCGAATCTCTCAGCACAACCCCTATGCCGACGCAGACAATTTGGGTGGCTCTGAGAAGAGCCGTTGATTTGTCGTTGCTCGCTGTGGCCCACGACGCACGCCTACTTGGAGCTGGTGTACTTGGTGACGGCTTTTGTACCCTCGGACACCGCGTGCTTGGCCAGCTCTCCGGGCAGCAGCAGGCGCACCGCGGTCTGGATCTCCCGGCTCGTGATGGTCGAGCGCTTGTTGTAGTGAGCAAGGCGTGACGACTCGGCGGCGATACGCTCGAAGATGTCGTTCACGAAGCTGTTCATGATGGACATGGCCTTGCTGGAGACACCAGTGTCGGGGTGCACCTGCTTCAGCACCTTATAGATGTAGATGGAGAAGCTCTCCTTCCTGCGGCGCTTCTTCTTCTTCTTGTCCGTGGCGCGCACATTCTTCTGCGCCTTGCCGGCCTTCTTGACGGCTTTGCCAGACGGTTGGGGAGGCATGATTTCACACAACACGCACGCGAGACCAGAGTCGAATGCGCGTGTCCCCCCGTCTCGCCGCGCTTAAATATGAGCGAGGGGTGTTGACGAGATCAGCACAACGCGCGCGCCCCATTGGTTCGCACGGCTTCTCTCTCTCACACTCTCATCCGTTCCCCGCGAGCGGCGGCGCGCGATGGTGGCAACGGAAACCATTCGAGCACGGCTCTCATCTCAGAAGGCAGCAGCTTTCTTCCTCTTTGAGCGGCGTCGTCCTCGTCTGAAGGAGGTGTTGGTTCGTGCGAGTGGGACGAGACCCGCTGTTCGCATGCGGTGACCCGGCGGACTCCTGCACAGGTTTTTCGTCGGTTTTCGCAGGTTTTTGGTGAGGTCTCTTTGTCCTTTTTTCTCCTTTTTTTTTTTTTTTTTTTTTTTTTTTTTTTTTTTTTTTTTTTTTTTTTTTTTTTTTTTTTTTTTTTCCCAGGTTAGGCTAGCTCCTAACTGACTTGGTAGCCTCGTGGTGGTGGTACCACGATGACTACCAGTCTGCTCTCGCAGATTAGGCCGCGGGTGCACTACGCACGCGTGCCTAAGGGCGTCGGCAGTGCCGACATTTGCAAAGAGCTCGTGAAGCGCTTCACGCCCAGTGAGCTGACGTGTGTTCAGGATTATGGCTTAGGGAAGTTTGAGGTGACATTCGCGAATGACGAGGCGAATCGGCGGTTTTTAGACGATCCCGTCCTCGCCATTCGCGATGCGAGGATCAGGTTTCAGTACCGAGGTGTTCGGGTCAAGGTGGTGCGCATCATTGGCTTCCCGGCGGACGCGGATAAGCGCATCATAGTACAACTGTTGGAGAGGTTTGGAAAGGTTTTGGAAGTGGCGCGAGAGGAATCACCGTATCTGCCGGGAGTCTCGACCGGCGTCCTCATGATCAAAATGGAGATGCACAAGAGTGTCCCCAACCTGCTCGAGGTGAGGGACGTCATCGTCCAGTTTGAGTATGAGGGCGTCGCGCGGGTTTGCCGGCGCTGCTACAAGACTGGACACCATGCGGCGAAGTGCACTGTGCCACAGTGTGTGCGCTGTGGGGCTTTTGGTCACGACCAGTGCGCGGTAAAATGCAAGCACTGCGGCGGCGATCATGGCCCCTCACAGTGCAAGGCGCGGACGAATTCGTCGGCCGCCCCGCCTGTAGCCTCTTCTTCTTCCCAGGAGCAGGTGAGCGGCGTTGCGGAGGATCGGGAGGCTGCTCCGGGGGACGCCGAGGGCTCGACCCAGCCACAGCCGGAGCCCATTAGCGAACGGGCTCCAGGAGGGGAAGAGCAGGAGGCGGGGTCGGAATTAGCTGAGGCCCCCACCCTCTCTGCTGCCGCCGAGCCGTCGCCGGCCTCGCCTGCCGGTGCGCCCGGGACCAGCCCTGCTGACGCGCCTGCTGCCGAGGAGACACAGGAACCCATGAGCTGGACGGACGCTGTTCGGGGCAAGAAGCGGCGCGCCAACCGATCACCAGGGCCCTCCAAGGAGAGGCTGGCGGCGGCTCCGAGCGGCGGCCCCGGCAGCCCTAAGGACGACCTCCCGGTTCCGAAGCGAGCCGCAGCGACAGAGTCCGACGAGGAGTCCACCTCGTCGACTGTCACGGACGGTACCACGGGTGAGTTGAACAACAGTTCTTCTTGCCCTAACTGTGGACCAGGCAATTGCGAGTGTTCGTTAATGTCTAACACAGTGTACTCGTCCACGAACGAGGATTCCCTCTCCGAGGGGGACTCTCGTTCGTAGGTTTTATATTAGGTAGCTTTTCAGCAGCTGATACCTTCGAGTATCTGCTGTTTTCTTCTCTTCTGTGATTTTCTTTTCGCTTCTTGCCTATTCTAGAGTCTGTCTTCTCTCCTATCTTTCATCATGGCTTCTTCTCTAACTATTGCTACCTTTAATTGTCGGGGTATTACTAGAGCAGCGAAACAAGCTGAGGTCATTCATTTAGCTCGGTCTCGAAAAATAGACATTCTCCTTTTGCAGGAAACTTTTGTGTCTAAATTGCAACAGATTAAGAACTTTGACAGAACGTTTGGCACCAAATCCTACTGGAATTATGGTGGCGCACATTGCCGGGGAGTTGCTGTCATTTTAATGCCACGATTCACCGGTTCTGTGCTACGCTACGCCAGGGATTCGGAGGGCCGTGTTCTGTCAGTGGATCTTGACTCTGGCGTTAGAATTGTGAATGTGTATGCTCCAGCAAAGCGCGGACAGCAGAAAGATTTCTTTAATTCCCTAGATTCTTATCTAGTTGGCCCTTCCCGTGTCATTTTAGTAGGCGATTTCAACTGTGTTTTAGAAAAAGCGGATCGCGTTTCCCTCAAAGGAACTCCAAAGTTTAGAGACGGAAACGGCGAGCTAGAGTTGCGGGAGCTTGTTAAAGAGCTGGGGCTTGTCGATGCTTGGCGGTCCCTCCGTCCTCTCCAGTCAGGCATGACTTGGACGGGGAGGGGGAGCCGCTCGAGGATCGATCGTTTTTATGTCTCGCCCTCGCTTGCTCCTAGCATGCACTCTGGCTGGCTGTGTTCTTCCGCGTTGAGTGACCATAGCCTTCTTGCACTGAGATTTGCCGACTCTAGTTTGGTGCCATGGGGCAAGCGACCGTGGCGTTTAAATCCACGGCTCCTTAAAGATAAGGACGCCACAAAAGATGTGGCGACCTATCTCATCGGTTCACTCCTTGGCGACCAAAACTTAGGCGGTAGCGATTGGGACACGGTGAAGGCCGGAGTCGCGGAGCGCTTTCGGGATTGGGGCAAGAGGCGGGCGCGGGAGGAGCGCGCCGAGATCAAAGCGGTCTCTGACGCGATCCTCCTGCTCTCAAAGCCATTGTCCTGCGGCCTGGGGGTAACCGCGGCTCTTACTTCACTGCGCAAAGAATATAGAGTCCTGCTCCAGCGACGCTGGGACCGCTTGCGGGCCACAGCACGCGCAGAGCAGTGGGAAATGGAGGCTTGGTGCAGCAGAAATGTCCTTCGCAGACACTTGGCTAGGAAGAGCTCAGCGATAACCTCTTTGGTCGATCCTAACACAGGCGGCTTAGTGGAAACGCAGGACGAAGTATTAGAGGTGGCAAGACAGTTCTACAAGAACCTTTACGCCGAACCACCTCCCACTCCGTACTCGTTTCCTTTCACCAAAACTTACGAGGACTTTGATATTTGTGACACTCCCTTCGTCGAAGAGGAGGTGTTTGCAGCCCTTAAATCCATGAAGCATAATCGCAGCCCAGGTTCAGATGGTTTGACAGTCGAGTTTTATGTCAAGTTTTGGAGAGTTTTGGGGGGGCCTTTTACCACATTGGCAAACAGGCTTCTCCGTGAGGGGACCCTGTCAGCAACTCAAAGAGAGGGGCGGATCACTCTCCTGTGCAAGGATGAGACGAGACGCACCGACCTGAGAGCCTGGCGGCCCATCACCCTCTTGAACTGTGATTACAAGCTCATAGCTAAGTGCCTGTCCGTTCGACTCACTCCAGTGCTCAGTACTGTTTTGGGTCCGTACCAGGCGTGTTGTGTCCAAAATAGGTCGTGCCAACTTCATGGTTTCGCTATCAGGGACCTCATAGAATGGTCGAATTCTCGCAACCTAAGTGGAATCCTTTGTTCTTTTGATCAAGAAAAGGCTTTTGATATTATCAGTCACAAGTACATCTTCAAAGTTTTAAAGCAGGCGGGCTTCAGTTCAAAGTTCATCAGCATGGTCAGGGCTCTCTACTTTCGTCCTAGTTCTGCTGTTGTCATACAAGATCGCGTCTCGGAGTCGTTCGGTGTGTGCCGTGGAGTCCGACAGGGTGACCCACTGTCGCCCGCTCTCTACGTGCTCGCATTCGAGCCGCTCTTGCAGAGGCTTTCTAAAGACACCAGCATAGGTAGATTTCCCCTTCCGCCAGGTTCCCCCCCGGTGGCAATGTTTGCCTATGCAGATGACCTCTCTATCGTCGTCCCGGACGAGGCAACTGTTTGCACCGTCTTGGACGTTATGGAGGGGTACTGCTCGGCGAGCGGCGCCAGAATAAATAAGTCAAAGAGCGCAGTCATGTATCTGAACTGTGCTCCCTCCAGTCCACGTCCTGTACATGGGCTCCCCATAAAGAAACGCCTACGTATATTAGGTTTCCATTTCGAGCCAGATGGCCTGACTACCGAAAACTGGCGGTTAGCAAGGCAAAAGCTTACTGATAGGATTGAGGAACTCGGTGCCTTGTCTTGTCCGCTTACAGCCAGGGCCACGATAATTCAATCACTGTTGTTCAGTTTCCTCACGTACATAGGTTCGGTTATGCCAGTTAAACCCCACACCAAAGTTATCTTGGAAAAGAAAGTTTTCAAATTCTTTTGGGGTCGTGCCGCTCCTTTTGTGGCGCGCCCCGTGTTGAAGTTGCGCAGGGACGAAGGAGGATTAGGTATTCCCGACCTTAGCGTTGTGACCACGGCATTACATGTTAAATGGACACGGGTAGCTCTTGAGTCAGATATGCTCCTTACTAGAAGCTTTGCGTCTTATTTCCTGAGTACCAGGCTGAGGTTGTTCTCGCCTGGGGCATTTTCGAATTCCGTGCCTCGGGCGGGAACGCCTTCTGCCTTCTATGCAGGGGCCGCTTCTACTTTGGCCCGTCTCCAAGAGGTCGACCCCGAGATAGATTTAGATTCAATCGAACTCCGCGAGTTAGTCGATAGACTCGCTCCGGAGTTACCCGAATGCTACAGAGAACACGACCTGTCCGAATACAGTCCTAACTGGCGGTTAATTACTGCCAGTTTCCTGGACGCCAAGCGCGCTACATTCATGTATCGCCTGGCCAGAGATCGCCTGCCTCTAAGCTTCAGGCCTTTCACAAGAATTGCTCAACGAGGAGTGTGCCCTTTTTGTGGCACTAAGGAGGACCTGGTTCACGTGTTCTCTCAGTGCGCACTACCAGCTGCCCTCCATCGAAGGATAGCTAGCTTGTTTGGCCACCCAGGTGTTCCTTTCAACACCGTTCGTTTTCTTCAACCCCTGTCGCGACAAGCGGCTAAGCAATACGTGCTTCTGCTTGTTGAGTGCTCGTACCAAGTGTGGGTTGCACGGTGCTGTGCCGTCTTTGATGGCAAGCGACCCGGGCTTCTCGAAGTGCTTGCAAAAGTACGGAAGGAGGTCTGGTTCGTTCTCCACCGAGAGTGGCAGCGCCTTGGTGCAAAGAAGTTCTACGAGACGTGGCACCGTCCGGCAGTGATTTTCAGTGAGGCAGGAGGGCAGATAACCATCAACTTTTAATGATGGCTTTCTCTAAGGCTCCACGACTAGGCCTAGTGAGCCAGTCGCCCCCGAGTTTGGTCTGTATGGTCTTTCACCCGAGTTTTGCATGTGCTAAGGTGATCCTGTCACCTTGTCGGGCTTTACCCGCAAGGTCCGTGTTGGCCCCTTCTGTAGGCTCGGCTACTTTACTCGTCGAGGCGGAAGGTGGTTCCCTTCTTCGAGAAGGACTAAGCCGGCTTTCAGCCGTGCCGGTTTCCGTGGGTACGTTTGGTTTGTGTGCAGCAGCACTGGCCTCTGCACCAAATAGTAGTCCCGTAGACCCCACAGGACGGATTGTGTCTCACTGCGCCCTTGTGGTGAGGAGACGGGCCATGACCGCAAAACGCCTCGCGCTGAGCGATAGCCCATCCGCACTGTGGGGGTGTTGTCGCAGGGTCTCAGCCGCGCGACAGTGTGAGGGCACGGGCACTTTGGTTGTGGTGACTGAAGTTACCGCGACCGAAGGCAGCACCGCTGCCACTTTTTTGGGTACGTCCGCTTTGCGTGTGGTGGCGAGAGCTACCGTGCCGAAGGGTAGCCCCTATGTCAAGTCTCGCTGGGCCCTAGTGGTCAGGAGACGGGCCATGACCGCAGCGCGCCCCATGCGCCGCGATAGCCCACCCTGCCAGGGTACGTTCACTTTGCGCGTTGCGACTGAAGTTGCTCCGCCGGAGGGTAGTCCCTTTGTCGGGCCTCCCTGGCTTGTATGCCGGGAGGCAGGCCGCGTCTGTTGGCCTGGCGCCGAACGGTGGCCCCCTTGCCAGGGCATGGCCGTCTGCCCGAAACAAATCTTCCCCCCACACAGCCCTGGGGGGAGGGAGAGCCGGGACAGACGTAGGATGATGATGGGTTGATGAGTTAAGTGTGACTCTGGGACAAAGCGTTTCGGCGCCGCGTCTCCTTCCTATCTGACAACGGCTCTTGTTTTCGGCAACCGGCGTCGTACCAAGCGAAAAGCAACACCATGTCCGGACGTGGCAAGGGCGGCAAGGCGAAAGGCAAGAGCAAGACCCGTTCTAGCCGCGCGGGGCTTCAGTTCCCCGTGGGCCGTATTCACCGCCTCCTACGCAAGGGAAACTACGCCGAGCGCGTCGGAGCTGGCGCTCCGGTCTACCTGGCTGCCGTACTCGAGTACCTGGCCGCCGAGGTGCTCGAGCTGGCGGGCAACGCCGCTCGTGACAACAAGAAGACCCGGATCATCCCCCGTCACTTGCAGCTCGCCATCCGCAACGACGAGGAGCTGAACAAACTGCTTTCCGGCGTCACCATCGCGCAGGGCGGTGTGTTGCCCAACATTCAAGCCGTGCTTCTTCCAAAGAAGACGGAGAAGAAGGCGTAAGCGAGCACCCCTTCCGCGCGCTCGCCGCATTCCCCAAACGGTCCTTCTAAGGACCACCCAAACAGGTGACGCGGCCGTGTTTCGCTTCGCAGTCACGATGGCTCTGTTCGTACCCTCAAGCGTGTTTGTTTTTCTATACTTTATATATATTTCCTCGCGACATCAGTTAGCCACAAGTGCGCGACGCCAAATGCTGCAAAGAGACAACCAAATCACGCAGCTCGGCACCGAAAAAGACAGAAAAGAGCATGTAAGCGTTGTCATTTCTCATTAAAAAAAAAAAAAAAAAAGCTCCACACGTAACCGTCTATCCTTACGATGACACCTGAACGGGTCAGCACAGGGACAGAGTAAATTTAATACCTTTGAATAGAAAAACAAACGTAAGGTAAAAAAAAAAAAAGAGAGAGAGAGAGAGAGAACCCGCCGTTAGCGCATTCCATTTGGTGCTTCTAACACAATTTATTTCGTCTATCTTGCTAGGCAGCGCAGCCACTATTACACAGAACACACAACACAAGCGCTTAACTTCAACTAAACGTTTATTGCAAAAAAAAAAAAAAAAAAATTGTCCAGAATATGGCACAAAAACTTGTTCAGCTTCAAAAGAAATGAAAGGAAATGACACGCGATGATTTCGAGTGTGTTAGTGCACTCTCTATCGCGCTCACGCGGAAAGAACTGTTTTTTGGATGGGGTGATAGAGAATAACAGACAGTAATGTGCGGGACTGGCACGTGTGCTTTTTGTTGTCTACCTTTTACTATTCTTTTTCTCTGTTCACCCCCTTTATAAACTCTGACGTTTGCAATGAAAGTTCAGTTGAAGTTAAGCGCTTGTGTTGTGAGGTCTGTGTAATAGTGGCTGCGCTTCCTAGCGAGATGGATCCTTACCAACTGGCCCGATACAATTGTTTATTTCGTCTCTCGGTAAAACTTCATCACCTCCTACGAGTGCACCCAAAAGTTGCGCCGGGGTCCAGCAGCCCAAGTCACCATGGCGTTACGCAAACAGAAGCCCTCAAAAACACCTTACAAGCGGCGGGCAAAAAGGTAAACACATAAATGAAATTGACACACCACAGGGTCGCAGCACGGCTGCTGCACACACACCGACTGAAGCTAGCCTACCTTTTCTCTGTCTACTCATAATGATACACACTTTTACCTTGAATTTGTCAAAGCTGAGCCATTTCTTCGTAATAACGACGCGCCGACGTTCCGTTCTTCCGCGCGCTAGACAACGGCAGCCACGTACGTACAAAACATGACAGCAAAAGAGGGTGCGGCCGGAGTACGTGGCCTGGAGTGGTCTCGTAGCCAAAGCAGACACGTTGGTGGTCCTGAGAAGGACCGTTTGTTGTTGCTTGCCTGTCGACCGAAGCGCAGGGAGCAGCCCAACTTAGGCGCGCTCACCGCGAATGCGCCGAGCCAGCTGGATGTCCTTTGGCATGATGGTGACGCGCTTAGCGTGGATGGCGCACAGGTTGGTGTCTTCGAAAAGACCAACGAGGTAGGCCTCGCTAGCTTCCTGTAGGGCCATCACGGCAGAACTCTGGAAACGGAGGTCCGTCTTGAAGTCCTGAGCGATTTCCCGCACCAGGCGCTGAAAGGGAAGCTTGCGGATCAGCAGTTCGGTCGACTTCTGGTATCGGCGAATTTCACGCAGGGCCACGGTTCCAGGCCTGTAACGGTGAGGTTTCTTCACCCCGCCTGTGGCAGGGGCACTCTTGCGAGCAGCCTTGGTAGCAAGCTGCTTACGCGGAGCCTTGCCTCCAGTACTCTTGCGCGCGGTTTGTTTAGTTCGGGCCATGCTGCGTGCGTCCGATCACCTCGACTGACGGAGCGAAACTGCGCTCCTGCCGGAGATCGGCAAAAGCGGCTTCGCCGCACGACCCATCTCTCTCCCTCCCATTGGCCGAAGCGTGAGAACCCGTCCGCGTGCGAGCGCGGAAGCGTACGCCAGGATGCTGGCTGGCGCTCATTTTCGGGCAACCGTGCAGTTCGCGGCTGCAAAGAGGTACACCGAAACGAAACCACTACCGCTGTACAATACAGCCTGCTGCGCATTTCTTTCGCCTTCCAGGCAACACATCAATCGACGCTGTAGCTCGTCGCTTCCCGAAGCGGCGCGACGGAGTGCGAGACGCCACCATTCACGCCAACAGCGCGCATCGCACTAGAGCGCCTCGCATCACCGAGGGCAAATGCGCACTGCCACGCCAAAAAAACTTGCTCCTTGCGTTGTCGCTTATTTGCGACCATTACGTAGATGGGCGAAGACGACGAGAGACCACCGGCAGTGTTGGTATATGCATACACGTCCGCGCAACGACAAGGAGTAAAACGCAACAAAACATTCTAACACAAACACCCCGTACATCCAACTGCCACTGAGCGCGCCTACTTGCTCAATCGCAGACAGTAACGGGACTCAATTTTATCTTCCTTTCCCTCTTAAGAATCACTCATACATACTTGCCAAACTACTAGGTGCGCTCAATGGCGGTTGGATGTACGGGGTGTTTGCGTTCGAATGTTTTGTTTCATTTTTACTCCTATTCCCTCGATATGTCGTCTCACTCTGGCTTCCCTCATGTCTCTTTCTCTACACTTTTATTCCCACCCTTTTAATCCCCCCTCACCCCCCATCCCTTGTGAGCTACCGCTGAGGTGTCGCATCCTGATGCAGACAGTTTCGGGGCTCACTTTCCTCTTCTTTTCCATCTTACACATCAGCAATCCCCCCCCCCCCCCCCCCAACCTCTAAGTGCTAAATATGTGGCACAAAAAGCAGGAAATGGACTCAATGAAAGGGTGAAAAATAATAATCATAATAGAAACGAAGATCAACACGCGCCTCAAAAAGCCCCATTCACTCCTCTTTCACATTTTCACGAGAAAATGAAGGTACACACATGGAGAACAATTTTTGTTATAGGTAGGCTTGCCTGAGCAGAACCACTGTCGTGCGCCTTGGTTACACATTCGACACGCCTCGTCCTGTGCGGAGGTGGGTGGGAAACCAAGGGTGCACTTGAAAATGCAATGCTCGTGGGTTGGTGTCGCCATCTGACGGCAGGCTCACGCGAGCGCGCCTTGCTTTCGAATTTCCCGCGCTCGAACCTCTCGCGTTTACATCATGGGCTAGTCCCCCCCCCCCCCCCCCTCTCGCGTGGGCGGCGAAGCCAGCCTCCCTAGAGTGACCACCTCTGCCGGCGAAATGGAAACACTTGTTGCGTAGCTGTCCGTCCAAGTAAAGCTTTCACAACTGCAGTGTTCGCAGCACCAGTACAGTACATGAGTGCCACTTCTATCAAGTGCAGCTTCCCTCAGCACGCTGCATGGGCAGCGCTTATTGTGTACTTGCTTCTGACTTGCGCAGAAATTCTGTTTAAACATCCCCTTCCACTTTTCTTTCTTTTTTTTTTTGTATTTTGCAGCTCGGCAGCGCCAGGTGTGAAAAAAAAAAAACAAACAAAAATTATTAGGCGTGACAATGTACACAATGTGTTATTGAATGGGGCACTTCTGAGTGCACAGCGGGCGCGGTAAACACGACCAACCTGTCACAATCAATTTTTTCATTTGTAAGTACACATCCCTTCTTCGTCTGGGTGCCCCACGGTAGAACATAGTGCGTTTTTATTTATTTTGACACAACGTGACGCGATCGTGTAGTGGGCATTCCAAAGAAAAAAGCGAGTTCGTGCTTCCTGAGCATAGTCGTGTCTCCAAGAATGCAGTGACCAGGGTAGAACGCTGCGCTCGGCTTCTTCCTTCGCGCGATAAGGTAACTAGGCGACGTTCGCTTGACGGGCCCGTTTTAGCAGCTTGGCTTGCAGGAAGGAGAGGAAGAACTCGCAGATGCGGCGATTGATTCGTGCATGCAGACCCAGGAGAAAGACGACGACGCGAACGAAATGCGGTGAACGTGACAAGTACCCAGCGCGATCAAGCTACTACTACACGAGGTGCTGCTCACCTGAGCGATGACGCAATGATATTGCAAAGAGGGACGGACGGGTATGGCGAACCGCTGGGATCACACTGCCGAAGCATCAAGTGGGTAGCCCTGAAGAGGGCTGTTGTGTTCTCGTTGGCTGGCTGCAGGCGACGCCGCTGGCTTCTTAGCCTCCGAATCCGTACAGGGTGCGGCCCTGACGCTTGAGGGCGTACACGACGTCCATGGCTGTCACGGTCTTCCTTTTGGCGTGCTCGGTGTAAGTGACGGCATCGCGGATCACGTTCTCGAGGAACACCTTGAGAACGCCGCGAGTTTCCTCGTAGATGAGGCCAGAGATGCGCTTGACACCGCCACGGCGCGCCAGACGACGGATGGCCGGCTTGGTTATGCCCTGGATGTTGTCACGCAACACCTTTCGATGACGCTTGGCGCCACCCTTCCCCAGCCCTTTGCCACCTTTGCCACGGCCAGACATGACGGCTTCCGAAGTTTCTGCTTCTGCTTCGAAACGCGCCCGGAAAGCGAATGCTCGACACGATCGAGTCGCGGTGTCGGCGCCGGCCCGCGAGACTGAGGAGGAAGGCGAACGGCGCACGCCGGTTGGTCGGCGGCCAGCTCGTCTCTCTCTCCCTCTTTTCTTCGCGAGGAGCGCGTTGGCCGCGCAGGTTGCTGCACTGACTATTTTTCTGCACTACAAGATTGAATATACACGGCAAACATGCTTTCGTTTGTTTGTTTGTTTTTAATTCTTTTCTCGTTACTGTTGCTAAGTTTCTTGCCCATTCATTCACGCACCCTTCACTGCTGCAAAATGGCGTATCAGTCGTATCAGCTGCCCCAGCGGCAAGGAGACATCAAACCGAGTAAGCGACAATTCATGTACGCGTACGTACAAGCCCAGCGGATACAACGCGTTCGCTAAAAAACGTTTCATCGTGTCCACTGAACATGACACACGCAATATTTGTCAAAACTCACAGCTGCAACAGCTCACCTGTGTGCCGCACGTAAATAAACTGCACACTTAACACTTTGCGACTACTCGTCCCCGGCGTGTGCCCCCCCCCCTCTTTTTTTTTTTTCTTTTCTATGTTCTCGCTTTCTCTCTAATCACATCAATGCCTCATTTGCACGCACGAAACCCGTTTCACGGCGTCACTTTGACGCCATCCTTGTCGCCAAACCAAGGGACTAACACACGCGGTCCGGGCACGGCCTCATGGCCGGAAATTTCTAAACAAAGCGTGCTCGCGTTGTTGTGGACGCCGGCACGTGAAATTCGGCAAAGTAACAGCACCTTTGGCTGGCTACGCGTGTCTCAAATTTTACTGTGGCAGCTCCACTACATATCGCGATACGGCAGTTTCACCGAAGCCACGCAACGCGACCGCGCTCATTTCAGCATTCACGGGGACGGCAGAGAGTGAGAGCGCACCTCCTCTCGGGCGCGCCTCTCCTCCCGTAAACACGGACTGTCAAGCGGTCCGGTCGCAGCGAAGTTTCCCCATCTCCTTGCGGGGTGGTTCAACACCTGCCCGTTTCAAGTGCACGGTTGCACTGTGAGGAACCCTGCAAGGGTCACGCAATTACAGGCAAAACAGCCCTAACTCTAAAGCGCCTTACATAGGACGAGATTGGAGCGTAAAATGCACCACCCTTTATGCATTCTTTCTTCTTTACAGCGTTGGAAGAGTGTTCGTTCGCTGCATGTTTTACGCATGCGTACTTTCGCTTACATAATACCTTCGGAGGCTGACAACCTGTTAAGTAATCTATCAACGACTATCCGGACGGCATCAGCTGTGCAAAGAAGATTTGCAGTTGGCCTTCCAGAGCCGTCCAGAGCACACAAAGTAGGTCTACACATCGTGGCAACCAATATTTCGAAAAAAGTGAATTGCGTAGTATTATAAAGAATACAACTTTCAGAATGAGCAAAACTGCTTGGTTTGACCAAAGTACAAAGAGGTGCGATTTATACCACATCGATCCATTTATTGAATTAAAAATTACGCTGGCATTAGATAGAATATCGGAAACTCTAATTGACCGATTGAGGCTAGGCACGGCATACACAAAAACATTTGTTTTTTTTTTTTCTTTGCACAGACACGGCAGAGCTGAAAGTCCCGAATGCGAATGCGGATTGATAGATGAAGACGTATGTCACCTTCTCGTAGACTGTCCACATCACGAGACGCCGTCTTAAGTCCGAACAGTTGGCATTAGACCGCAGACCGTTTAACATGAAGAAACTTCTGGGTCCGTGGCCTACTCGAGTTTTACAGTCGCACGCTTTAAAAGCATCAACACGTTCTTTACAAGACAGCGGGATTGCTGATAAGTATTAAGAAATAACGAACTTTCATTTGTAACAAATGTACTTATTATGTACAGTATCACGTGACTCTCATCATGTGTGTGTTGTGAAATGAATGACGTGTCGACAATTATGTACACACGAGCGAATGCATCTTTATACGGACCAGACGTGTGCTCTACTGTTTTGTGCTGGTGGACCGAATATTATCGAGGGACATTATATCAGAGACTTCATTCATTGACTTTCGAACATTTACTTACCATTGTGTTCTGATATGTGCGTATAAGTGTAAGTGTGTCTTTGCATATCTCTGCCCGAGTTTTCTACTTTCCATGCACTGCTTTGTACGTTTTGCTTCAAGATACGTGTTCAAGTTTAACTCAACGGCCAAGGAGTAGCCGGCGCCATAATGGTGCGCCGACATCTCCTTACATATCATATCAATAAGAAAAAAAGATGCGCGCCAATGCCCATCTATTGTATTCCCTTCTCACGTGCCCCAATACCAAACTGCGCGTGCCATTTCTGTGGTGCAAGTGTGTTTAAGTAGTCGCAGTTTCATCTTTCACAATCATGAGGGTTCCCATATTGAAAGTATTCCTTCCCCGAACTTGTGGCAGGGACGCACGATGCGAAATTACAAAATGATCGCGCTTGAAAGCTTCATACAAATGCACTGTCGACCCGCCGAACATAGTCAGTAATCTAAAACAAAGCGGAAATAAACGGTGCGTCCGCTCATTCATTTAAGGTAAGTTTCCCACCACATTCCGAATGGAACGTACCACTCATTTGTGCCTAGCACAGGCGCATTTGTTCTTTCGAAGAGAACACAGTGTTCCGCTACACCGTGTGATTATGTAAACGTCAAGCCGAGCAGTGTCGTTTGCTGGCCGGCCTGGCTATGTTTCTTTCGGCGACGCGCAAACGGAGCACTCGGTGCGAAAACGGGAAATGCCCATACCTCGTGTCGACCGCCTTTCTTTACTGGATTTCGTACTTCTTTGTGCACTATATAAATCACCTGCGTGGTACCCCTGTCATGCGTACGCACAGTTTTGTTTTTTCCTTCACTCGGGCTGTCGATACTTTGCTTTCGGACAATAATTAGCATGCAGTCCGCCGCCACGCTTTTCTGCTTCTACAGCTATTGTCACATGCGTCTATATATTTCTCCCCTATCTTTTCTTGCATCAATGCTTCCGCACATTTTTCACCGCGCCACGCACTTTAAGCTACATTCACTCCTCCTACAGTCTCGAAACGGGCCTGCCCTGCGCTCTCAAGAAATAAATGCCCCAATTTCGTAAACAAATGAATGGCGTGGCAGAGAAGGAACTCTGCGCTGTCTGATGAATGTGGCTGTACCCTTCACATCGGGCGGCAGCTATCACCACCTAGCCATAATGCTGACCTAACAAACAGCTACATTTATCTTGTTTTTTTTCTCTCTTTAAATAGTGAAGTATAGGACCGCGGTGCTTTGCAGTGAATGGTTTAGTTTTCACTCTTGCCTTGACTTTAGCCACCAATAAGATAACCACCTTCTAGTTAATTCTACCCGCCTAAAGTCTATTTTGCCCTCCCCCGTCTCTAAACCCCGGTGCTTTTGAAAAACTCTGCGCCATCATTCTAAACTATAAGGTGAAGCCCTTTACATAGCATTATCAAGTGTTCGGCAGTTTCCTTCTCTCCGCATGCACTGCATACCGTGTATACCCCTTCATATTTGGCCCGACATGTCGGAGTTGCTCGGGCAAGCGCTGACGCGAGTTTCCTATTCTATCATTTCCCAAGAGCTGAACACACTCGAGTTCATGTTACCTTTTTTTGAGAGAAGCGGCCACCTTCCCCCTGTTTTTTTTTTTTTTTTTTAATTACCACGCTCCTGGTTTTGTTTTCCCTCCATTACCGTACTTGTGGCACTTTTCTCCGCGCACTCGGTCTTCTCTAATTTACCTGTTCAACCTCCCCGAGCACACACGTCGAGCGCGGCACACCAACGCTCCTGCTAGCGGTGTTCAACAGAGAGAAGAGGATGGATTCGGAGCCGAATCTCTCAGCACAACCCCTATGCCGACGCAGACAATTTGGGTGGCTCTGAGAAGAGCCGTTGATTTGTCGTTGCTCGCTGTGGCCCACGACGCACGCCTACTTGGAGCTGGTGTACTTGGTGACGGCTTTTGTACCCTCGGACACCGCGTGCTTGGCCAGCTCTCCGGGCAGCAGCAGGCGCACCGCGGTCTGGATCTCCCGGCTCGTGATGGTCGAGCGCTTGTTGTAGTGAGCAAGGCGTGACGACTCGGCGGCGATACGCTCGAAGATGTCGTTCACGAAGCTGTTCATGATGGACATGGCCTTGCTGGAGACACCAGTGTCGGGGTGCACCTGCTTCAGCACCTTATAGATGTAGATGGAGAAGCTCTCCTTCCTGCGGCGCTTCTTCTTCTTCTTGTCCGTGGCGCGCACATTCTTCTGCGCCTTGCCGGCCTTCTTGACGGCTTTGCCAGACGGTTGGGGAGGCATGATTTCACACAACACGCACGCGAGACCAGAGTCGAATGCGCGTGTCCCCCCGTCTCGCCGCGCTTAAATATGAGCGAGGGGTGTTGACGAGATCAGCACAACGCGCGCGCCCCATTGGTTCGCACGGCTTCTCTCTCTCACACTCTCATCCGTTCCCCGCGAGCGGCGGCGCGCGATGGTGGCAACGGAAACCATTCGAGCACGGCTCTCATCTCAGAAGGCAGCAGCTTTCTTGTTTTCGGCAACCGGCGTCGTTGGAGGTGTTGGTTGGTTCGAGTGGGAGGAGACCCGCTGTTCGCATGCGGTGACCCGGCGGACTCCTGCACAGGTTTTCGTCGGTTTTGGTGAGGTTTCTTGTCCCCTTTTCTCTGCCTTTTTTTTTTTTTTTTTTTTTCAGGTTAGGCTAGCTCCTAACTGACTTGGTAGCCCCGTGGTGGTGGTACCACGATGTCTACCAGTCTGCTCTCGCAGATTAGGCCGCGGGTGCACTACGCACGCGTGCCTAAGGGCGTCGGCAGTGCCGACATTTGCAAAGAGCTCGTGAAGCGCTTCACGCCCAGTGAGCTGACGTGTGTTCAGGATTATGGCTTAGGGAAGTTTGAGGTGACATTCGCGAATGACGAGGCGAATCGGCGGTTTTTAGACGATCCCGTCCTCGCCATTCGCGATGCGAGGATCAGGTTTCAGTACCGAGGTGTTCGGGTCAAGGTGGTGCGCATCATTGGCTTCCCGGCGGACGCGGATAAGCGCATCATAGTACAACTGTTGGAGAGGTTTGGAAAGGTTTTGGAAGTGGCGCGAGAGGAATCACCGTATCTGCCGGGGGTCTCGACCGGCGTCCTCATGATCAAGATGGAGATGCACAAGAGTGTCCCCAACCTGCTCGAGGTGAGGGACGTCATCGTCCAGTTTGAGTATGAGGGCGTCGCGCGGGTTTGCCGGCGCTGCTACAAGACTGGACACCATGCGGCGAAGTGCACTGTGCCACAGTGTGTGCGCTGTGGGGCTTTTGGTCACGACCAGTGCGCGGTAAAATGCAAGCACTGCGGCGGCGATCATGGCCCCTCACAGTGCAAGGCGCGGACGAATTCGTCGGCCGCCCCGCCTGTAGCCTCTTCTTCTTCCCAGGAGCAGGTGAGCGGCGTTGCGGAGGATCGGGAGGCTGCTCCAGGGGACGCCGAGGGCTCGACCCAGCCACAGCCGGAGCCCATTAGCGAACGGGCTCCAGGAGGGGAAGAGCAGGAGGCGGGGTCGGAATTAGCTGAGGCCCCCACCCTCTCTGCTGCCGCCGAGCCGTCGCCGGCCTCGCCTGCCGGTGCGCCCGGGACCAGCCCTGCTGACGCGCCTGCTGCCGAGGAGACACAGGAACCCATGAGCTGGACGGACGCTGTTCGGGGCAAGAAGCGGCGCGCCAACCGATCACCAGGGCCCTCCAAGGAGAGGCTGGCGGCGGCTCCGAGCGGCGGCCCCGGCAGCCCTAAGGACGACCTCCCGGTTCCGAAGCGAGCCGCAGCGACAGAGTCCGACGAGGAGTCCACCTCGTCGACTGTCACGGACGGTACCACGGGTGAGTTGAACAACAGTTCTTCTTGCCCTAACTGTGGACCAGGCAATTGCGAGTGTTCGTTAATGTCTAACACAGTGTACTCGTCCACGAACGAGGATTCCCTCTCCGAGGGGGACTCTCGTTCGTAGGTTTTATATTAGGTAGCTTTTCAGCAGCTGATACCTTCGAGTATCTGCTGTTTTCTTCTCTTCTGTGATTTTCTTTTCGCTTCTTGCCTATTCTAGAGTCTGTCTTCTCTCCTATCTTTCATCATGGCTTCTTCTCTAACTATTGCTACCTTTAATTGTCGGGGTATTACTAGAGCAGCGAAACAAGCTGAGGTCATTCATTTAGCTCGGTCTCGAAAAATAGACATTCTCCTTTTGCAGGAAACTTTTGTGTCTAAATTGCAACAGATTAAGAACTTTGACAGAACGTTTGGCACAAAATCCTACTGGAATTATGGTGGCGCACATTGCCGGGGAGTTGCTGTCATTTTAATGCCACGATTCACCGGTTCTGTGCTACGCTACGCCAGGGATTCGGACGGCCGTGTTCTGTCAGTGGATCTTGACTCTGGCGTTAGAATTGTGAATGTGTATGCTCCAGCAAAGCGCGGACAGCAGAAAGATTTCTTTAATTCCCTAGATTCTTATCTAGTTGGCCCTTCCCGTGTCATTTTAGTAGGCGATTTCAACTGTGTTTTAGAAAAAGCGGATCGCGTTTCCCTCAAAGGAACTCCAAAGTTTAGAGACGGAAACGGCGAGCTAGAGTTGCGGGAGCTTGTTAAAGAGCTGGGGCTTGTCGATGCTTGGCGGTCCCTCCGTCCTCTCCAGTCAGGCATGACTTGGACGGGGAGGGGGAGCCGCTCGAGGATCGATCGTTTTTATGTCTCGCCCTCGCTTGCTCCTAGCATGCACTCTAGCTGGCTGTGTTCTTCCGCGTTGAGTGACCATAGCCTCCTTGCTCTGAGATTTGCCGACTCTAGTTTGGTGCCATGGGGCAAGCGACCGTGGCGTTTAAATCCACGGCTCCTTAAAGATAAGGACGCCACAAAAGATGTGGCGACCTACCTCATAGGTTCACTCCTTGGCGAACAGAACTTAGACGGTAGCGATTGGGACACGGTGAAGGCCGGAGTCGCGGAGCGCTTTCGGGATTGGGGCAAGAGGCGGGCGCGGGAGGAGCGCGCCGAGATCAAAGCGGTCTCTGACGCGATCCTCCTGCTCTCAAAGCCATTGTCCTGCGGCCTGGGGGTAACCGCGGCTCTTACTTCACTGCGCAAAGAATATAGAGTCCTGCTCCAGCGACGCTGGGACCGCTTGCGGGCCACAGCACGCGCAGAGCAGTGGGAAATGGAGGCTTGGTGCAGCAGAAATGTCCTTCGCAGACACTTGGCTAGGAAGAGCTCAGCGATAACCTCTTTGGTCGATCCTAACACAGGCGGCTTAGTGGAAACGCAGGACGAAGTATTAGAGGTGGCAAGACAGTTCTACAGGAACCTTTACGCCGAACCACCTCCCACTCCGTACTCGTTTCCTTTCACCAAAACTTACGAGGACTTTGATATTTGTGACACTCCCTTCGTCGAAGAGGAGGTGTTTGCAGCCCTTAAATCCATGAAGCATAATCGCAGCCCAGGTTCAGATGGTTTGACAGTCGAGTTTTATGTCAAGTTTTGGAGAGTTTTGGGGGGGCCTTTTACCACATTGGCAAACAGGCTTCTCCGTGAGGGGACCCTGTCAGCAACTCAAAGAGAGGGGCGGATCACTCTCCTGTGCAAGGATGAGACGAGACGCACCGACCTGAGAGCCTGGCGGCCCATCACCCTCTTGAACTGTGATTACAAGCTCATAGCTAAGTGCCTGTCCGTTCGACTCACTCCAGTGCTCAGTACTGTTTTGGGTCCGTACCAGGCGTGTTGTGTCCAAAATAGGTCGTGCCAACTTCATGGTTTCGCTATCAGGGACCTCATAGAATGGTCGAATTCTCGCAACCTAAGTGGAATCCTTTGTTCTTTTGATCAAGAAAAGGCTTTTGATATTATCAGTCACAAGTACATCTTCAAAGTTTTAAAGCAGGCGGGCTTCAGTTCAAAGTTCATCAGCATGGTCAGGGCTCTCTACTTTCGTCCTAGTTCTGCTGTTGTCATACAAGATCGCGTCTCGGAGTCGTTCGGTGTGTGCCGTGGAGTCCGACAGGGTGACCCACTGTCGCCCGCTCTCTACGTGCTCGCATTCGAGCCGCTCTTGCAGAGGCTTTCTAAAGACACCAGCATAGGTAGATTTCCCCTTCCGCCAGGTTCCCCCCCGGTGGCAATGTTTGCCTATGCAGATGACCTCTCTATCGTCGTCCCGGACGAGGCAACTGTTTGCACCGTCTTGGACGTTATGGAGGGGTACTGCTCGGCGAGCGGCGCCAGAATAAATAAGTCAAAGAGCGCAGTCATGTATCTGAACTGTGCTCCCTCCAGTCCACGTCCTGTACATGGGCTCCCCATAAAGAAACGCCTACGTATATTAGGTTTCCATTTCGAGCCAGATGGCCTGACTACCGAAAACTGGCGGTTAGCAAGGCAAAAGCTTACTGATAGGATTGAGGAACTCGGTGCCTTGTCTTGTCCGCTTACAGCCAGGGCCACGATAATTCAATCACTGTTGTTCAGTTTCCTCACGTACATAGGTTCGGTTATGCCAGTTAAACCCCACACCAAAGTTATCTTGGAAAAGAAAGTTTTCAAATTCTTTTGGGGTCGTGCCGCTCCTTTTGTGGCGCGCCCCGTGTTGAAGTTGCGCAGGGACGAAGGAGGATTAGGTATTCCCGACCTTAGCGTTGTGACCACGGCATTACATGTTAAATGGACACGGGTAGCTCTTGAGTCAGATATGCTCCTTACTAGAAGCTTTGCGTCTTATTTCCTGAGTACCAGGCTGAGGTTGTTCTCGCCTGGGGCATTTTCGAATTCCGTGCCTCGGGCGGGAACGCCTTCTGCCTTCTATGCAGGGGCCGCTTCTACTTTGGCCCGTCTCCAAGAGGTCGACCCCGAGATAGATTTAGATTCAATCGAACTCCGCGAGTTAGTCGATAGACTCGCTCCGGAGCTACCCGAATGCTACAGAGAACACGACCTGTCCGAATACAGTCCTAACTGGCGGTTAATTACTGCCAGTTTCCTGGACGCCAAGCGCGCTACATTCATGTATCGCCTGGCCAGAGATCGCCTGCCTCTAAGCTTCAGGCCTTTCACAAGAATTGCTCAACGAGGAGTGTGCCCTTTTTGTGGCACTAAGGAGGACCTGGTTCACGTGTTCTCTCAGTGCGCACTACCAGCTGCCCTCCATCGAAGGATAGCTAGCTTGTTTGGCCACCCAGGTGTTCCTTTCAACACCGTTCGTTTTCTTCAACCCCTGTCGCGACAAGCGGCTAAGCAATACGTGCTTCTGCTTGTTGAGTGCTCGTACCAAGTGTGGGTTGCACGGTGCTGTGCCGTCTTTGATGGCAAGCGACCCGGGCTTCTCGAAGTGCTTGCAAAAGTACGGAAGGAGGTCTGGTTCGTTCTCCACCGAGAGTGGCAGCGCCTTGGTGCAAAGAAGTTCTACGAGACGTGGCACCGTCCGGCAGTGATTTTCAGTGAGGCAGGAGGGCAGATAACCATCAACTTTTAATGATGGCTTTCTCTAAGGCTCCACGACTAGGCCTAGTGAGCCAGTCGCCCCCGAGTTTGGTCTGTATGGTCTTTCACCCGAGTTTTGCATGTGCTAAGGTGATCCTGTCACCTTGTCGGGCTTTACCCGCAAGGTCCGTGTTGGCCCCTTCTGTAGGCTCGGCTACTTTACTCGTCGAGGCGGAAGGTGGTTCCCTTCTTCGAGAAGGACTAAGCCGGCTTTCAGCCGTGCCGGTTTCCGTGGGTACGTTTGGTTTGTGTGCAGCAGCACTGGCCTCTGCACCAAATAGTAGTCCCGTAGACCCCACAGGACGGATTGTGTCTCACTGCGCCCTTGTGGTGAGGAGACGGGCCATGACCGCAAAACGCCTCGCGCTGAGCGATAGCCCATCCGCACTGTGGGGGTGTTGTCGCAGGGTCTCAGCCGCGCGACAGTGTGAGGGCACGGGCACTTTGGTTGTGGTGACTGAAGTTACCGCGACCGAAGGCAGCACCGCTGCCACTTTTTTGGGTACGTCCGCTTTGCGTGTGGTGGCGAGAGCTACCGTGCCGAAGGGTAGCCCCTATGTCAAGTCTCGCTGGGCCCTAGTGGTCAGGAGACGGGCCATGACCGCAGCGCGCCCCATGCGCCGCGATAGCCCACCCTGCCAGGGTACGTTCACTTTGCGCGTTGCGACTGAAGTTGCTCCGCCGGAGGGTAGTCCCTTTGTCGGGCCTCCCTGGCTCGTATGCCGGGAGGCAGGCCGCGTCTGTTGGGCGCCTGGCGCCGAACGGTGGCCCCCTTGCCAGGGCATGGCCGTCTGCCCGAAACAAATCTTCCCCCCACACAGCCCTGGGGGGAGGGAGAGCCGGGACAGACGTAGGATGATGATGGGTTGATGAGTTAAGTGTGACTCTGGGACAAAGCGTTTCGGCGCCGCGTCTCCTTCCTATCTGACAACGGCTCTTGTTTTCGGCAACCGGCGTCGTACCAAGCGAAAAGCAACACCATGTCCGGACGTGGCAAGGGCGGCAAGGCGAAAGGCAAGAGCAAGACCCGTTCTAGCCGCGCGGGGCTTCAGTTCCCCGTGGGCCGTATTCACCGCCTCCTACGCAAGGGAAACTACGCCGAGCGCGTCGGAGCTGGCGCTCCGGTCTACCTGGCTGCCGTACTCGAGTACCTGGCCGCCGAGGTGCTCGAGCTGGCGGGCAACGCCGCTCGTGACAACAAGAAGACCCGGATCATCCCCCGTCACTTGCAGCTCGCCATCCGCAACGACGAGGAGCTGAACAAACTGCTTTCCGGCGTCACCATCGCGCAGGGCGGTGTGTTGCCCAACATTCAAGCCGTGCTTCTTCCAAAGAAGACGGAGAAGAAGGCGTAAGCGAGCACCCCTTCCGCGCGCTCGCCGCATTCCCCAAACGGTCCTTCTAAGGACCACCCAAACAGGTGACGCGGCCGTGTTTCGCTTCGCAGTCACGATGGCTCTGTTCGTACCCTCAAGCGTGTTTGTTTTTCTATACTTTATATATATTTCCTCGCGACATCAGTTAGCCACAAGTGCGCGACGCCAAATGCTGCAAAGAGACAACCAAATCACGCAGCTCGGCACCGAAAAAGACAGAAAAGAGCATGTAAGCGTTGTCATTTCTCATTAAAAAAAAAAAAAAAAAAGCTCCACACGTAACCGTCTATCCTTACGATGACACCTGAACGGGTCAGCACAGGGACAGAGTAAATTTAATACCTTTGAATAGAAAAACAAACGTAAGGTAAAAAAAAAAAAAGAGAGAGAGAGAGAGAGAACCCGCCGTTAGCGCATTCCATTTGGTGCTTCTAACACAATTTATTTCGTCTATCTTGCTAGGCAGCGCAGCCACTATTACACAGAACACACAACACAAGCGCTTAACTTCAACTAAACGTTTATTGCAAAAAAAAAAAAAAAAAAATTGTCCAGAATATGGCACAAAAACTTGTTCAGCTTCAAAAGAAATGAAAGGAAATGACACGCGATGATTTCGAGTGTGTTAGTGCACTCTCTATCGCGCTCACGCGGAAAGAACTGTTTTTTGGATGGGGTGATAGAGAATAACAGACAGTAATGTGCGGGACTGGCACGTGTGCTTTTTGTTGTCTACCTTTTACTATTCTTTTTCTCTGTTCACCCCCTTTATAAACTCTGACGTTTGCAATGAAAGTTCAGTTGAAGTTAAGCGCTTGTGTTGTGAGGTCTGTGTAATAGTGGCTGCGCTTCCTAGCGAGATGGATCCTTACCAACTGGCCCGATACAATTGTTTATTTCGTCTCTCGGTAAAACTTCATCACCTCCTACGAGTGCACCCAAAAGTTGCGCCGGGGTCCAGCAGCCCAAGTCACCATGGCGTTACGCAAACAGAAGCCCTCAAAAACACCTTACAAGCGGCGGGCAAAAAGGTAAACACATAAATGAAATTGACACACCACAGGGTCGCAGCACGGCTGCTGCACACACACCGACTGAAGCTAGCCTACCTTTTCTCTGTCTACTCATAATGATACACACTTTTACCTTGAATTTGTCAAAGCTGAGCCATTTCTTCGTAATAACGACGCGCCGACGTTCCGTTCTTCCGCGCGCTAGACAACGGCAGCCACGTACGTACAAAACATGACAGCAAAAGAGGGTGCGGCCGGAGTACGTGGCCTGGAGTGGTCTCGTAGCCAAAGCAGACACGTTGGTGGTCCTGAGAAGGACCGTTTGTTGTTGCTTGCCTGTCGACCGAAGCGCAGGGAGCAGCCCAACTTAGGCGCGCTCACCGCGAATGCGCCGAGCCAGCTGGATGTCCTTTGGCATGATGGTGACGCGCTTAGCGTGGATGGCGCACAGGTTGGTGTCTTCGAAAAGACCAACGAGGTAGGCCTCGCTAGCTTCCTGTAGGGCCATCACGGCAGAACTCTGGAAACGGAGGTCCGTCTTGAAGTCCTGAGCGATTTCCCGCACCAGGCGCTGAAAGGGAAGCTTGCGGATCAGCAGTTCGGTCGACTTCTGGTATCGGCGAATTTCACGCAGGGCCACGGTTCCAGGCCTGTAACGGTGAGGTTTCTTCACCCCGCCTGTGGCAGGGGCACTCTTGCGAGCAGCCTTGGTAGCAAGCTGCTTACGCGGAGCCTTGCCTCCAGTACTCTTGCGCGCGGTTTGTTTAGTTCGGGCCATGCTGCGTGCGTCCGATCACCTCGACTGACGGAGCGAAACTGCGCTCCTGCCGGAGATCGGCAAAAGCGGCTTCGCCGCACGACCCATCTCTCTCCCTCCCATTGGCCGAAGCGTGAGAACCCGTCCGCGTGCGAGCGCGGAAGCGTACGCCAGGATGCTGGCTGGCGCTCATTTTCGGGCAACCGTGCAGTTCGCGGCTGCAAAGAGGTACACCGAAACGAAACCACTACCGCTGTACAATACAGCCTGCTGCGCATTTCTTTCGCCTTCCAGGCAACACATCAATCGACGCTGTAGCTCGTCGCTTCCCGAAGCGGCGCGACGGAGTGCGAGACGCCACCATTCACGCCAACAGCGCGCATCGCACTAGAGCGCCTCGCATCACCGAGGGCAAATGCGCACTGCCACGCCAAAAAAACTTGCTCCTTGCGTTGTCGCTTATTTGCGACCATTACGTAGATGGGCGAAGACGACGAGAGACCACCGGCAGTGTTGGTATATGCATACACGTCCGCGCAACGACAAGGAGTAAAACGCAACAAAACATTCTAACACAAACACCCCGTACATCCAACTGCCACTGAGCGCGCCTACTTGCTCAATCGCAGACAGTAACGGGACTCAATTTTATCTTCCTTTCCCTCTTAAGAATCACTCATACATACTTGCCAAACTACTAGGTGCGCTCAATGGCGGTTGGATGTACGGGGTGTTTGCGTTCGAATGTTTTGTTTCATTTTTACTCCTATTCCCTCGATATGTCGTCTCACTCTGGCTTCCCTCATGTCTCTTTCTCTACACTTTTATTCCCACCCTTTTAATCCCCCCTCACCCCCCATCCCTTGTGAGCTACCGCTGAGGTGTCGCATCCTGATGCAGACAGTTTCGGGGCTCACTTTCCTCTTCTTTTCCATCTTACACATCAGCAATCCCCCCCCCCCCCCCCCCAACCTCTAAGTGCTAAATATGTGGCACAAAAAGCAGGAAATGGACTCAATGAAAGGGTGAAAAATAATAATCATAATAGAAACGAAGATCAACACGCGCCTCAAAAAGCCCCATTCACTCCTCTTTCACATTTTCACGAGAAAATGAAGGTACACACATGGAGAACAATTTTTGTTATAGGTAGGCTTGCCTGAGCAGAACCACTGTCGTGCGCCTTGGTTACACATTCGACACGCCTCGTCCTGTGCGGAGGTGGGTGGGAAACCAAGGGTGCACTTGAAAATGCAATGCTCGTGGGTTGGTGTCGCCATCTGACGGCAGGCTCACGCGAGCGCGCCTTGCTTTCGAATTTCCCGCGCTCGAACCTCTCGCGTTTACATCATGGGCTAGTCCCCCCCCCCCCCCCCCTCTCGCGTGGGCGGCGAAGCCAGCCTCCCTAGAGTGACCACCTCTGCCGGCGAAATGGAAACACTTGTTGCGTAGCTGTCCGTCCAAGTAAAGCTTTCACAACTGCAGTGTTCGCAGCACCAGTACAGTACATGAGTGCCACTTCTATCAAGTGCAGCTTCCCTCAGCACGCTGCATGGGCAGCGCTTATTGTGTACTTGCTTCTGACTTGCGCAGAAATTCTGTTTAAACATCCCCTTCCACTTTTCTTTCTTTTTTTTTTTGTATTTTGCAGCTCGGCAGCGCCAGGTGTGAAAAAAAAAAAACAAACAAAAATTATTAGGCGTGACAATGTACACAATGTGTTATTGAATGGGGCACTTCTGAGTGCACAGCGGGCGCGGTAAACACGACCAACCTGTCACAATCAATTTTTTCATTTGTAAGTACACATCCCTTCTTCGTCTGGGTGCCCCACGGTAGAACATAGTGCGTTTTTATTTATTTTGACACAACGTGACGCGATCGTGTAGTGGGCATTCCAAAGAAAAAAGCGAGTTCGTGCTTCCTGAGCATAGTCGTGTCTCCAAGAATGCAGTGACCAGGGTAGAACGCTGCGCTCGGCTTCTTCCTTCGCGCGATAAGGTAACTAGGCGACGTTCGCTTGACGGGCCCGTTTTAGCAGCTTGGCTTGCAGGAAGGAGAGGAAGAACTCGCAGATGCGGCGATTGATTCGTGCATGCAGACCCAGGAGAAAGACGACGACGCGAACGAAATGCGGTGAACGTGACAAGTACCCAGCGCGATCAAGCTACTACTACACGAGGTGCTGCTCACCTGAGCGATGACGCAATGATATTGCAAAGAGGGACGGACGGGTATGGCGAACCGCTGGGATCACACTGCCGAAGCATCAAGTGGGTAGCCCTGAAGAGGGCTGTTGTGTTCTCGTTGGCTGGCTGCAGGCGACGCCGCTGGCTTCTTAGCCTCCGAATCCGTACAGGGTGCGGCCCTGACGCTTGAGGGCGTACACGACGTCCATGGCTGTCACGGTCTTCCTTTTGGCGTGCTCGGTGTAAGTGACGGCATCGCGGATCACGTTCTCGAGGAACACCTTGAGAACGCCGCGAGTTTCCTCGTAGATGAGGCCAGAGATGCGCTTGACACCGCCACGGCGCGCCAGACGACGGATGGCCGGCTTGGTTATGCCCTGGATGTTGTCACGCAACACCTTTCGATGACGCTTGGCGCCACCCTTCCCCAGCCCTTTGCCACCTTTGCCACGGCCAGACATGACGGCTTCCGAAGTTTCTGCTTCTGCTTCGAAACGCGCCCGGAAAGCGAATGCTCGACACGATCGAGTCGCGGTGTCGGCGCCGGCCCGCGAGACTGAGGAGGAAGGCGAACGGCGCACGCCGGTTGGTCGGCGGCCAGCTCGTCTCTCTCTCCCTCTTTTCTTCGCGAGGAGCGCGTTGGCCGCGCAGGTTGCTGCACTGACTATTTTTCTGCACTACAAGATTGAATATACACGGCAAACATGCTTTCGTTTGTTTGTTTGTTTTTAATTCTTTTCTCGTTACTGTTGCTAAGTTTCTTGCCCATTCATTCACGCACCCTTCACTGCTGCAAAATGGCGTATCAGTCGTATCAGCTGCCCCAGCGGCAAGGAGACATCAAACCGAGTAAGCGACAATTCATGTACGCGTACGTACAAGCCCAGCGGATACAACGCGTTCGCTAAAAAACGTTTCATCGTGTCCACTGAACATGACACACGCAATATTTGTCAAAACTCACAGCTGCAACAGCTCACCTGTGTGCCGCACGTAAATAAACTGCACACTTAACACTTTGCGACTACTCGTCCCCGGCGTGTGCCCCCCCCCCTCTTTTTTTTTTTTCTTTTCTATGTTCTCGCTTTCTCTCTAATCACATCAATGCCTCATTTGCACGCACGAAACCCGTTTCACGGCGTCACTTTGACGCCATCCTTGTCGCCAAACCAAGGGACTAACACACGCGGTCCGGGCACGGCCTCATGGCCGGAAATTTCTAAACAAAGCGTGCTCGCGTTGTTGTGGACGCCGGCACGTGAAATTCGGCAAAGTAACAGCACCTTTGGCTGGCTACGCGTGTCTCAAATTTTACTGTGGCAGCTCCACTACATATCGCGATACGGCAGTTTCACCGAAGCCACGCAACGCGACCGCGCTCATTTCAGCATTCACGGGGACGGCAGAGAGTGAGAGCGCACCTCCTCTCGGGCGCGCCTCTCCTCCCGTAAACACGGACTGTCAAGCGGTCCGGTCGCAGCGAAGTTTCCCCATCTCCTTGCGGGGTGGTTCAACACCTGCCCGTTTCAAGTGCACGGTTGCACTGTGAGGAACCCTGCAAGGGTCACGCAATTACAGGCAAAACAGCCCTAACTCTAAAGCGCCTTACATAGGACGAGATTGGAGCGTAAAATGCACCACCCTTTATGCATTCTTTCTTCTTTACAGCGTTGGAAGAGTGTTCGTTCGCTGCATGTTTTACGCATGCGTACTTTCGCTTACATAATACCTTCGGAGGCTGACAACCTGTTAAGTAATCTATCAACGACTATCCGGACGGCATCAGCTGTGCAAAGAAGATTTGCAGTTGGCCTTCCAGAGCCGTCCAGAGCACACAAAGTAGGTCTACACATCGTGGCAACCAATATTTCGAAAAAAGTGAATTGCGTAGTATTATAAAGAATACAACTTTCAGAATGAGCAAAACTGCTTGGTTTGACCAAAGTACAAAGAGGTGCGATTTATACCACATCGATCCATTTATTGAATTAAAAATTACGCTGGCATTAGATAGAATATCGGAAACTCTAATTGACCGATTGAGGCTAGGCACGGCATACACAAAAACATTTGTTTTTTTTTTTTCTTTGCACAGACACGGCAGAGCTGAAAGTCCCGAATGCGAATGCGGATTGATAGATGAAGACGTATGTCACCTTCTCGTAGACTGTCCACATCACGAGACGCCGTCTTAAGTCCGAACAGTTGGCATTAGACCGCAGACCGTTTAACATGAAGAAACTTCTGGGTCCGTGGCCTACTCGAGTTTTACAGTCGCACGCTTTAAAAGCATCAACACGTTCTTTACAAGACAGCGGGATTGCTGATAAGTATTAAGAAATAACGAACTTTCATTTGTAACAAATGTACTTATTATGTACAGTATCACGTGACTCTCATCATGTGTGTGTTGTGAAATGAATGACGTGTCGACAATTATGTACACACGAGCGAATGCATCTTTATACGGACCAGACGTGTGCTCTACTGTTTTGTGCTGGTGGACCGAATATTATCGAGGGACATTATATCAGAGACTTCATTCATTGACTTTCGAACATTTACTTACCATTGTGTTCTGATATGTGCGTATAAGTGTAAGTGTGTCTTTGCATATCTCTGCCCGAGTTTTCTACTTTCCATGCACTGCTTTGTACGTTTTGCTTCAAGATACGTGTTCAAGTTTAACTCAACGGCCAAGGAGTAGCCGGCGCCATAATGGTGCGCCGACATCTCCTTACATATCATATCAATAAGAAAAAAAGATGCGCGCCAATGCCCATCTATTGTATTCCCTTCTCACGTGCCCCAATACCAAACTGCGCGTGCCATTTCTGTGGTGCAAGTGTGTTTAAGTAGTCGCAGTTTCATCTTTCACAATCATGAGGGTTCCCATATTGAAAGTATTCCTTCCCCGAACTTGTGGCAGGGACGCACGATGCGAAATTACAAAATGATCGCGCTTGAAAGCTTCATACAAATGCACTGTCGACCCGCCGAACATAGTCAGTAATCTAAAACAAAGCGGAAATAAACGGTGCGTCCGCTCATTCATTTAAGGTAAGTTTCCCACCACATTCCGAATGGAACGTACCACTCATTTGTGCCTAGCACAGGCGCATTTGTTCTTTCGAAGAGAACACAGTGTTCCGCTACACCGTGTGATTATGTAAACGTCAAGCCGAGCAGTGTCGTTTGCTGGCCGGCCTGGCTATGTTTCTTTCGGCGACGCGCAAACGGAGCACTCGGTGCGAAAACGGGAAATGCCCATACCTCGTGTCGACCGCCTTTCTTTACTGGATTTCGTACTTCTTTGTGCACTATATAAATCACCTGCGTGGTACCCCTGTCATGCGTACGCACAGTTTTGTTTTTTCCTTCACTCGGGCTGTCGATACTTTGCTTTCGGACAATAATTAGCATGCAGTCCGCCGCCACGCTTTTCTGCTTCTACAGCTATTGTCACATGCGTCTATATATTTCTCCCCTATCTTTTCTTGCATCAATGCTTCCGCACATTTTTCACCGCGCCACGCACTTTAAGCTACATTCACTCCTCCTACAGTCTCGAAACGGGCCTGCCCTGCGCTCTCAAGAAATAAATGCCCCAATTTCGTAAACAAATGAATGGCGTGGCAGAGAAGGAACTCTGCGCTGTCTGATGAATGTGGCTGTACCCTTCACATCGGGCGGCAGCTATCACCACCTAGCCATAATGCTGACCTAACAAACAGCTACATTTATCTTGTTTTTTTTCTCTCTTTAAATAGTGAAGTATAGGACCGCGGTGCTTTGCAGTGAATGGTTTAGTTTTCACTCTTGCCTTGACTTTAGCCACCAATAAGATAACCACCTTCTAGTTAATTCTACCCGCCTAAAGTCTATTTTGCCCTCCCCCGTCTCTAAACCCCGGTGCTTTTGAAAAACTCTGCGCCATCATTCTAAACTATAAGGTGAAGCCCTTTACATAGCATTATCAAGTGTTCGGCAGTTTCCTTCTCTCCGCATGCACTGCATACCGTGTATACCCCTTCATATTTGGCCCGACATGTCGGAGTTGCTCGGGCAAGCGCTGACGCGAGTTTCCTATTCTATCATTTCCCAAGAGCTGAACACACTCGAGTTCATGTTACCTTTTTTTGAGAGAAGCGGCCACCTTCCCCCTGTTTTTTTTTTTTTTTTTTAATTACCACGCTCCTGGTTTTGTTTTCCCTCCATTACCGTACTTGTGGCACTTTTCTCCGCGCACTCGGTCTTCTCTAATTTACCTGTTCAACCTCCCCGAGCACACACGTCGAGCGCGGCACACCAACGCTCCTGCTAGCGGTGTTCAACAGAGAGAAGAGGATGGATTCGGAGCCGAATCTCTCAGCACAACCCCTATGCCGACGCAGACAATTTGGGTGGCTCTGAGAAGAGCCGTTGATTTGTCGTTGCTCGCTGTGGCCCACGACGCACGCCTACTTGGAGCTGGTGTACTTGGTGACGGCTTTTGTACCCTCGGACACCGCGTGCTTGGCCAGCTCTCCGGGCAGCAGCAGGCGCACCGCGGTCTGGATCTCCCGGCTCGTGATGGTCGAGCGCTTGTTGTAGTGAGCAAGGCGTGACGACTCGGCGGCGATACGCTCGAAGATGTCGTTCACGAAGCTGTTCATGATGGACATGGCCTTGCTGGAGACACCAGTGTCGGGGTGCACCTGCTTCAGCACCTTATAGATGTAGATGGAGAAGCTCTCCTTCCTGCGGCGCTTCTTCTTCTTCTTGTCCGTGGCGCGCACATTCTTCTGCGCCTTGCCGGCCTTCTTGACGGCTTTGCCAGACGGTTGGGGAGGCATGATTTCACACAACACGCACGCGAGACCAGAGTCGAATGCGCGTGTCCCCCCGTCTCGCCGCGCTTAAATATGAGCGAGGGGTGTTGACGAGATCAGCACAACGCGCGCGCCCCATTGGTTCGCACGGCTTCTCTCTCTCACACTCTCATCCGTTCCCCGCGAGCGGCGGCGCGCGATGGTGGCAACGGAAACCATTCGAGCACGGCTCTCATCTCAGAAGGCAGCAGCTTTCTTGTTTTCGGCAACCGGCGTCGTTGGAGGTGTTGGTTGGTTCGAGTGGGAGGAGACCCGCTGTTCGCATGCGGTGACCCGGCGGACTCCTGCACAGGTTTTCGTCGGTTTTGGTGAGGTTTCTTGTCCCCTTTTCTCTGCCTTTTTTTTTTTTTTTTTTTTTCAGGTTAGGCTAGCTCCTAACTGACTTGGTAGCCCCGTGGTGGTGGTACCACGATGTCTACCAGTCTGCTCTCGCAGATTAGGCCGCGGGTGCACTACGCACGCGTGCCTAAGGGCGTCGGCAGTGCCGACATTTGCAAAGAGCTCGTGAAGCGCTTCACGCCCAGTGAGCTGACGTGTGTTCAGGATTATGGCTTAGGGAAGTTTGAGGTGACATTCGCGAATGACGAGGCGAATCGGCGGTTTTTAGACGATCCCGTCCTCGCCATTCGCGATGCGAGGATCAGGTTTCAGTACCGAGGTGTTCGGGTCAAGGTGGTGCGCATCATTGGCTTCCCGGCGGACGCGGATAAGCGCATCATAGTACAACTGTTGGAGAGGTTTGGAAAGGTTTTGGAAGTGGCGCGAGAGGAATCACCGTATCTGCCGGGGGTCTCGACCGGCGTCCTCATGATCAAGATGGAGATGCACAAGAGTGTCCCCAACCTGCTCGAGGTGAGGGACGTCATCGTCCAGTTTGAGTATGAGGGCGTCGCGCGGGTTTGCCGGCGCTGCTACAAGACTGGACACCATGCGGCGAAGTGCACTGTGCCACAGTGTGTGCGCTGTGGGGCTTTTGGTCACGACCAGTGCGCGGTAAAATGCAAGCACTGCGGCGGCGATCATGGCCCCTCACAGTGCAAGGCGCGGACGAATTCGTCGGCCGCCCCGCCTGTAGCCTCTTCTTCTTCCCAGGAGCAGGTGAGCGGCGTTGCGGAGGATCGGGAGGCTGCTCCAGGGGACGCCGAGGGCTCGACCCAGCCACAGCCGGAGCCCATTAGCGAACGGGCTCCAGGAGGGGAAGAGCAGGAGGCGGGGTCGGAATTAGCTGAGGCCCCCACCCTCTCTGCTGCCGCCGAGCCGTCGCCGGCCTCGCCTGCCGGTGCGCCCGGGACCAGCCCTGCTGACGCGCCTGCTGCCGAGGAGACACAGGAACCCATGAGCTGGACGGACGCTGTTCGGGGCAAGAAGCGGCGCGCCAACCGATCACCAGGGCCCTCCAAGGAGAGGCTGGCGGCGGCTCCGAGCGGCGGCCCCGGCAGCCCTAAGGACGACCTCCCGGTTCCGAAGCGAGCCGCAGCGACAGAGTCCGACGAGGAGTCCACCTCGTCGACTGTCACGGACGGTACCACGGGTGAGTTGAACAACAGTTCTTCTTGCCCTAACTGTGGACCAGGCAATTGCGAGTGTTCGTTAATGTCTAACACAGTGTACTCGTCCACGAACGAGGATTCCCTCTCCGAGGGGGACTCTCGTTCGTAGGTTTTATATTAGGTAGCTTTTCAGCAGCTGATACCTTCGAGTATCTGCTGTTTTCTTCTCTTCTGTGATTTTCTTTTCGCTTCTTGCCTATTCTAGAGTCTGTCTTCTCTCCTATCTTTCATCATGGCTTCTTCTCTAACTATTGCTACCTTTAATTGTCGGGGTATTACTAGAGCAGCGAAACAAGCTGAGGTCATTCATTTAGCTCGGTCTCGAAAAATAGACATTCTCCTTTTGCAGGAAACTTTTGTGTCTAAATTGCAACAGATTAAGAACTTTGACAGAACGTTTGGCACAAAATCCTACTGGAATTATGGTGGCGCACATTGCCGGGGAGTTGCTGTCATTTTAATGCCACGATTCACCGGTTCTGTGCTACGCTACGCCAGGGATTCGGACGGCCGTGTTCTGTCAGTGGATCTTGACTCTGGCGTTAGAATTGTGAATGTGTATGCTCCAGCAAAGCGCGGACAGCAGAAAGATTTCTTTAATTCCCTAGATTCTTATCTAGTTGGCCCTTCCCGTGTCATTTTAGTAGGCGATTTCAACTGTGTTTTAGAAAAAGCGGATCGCGTTTCCCTCAAAGGAACTCCAAAGTTTAGAGACGGAAACGGCGAGCTAGAGTTGCGGGAGCTTGTTAAAGAGCTGGGGCTTGTCGATGCTTGGCGGTCCCTCCGTCCTCTCCAGTCAGGCATGACTTGGACGGGGAGGGGGAGCCGCTCGAGGATCGATCGTTTTTATGTCTCGCCCTCGCTTGCTCCTAGCATGCACTCTAGCTGGCTGTGTTCTTCCGCGTTGAGTGACCATAGCCTCCTTGCTCTGAGATTTGCCGACTCTAGTTTGGTGCCATGGGGCAAGCGACCGTGGCGTTTAAATCCACGGCTCCTTAAAGATAAGGACGCCACAAAAGATGTGGCGACCTACCTCATAGGTTCACTCCTTGGCGAACAGAACTTAGACGGTAGCGATTGGGACACGGTGAAGGCCGGAGTCGCGGAGCGCTTTCGGGATTGGGGCAAGAGGCGGGCGCGGGAGGAGCGCGCCGAGATCAAAGCGGTCTCTGACGCGATCCTCCTGCTCTCAAAGCCATTGTCCTGCGGCCTGGGGGTAACCGCGGCTCTTACTTCACTGCGCAAAGAATATAGAGTCCTGCTCCAGCGACGCTGGGACCGCTTGCGGGCCACAGCACGCGCAGAGCAGTGGGAAATGGAGGCTTGGTGCAGCAGAAATGTCCTTCGCAGACACTTGGCTAGGAAGAGCTCAGCGATAACCTCTTTGGTCGATCCTAACACAGGCGGCTTAGTGGAAACGCAGGACGAAGTATTAGAGGTGGCAAGACAGTTCTACAGGAACCTTTACGCCGAACCACCTCCCACTCCGTACTCGTTTCCTTTCACCAAAACTTACGAGGACTTTGATATTTGTGACACTCCCTTCGTCGAAGAGGAGGTGTTTGCAGCCCTTAAATCCATGAAGCATAATCGCAGCCCAGGTTCAGATGGTTTGACAGTCGAGTTTTATGTCAAGTTTTGGAGAGTTTTGGGGGGGCCTTTTACCACATTGGCAAACAGGCTTCTCCGTGAGGGGACCCTGTCAGCAACTCAAAGAGAGGGGCGGATCACTCTCCTGTGCAAGGATGAGACGAGACGCACCGACCTGAGAGCCTGGCGGCCCATCACCCTCTTGAACTGTGATTACAAGCTCATAGCTAAGTGCCTGTCCGTTCGACTCACTCCAGTGCTCAGTACTGTTTTGGGTCCGTACCAGGCGTGTTGTGTCCAAAATAGGTCGTGCCAACTTCATGGTTTCGCTATCAGGGACCTCATAGAATGGTCGAATTCTCGCAACCTAAGTGGAATCCTTTGTTCTTTTGATCAAGAAAAGGCTTTTGATATTATCAGTCACAAGTACATCTTCAAAGTTTTAAAGCAGGCGGGCTTCAGTTCAAAGTTCATCAGCATGGTCAGGGCTCTCTACTTTCGTCCTAGTTCTGCTGTTGTCATACAAGATCGCGTCTCGGAGTCGTTCGGTGTGTGCCGTGGAGTCCGACAGGGTGACCCACTGTCGCCCGCTCTCTACGTGCTCGCATTCGAGCCGCTCTTGCAGAGGCTTTCTAAAGACACCAGCATAGGTAGATTTCCCCTTCCGCCAGGTTCCCCCCCGGTGGCAATGTTTGCCTATGCAGATGACCTCTCTATCGTCGTCCCGGACGAGGCAACTGTTTGCACCGTCTTGGACGTTATGGAGGGGTACTGCTCGGCGAGCGGCGCCAGAATAAATAAGTCAAAGAGCGCAGTCATGTATCTGAACTGTGCTCCCTCCAGTCCACGTCCTGTACATGGGCTCCCCATAAAGAAACGCCTACGTATATTAGGTTTCCATTTCGAGCCAGATGGCCTGACTACCGAAAACTGGCGGTTAGCAAGGCAAAAGCTTACTGATAGGATTGAGGAACTCGGTGCCTTGTCTTGTCCGCTTACAGCCAGGGCCACGATAATTCAATCACTGTTGTTCAGTTTCCTCACGTACATAGGTTCGGTTATGCCAGTTAAACCCCACACCAAAGTTATCTTGGAAAAGAAAGTTTTCAAATTCTTTTGGGGTCGTGCCGCTCCTTTTGTGGCGCGCCCCGTGTTGAAGTTGCGCAGGGACGAAGGAGGATTAGGTATTCCCGACCTTAGCGTTGTGACCACGGCATTACATGTTAAATGGACACGGGTAGCTCTTGAGTCAGATATGCTCCTTACTAGAAGCTTTGCGTCTTATTTCCTGAGTACCAGGCTGAGGTTGTTCTCGCCTGGGGCATTTTCGAATTCCGTGCCTCGGGCGGGAACGCCTTCTGCCTTCTATGCAGGGGCCGCTTCTACTTTGGCCCGTCTCCAAGAGGTCGACCCCGAGATAGATTTAGATTCAATCGAACTCCGCGAGTTAGTCGATAGACTCGCTCCGGAGCTACCCGAATGCTACAGAGAACACGACCTGTCCGAATACAGTCCTAACTGGCGGTTAATTACTGCCAGTTTCCTGGACGCCAAGCGCGCTACATTCATGTATCGCCTGGCCAGAGATCGCCTGCCTCTAAGCTTCAGGCCTTTCACAAGAATTGCTCAACGAGGAGTGTGCCCTTTTTGTGGCACTAAGGAGGACCTGGTTCACGTGTTCTCTCAGTGCGCACTACCAGCTGCCCTCCATCGAAGGATAGCTAGCTTGTTTGGCCACCCAGGTGTTCCTTTCAACACCGTTCGTTTTCTTCAACCCCTGTCGCGACAAGCGGCTAAGCAATACGTGCTTCTGCTTGTTGAGTGCTCGTACCAAGTGTGGGTTGCACGGTGCTGTGCCGTCTTTGATGGCAAGCGACCCGGGCTTCTCGAAGTGCTTGCAAAAGTACGGAAGGAGGTCTGGTTCGTTCTCCACCGAGAGTGGCAGCGCCTTGGTGCAAAGAAGTTCTACGAGACGTGGCACCGTCCGGCAGTGATTTTCAGTGAGGCAGGAGGGCAGATAACCATCAACTTTTAATGATGGCTTTCTCTAAGGCTCCACGACTAGGCCTAGTGAGCCAGTCGCCCCCGAGTTTGGTTTCTTCTTTGACTTCTACTTCTTTGAATTCTAATTCCTCCTCCTCTTACTTCTTTGACTTCTACTTCTTTGAATTCTAATTCCTCCTCCTCTTACTTCTTTGACTTCTACTTCTTTGAATTCTAATTCCTCCTCCTCTTACTTCTTTGACTTCTACTTCTTTGAATTCTAATTCCTCCTGCTCTTACTTCTTTTCCTCTCTTCTTTGACTTCTACTTCTTTAAATTCTATTACTGCGATTGCGCAGCGCAGTAATAGAATTTAGAGTAGTAGGAGTTTCATTTCTTTTCCTCTCTACCTTTCTTCTTTGACTTCTACTTCTTTGAATTCTAATTCCTCCTCCTCTTACTTCTTTGACTTCTACTTCTTTGAATTCTAATTCCTCCTCCTCTTACTTCTTTTCCTCTCTTCTTTGACTTCTACTACTCTAAATTCTATTACTGCGATTGCGCAGCGCAGTAATAAAATTTAGAGTAGGAGTTCAATTCCTCTGACTTCATTTCCTCTCTTCTTTGACTTCTACTTCTTTAAATTCTATTACTGCGATTGCGCAGCGCAGTAATAGAATTTAGAGTAGTAGGAGTTTCATTTCTTTTCCTCTCTACCTTTCTTCTTTGACTTCTACTTCTTTGAATTCTAATTCCTCCTCCTCTTACTTCTTTTCCTCTCTTCTTTGACTTCTACTTCTTTAAATTCTATTACTGCGATTGCGCAGCGCAGTAATAGAATTTAGAGTAGTAGGAGTTTCATTTCTTTTCCTCTCTACCTTTCTTCTTTGACTTCTACTTCTTTGAATTCTAATTCCTCCTCCTCTTACTTCTTTGACTTCTACTTCTTTGAATTCTAATTCCTCCTCCTCTTACTTCTTTTCCTCTCTTCTTTGACTTCTACTTCTTTAAAATCTATTACTGCGTTTGCGCAGCACCGTAATAGAATTTAAAGTAGTCAGTAACAAAGTAAAGCTTTCCTCATTTCTCTTACGCATCTTCTCTCCACCATCTCGTCTTCCCCCTTTTTCCTTTCTCCTCCTTGGCCTCCTTTTATTTACTTTTCTTTCTCTTACTGTTCTGTTACACGCAAACTAACTATGCTTTTATTTCTTACTACTTTTTTCACCCCTTTTTCACCTCCGGTCCGGCAGACTTTGTTTCTCTCTGAAACAGTCCCCTTTTTTACTTCTTTTTGTCATCTTTCTGTTTATTTTTTCATTCCTTCTTTGTTCTCATGTTATTTCTTTTGTCATTCGTTGTTTTGTTTTCATTCTATTGTATTTTTCTTTTCTCGATAAATTGTTACCTTTTTTTTAATTTTTCAATTTTTTTACTTCTCTCACCATTTCTTTCTTTTGCTCTTTTCTTTAGATTTTTATTCATTTCGACTTCTTTTGCTTGTTTTTTTTTCGTTCCTTCTTCCTTTTATCTATTCCTTAGTTTGTTATTTAGCTTCCTAATTGTTTTCTTTGTTTTGCTTTTAGTTATTATTGCTTCTTTGTACTGATTGCTTCCTTTTTATTTCTTCTAATTTTGTTTTTTTCTTTTAATTTTGTTTTTTTTTTCTTTCACCGCTGTTTTTTATTTTCTTGTTTGCTCCATTACTGTTTGCTCTCTTTCACTTAGCTTTTTCGCTTTTTTATTTTTTGTTCTGGTTTCCTGTAAACCTTCGTTTTGTAATCTTTTCATGTTCTGTTCTTCCCATATTCATCAATTCCTTCTTTCCCTTTCCCAATTGTTCCTTCTTTCCCTATTCGAATATTTTCGTTTCCTTTGTTCTTTTTCTTGTTTTCTTAATTTTGTTTCTTACTGCTCCTTTTTTCCTTTCAGTTTGGTTTCCTCACTACTACCACCCCATTTTCATTTTAGTTTTCTCTTCATCTTTCTTCTGTTCGTCCTTTCTTCTTTTCTCGTTTTGTCTTTTTCATTTCTTATTTTATATTTTTTTAATTTTTCACTACTATTGTTCTTTTCACAGTTTTCTCCTTTTTACTATGATTTCGGATGCATTACTTTTCCTATCTCCTCTTTCCTTCCATTTCTGGGTGTCCTCATTCCTTTTCCCTATTTCTCATTCCGTTCCCTATCCTTTTTAATCCCTCCTTCCCTCGTGAGCCACTGTTGAGTTGGCGAACGATGCAGACAGTTACCTTACTTTCGTCTTTACTTTTCTCCTTCGAAAATCCACAAGCGGCCCCTCTCGACTTCCTGAAGAGCACCGCAAAGGCTGTGTTCCAATTCTTCGACAGCACGTAGACTGCTTAGAAGACAGCACCGAGCCCGCACGGTCCGAGAATTAAAATGCGCCACCTCGCGTCGATAAGGAAAAGGTAAAATCGACAAACTCCACACTTGTATTTTCTGTATTATAATTGTATTTTCTGCATTGAAATAAAAAATTAAACATTACTCACAATGAGCAATTTTTATGTTTGTTTTTTTTTTGTGCAAACGATCAGTCCAACGAGAATTGTTCTATCTGATCTAGTCGCTGACCCACCATCTTGTTTAGACAGCAAAATAGCCTGCATCATATTTGTCTACGATGCGACCTTCTTGCAACTGCATTGTTACCGGCAACAATAAGCATTCCAACGGGACTTAAGATGGTCACCATTCATTCATCTCTTTATTTAGGCGTGTACAGTTAGTACTTAAACACACCCAATATTGTTATGCAAGTTTCCATCACAAACTAGACAAATAAGTCCGACTCGTCCAATAACTCTTTCCTAGCCTCCAAGAACTCCTATACTACTATCTCGTTTATAGATGAATTGGAGAGAAAAGTCCCACCCATAACTGTCTCCTTTTCCCATCAGCACAACAGCTGCGGTGCCCACAGCCATGAAACAGCTTTACTGAACATTTCCTTTCAATATCACAACCCCCCCCCCCCCCCCACTCTACCCTATCATCGGATGACTGTGCTCCTCCAGCAGTTTCAAACACGCCAGCTCTGAAAAGAACACTTCCAGCTTAGTGCTCCTGCTCATACATGATTTCAGCATAATGCTGAAGTCATGTATGAGCGTGATGTGCTTTTTACACTACCTATTATTTCCTCCCACGTTCAGCTTGCACACACGTGAGACCACAATACAGTTAACAACAATACACGATATGTTATCCAATGTGCAATATACCTACCACACAATCTGAAGTGATTCTTAAAAGAGAAAAGAAGAGAAAAGTGAGCCCCACTATTGTGTGCTTCAGTGAGCGACACCGCCACACCAGCTCACGAGGGATGGGGGTGAGGGATGGGGGGAGGAGAGCTAAAAAGGATAGGAGTAAAGATGTAAGAAATCCGAAGAAGGAGAAGAGAGGAAGAGACGTGAAGTGTGAGCCAGAGCGAGCGACGACAAAATGAGGGGATGGAAGAGATAGGAAAGATGGGAGCACGGTGACTTGAGTCCGATGACGGGGCGCACCTGCGAGAGCTCCTTTCGGCGTCGGTGGATGGCGTACAGCAAGTCCAGTAAGTCAGAGCTGCACGTCGGAGGTGGAAGGTCGTCGGCGGCAGGAGGTGACGTAGGACGAGCCCAGTCGGCCAGAGCTACGCTGACGCCGGAGATCGCAAGCGGAGTGGTTCTTAAGAGAAAGGAAGAGAAAAGTGAGCCCCGTTATTGTCTGCTTCAGTGAGCGACACCGCCACAGAGCTCACAAAGGGATGGGGGTAAGGAGGGATAAAAGGGTAGAAGTAAAGGTATAGGAAAGAGGAAGAAGAAGCAACAACAAACTGAGGGGATAGAAGAGACAGGAAAGATGGAAGAACGGTCACTGGAGTCCGAGGACGGGGTGCACTTGCGAGAGATGTTGACGGCGTCTGTAGATGGCGTAGAGCAGGTCCAGTAGGTCAGAGCTGCGCTGTCACCGAAGACAGCCGGCGACAGGAGGTGACGTAGGGCCAGCCCAGTCGGCCAGAGCTACGATGACGCCGAAGGTCGCGAGCGCGCGGAGCGCGCGGGCGCACAACCGGCCGGCACGAAATCCAGGGAGCGTCCGGAGATCGCAAGCGCGCAGAGTGGTGGGTGGTAGTGGTTACAATGAAGAGGAAAAAGGCACCTAATTTCTGTCTGCCTTCAGGCGACACGGCGCAGTGCCTTATAGGGGTGGGGGGAAGGAGGGATAAAAAGAATAGAAGGAAAGTAGAAGCAGAAGAAGACAGCCAACGAGAGGAAAAAGAAGGAGATAGGAAAGTGGGGATCCGGTCGAAGCAGTCCAAGGGCGGGGTGCCACAATGCGAGAGCTACACGGCATCAGGAGACCGCGGAGGGCGAACCAGTCGGCGGGAGCTACGCTGAAGTCGGAGATCGCGAGGGCACAACCGTCCAGCTTGAAATCCTGCGAGCGAATCGCAGAGTGCCCGACCGGTCGGCCTGAAATCCAGCAAGTGAGTCCACCACACAATTTGATTGGCTATGAAAGAGGAAAAGGAAGAGAAAAGCGCTGTCCCGTTACTGCCTCTCTGAATGAGGGCACCTCCACAGGAAAGCGCAGGGAAGGGGGAATGGGAATGAAAGAGTCAGAAGAGAAGAGGTAAGAATAGAGTGGTGAAATGCATTCGATCACTGGCCCCGCGCACGCGCGCAAGAAACAACGCAGCACACGCAACCGAGTGAAAGACCGCCGAGAAGCCGGAGACGATGAATGCGCCCGAGTAGTGAAAAAAAAAAAAAAAAAAGAAAGTCACTCACACGCACACACCACCGAACAGGCAGGAAGAAGTTTTGGGCGCTCCGCAATCACGAGGGAAGGGGAGAGAGTGTCCGCTCCGACGAGAGAGGCTCCGTAGGAGAGAAGAAGGCCGTCAGGCAGGTGGGAGTGGCTAAGTAAACAGTCACGTGGGACTCCGAGGGGGCGTGGCGCGCGGCACAGAAAACAACAACACGTGGGATTGTAACGGGCCTCTTTAGAGGCGCGTGAAAAGGTTCGCGTCGCCAAAAAAGTCTAGGAGCGCATAGAACGCCCGGCGAAGTGTTGCAACATTCGCCGAGGGGAACAGCAAGTGTTCTGCACTCACGTGTGGCAGGCCGAGTTTCCCGTAGCTGTTGCAGAGCCGGCGACGAATGTCCGCGTATCCCGGGCACTGGCACAGGATGTGTTCAACGGTCTCGTCTGCCGGACACTGCACACACGAAGGGCTGCCACTGCCACGCTGTTTGGAGAGCAGTTGAGCTGTTCGGCCGCATCCAGCACGAAGGCGCAGCAGGAAAGCACGAGCACGCCGCCCGATTCCCGTTGACGGGAGGCGTGCGACAGGCTTGCCGGCTGCTGTGCGGGGGTCTGGGTGAAGAGCTCGGACGTGGCGTGCGATTATGAGTCGCGCCACATCGTAGTCCCGAACGAAGTTCGTTGTGGGAGTGGAGGGGTCGTGGGCGTCCCTTGCGAGCTCGTCGGCTGCCTCGTTGCCGCGCACTCCGACGTGTGAGGGCACCCACTGAAACGACACATCGCACCCACTGCGGATGATCACGGTGAACTTGCGCGTGATGCGCTGCGCGATCGAAGAGCCATTTTCGCCCCTCGCAAGGGTGAGGAGGGCCGCCCGAGAGTCGCAGAAGATGACGGCCGAAGACGGGAGGAGCTCGGCCACACAATCTCTCACCTTTCCTTGTATGCTGCCAAGCGAGTTCGTGCTTCCTGAGCATAGTCGTGTCTCCAAGAATGCAGTGACCAGGGTAGAACGCTGCGCTCGGCTTCTTCCTTCGCGCGATAAGGTAACTAGGCGACGTTCGCTTGACGGGCCCGTTTTAGCAGCTTGGCTTGCAGGAAGGAGAGGAAGAACTCGCAGATGCGGCGATTGATTCGTGCATGCAGACCCAGGAGAAAGACGACGACGCGAACGAAATGCGGTGAACGTGACAAGTACCCAGCGCGATCAAGCTACTACTACACGAGGTGCTGCTCACCTGAGCGATGACGCAATGATATTGCAAAGAGGGACGGACGGGTATGGCGAACCGCTGGGATCACACTGCCGAAGCATCAAGTGGGTAGCCCTGAAGAGGGCTGTTGTGTTCTCGTTGGCTGGCTGCAGGCGACGCCGCTGGCTTCTTAGCCTCCGAATCCGTACAGGGTGCGGCCCTGACGCTTGAGGGCGTACACGACGTCCATGGCTGTCACGGTCTTCCTTTTGGCGTGCTCGGTGTAAGTGACGGCATCGCGGATCACGTTCTCGAGGAACACCTTGAGAACGCCGCGAGTTTCCTCGTAGATGAGGCCAGAGATGCGCTTGACACCGCCACGGCGCGCCAGACGACGGATGGCCGGCTTGGTTATGCCCTGGATGTTGTCACGCAACACCTTTCGATGACGCTTGGCGCCACCCTTCCCCAGCCCTTTGCCACCTTTGCCACGGCCAGACATGACGGCTTCCGAAGTTTCTGCTTCTGCTTCGAAACGCGCCCGGAAAGCGAATGCTCGACACGATCGAGTCGCGGTGTCGGCGCCGGCCCGCGAGACTGAGGAGGAAGGCGAACGGCGCACGCCGGTTGGTCGGCGGCCAGCTCGTCTCTCTCTCCCTCTTTTCTTCGCGAGGAGCGCGTTGGCCGCGCAGGTTGCTGCACTGACTATTTTTCTGCACTACAAGATTGAATATACACGGCAAACATGCTTTCGTTTGTTTGTTTGTTTTTAATTCTTTTCTCGTTACTGTTGCTAAGTTTCTTGCCCATTCATTCACGCACCCTTCACTGCTGCAAAATGGCGTATCAGTCGTATCAGCTGCCCCAGCGGCAAGGAGACATCAAACCGAGTAAGCGACAATTCATGTACGCGTACGTACAAGCCCAGCGGATACAACGCGTTCGCTAAAAAACGTTTCATCGTGTCCACTGAACATGACACACGCAATATTTGTCAAAACTCACAGCTGCAACAGCTCACCTGTGTGCCGCACGTAAATAAACTGCACACTTAACACTTTGCGACTACTCGTCCCCGGCGTGTGCCCCCCCCCCTCTTTTTTTTTTTTCTTTTCTATGTTCTCGCTTTCTCTCTAATCACATCAATGCCTCATTTGCACGCACGAAACCCGTTTCACGGCGTCACTTTGACGCCATCCTTGTCGCCAAACCAAGGGACTAACACACGCGGTCCGGGCACGGCCTCATGGCCGGAAATTTCTAAACAAAGCGTGCTCGCGTTGTTGTGGACGCCGGCACGTGAAATTCGGCAAAGTAACAGCACCTTTGGCTGGCTACGCGTGTCTCAAATTTTACTGTGGCAGCTCCACTACATATCGCGATACGGCAGTTTCACCGAAGCCACGCAACGCGACCGCGCTCATTTCAGCATTCACGGGGACGGCAGAGAGTGAGAGCGCACCTCCTCTCGGGCGCGCCTCTCCTCCCGTAAACACGGACTGTCAAGCGGTCCGGTCGCAGCGAAGTTTCCCCATCTCCTTGCGGGGTGGTTCAACACCTGCCCGTTTCAAGTGCACGGTTGCACTGTGAGGAACCCTGCAAGGGTCACGCAATTACAGGCAAAACAGCCCTAACTCTAAAGCGCCTTACATAGGACGAGATTGGAGCGTAAAATGCACCACCCTTTATGCATTCTTTCTTCTTTACAGCGTTGGAAGAGTGTTCGTTCGCTGCATGTTTTACGCATGCGTACTTTCGCTTACATAATACCTTCGGAGGCTGACAACCTGTTAAGTAATCTATCAACGACTATCCGGACGGCATCAGCTGTGCAAAGAAGATTTGCAGTTGGCCTTCCAGAGCCGTCCAGAGCACACAAAGTAGGTCTACACATCGTGGCAACCAATATTTCGAAAAAAGTGAATTGCGTAGTATTATAAAGAATACAACTTTCAGAATGAGCAAAACTGCTTGGTTTGACCAAAGTACAAAGAGGTGCGATTTATACCACATCGATCCATTTATTGAATTAAAAATTACGCTGGCATTAGATAGAATATCGGAAACTCTAATTGACCGATTGAGGCTAGGCACGGCATACACAAAAACATTTGTTTTTTTTTTTTCTTTGCACAGACACGGCAGAGCTGAAAGTCCCGAATGCGAATGCGGATTGATAGATGAAGACGTATGTCACCTTCTCGTAGACTGTCCACATCACGAGACGCCGTCTTAAGTCCGAACAGTTGGCATTAGACCGCAGACCGTTTAACATGAAGAAACTTCTGGGTCCGTGGCCTACTCGAGTTTTACAGTCGCACGCTTTAAAAGCATCAACACGTTCTTTACAAGACAGCGGGATTGCTGATAAGTATTAAGAAATAACGAACTTTCATTTGTAACAAATGTACTTATTATGTACAGTATCACGTGACTCTCATCATGTGTGTGTTGTGAAATGAATGACGTGTCGACAATTATGTACACACGAGCGAATGCATCTTTATACGGACCAGACGTGTGCTCTACTGTTTTGTGCTGGTGGACCGAATATTATCGAGGGACATTATATCAGAGACTTCATTCATTGACTTTCGAACATTTACTTACCATTGTGTTCTGATATGTGCGTATAAGTGTAAGTGTGTCTTTGCATATCTCTGCCCGAGTTTTCTACTTTCCATGCACTGCTTTGTACGTTTTGCTTCAAGATACGTGTTCAAGTTTAACTCAACGGCCAAGGAGTAGCCGGCGCCATAATGGTGCGCCGACATCTCCTTACATATCATATCAATAAGAAAAAAAGATGCGCGCCAATGCCCATCTATTGTATTCCCTTCTCACGTGCCCCAATACCAAACTGCGCGTGCCATTTCTGTGGTGCAAGTGTGTTTAAGTAGTCGCAGTTTCATCTTTCACAATCATGAGGGTTCCCATATTGAAAGTATTCCTTCCCCGAACTTGTGGCAGGGACGCACGATGCGAAATTACAAAATGATCGCGCTTGAAAGCTTCATACAAATGCACTGTCGACCCGCCGAACATAGTCAGTAATCTAAAACAAAGCGGAAATAAACGGTGCGTCCGCTCATTCATTTAAGGTAAGTTTCCCACCACATTCCGAATGGAACGTACCACTCATTTGTGCCTAGCACAGGCGCATTTGTTCTTTCGAAGAGAACACAGTGTTCCGCTACACCGTGTGATTATGTAAACGTCAAGCCGAGCAGTGTCGTTTGCTGGCCGGCCTGGCTATGTTTCTTTCGGCGACGCGCAAACGGAGCACTCGGTGCGAAAACGGGAAATGCCCATACCTCGTGTCGACCGCCTTTCTTTACTGGATTTCGTACTTCTTTGTGCACTATATAAATCACCTGCGTGGTACCCCTGTCATGCGTACGCACAGTTTTGTTTTTTCCTTCACTCGGGCTGTCGATACTTTGCTTTCGGACAATAATTAGCATGCAGTCCGCCGCCACGCTTTTCTGCTTCTACAGCTATTGTCACATGCGTCTATATATTTCTCCCCTATCTTTTCTTGCATCAATGCTTCCGCACATTTTTCACCGCGCCACGCACTTTAAGCTACATTCACTCCTCCTACAGTCTCGAAACGGGCCTGCCCTGCGCTCTCAAGAAATAAATGCCCCAATTTCGTAAACAAATGAATGGCGTGGCAGAGAAGGAACTCTGCGCTGTCTGATGAATGTGGCTGTACCCTTCACATCGGGCGGCAGCTATCACCACCTAGCCATAATGCTGACCTAACAAACAGCTACATTTATCTTGTTTTTTTTCTCTCTTTAAATAGTGAAGTATAGGACCGCGGTGCTTTGCAGTGAATGGTTTAGTTTTCACTCTTGCCTTGACTTTAGCCACCAATAAGATAACCACCTTCTAGTTAATTCTACCCGCCTAAAGTCTATTTTGCCCTCCCCCGTCTCTAAACCCCGGTGCTTTTGAAAAACTCTGCGCCATCATTCTAAACTATAAGGTGAAGCCCTTTACATAGCATTATCAAGTGTTCGGCAGTTTCCTTCTCTCCGCATGCACTGCATACCGTGTATACCCCTTCATATTTGGCCCGACATGTCGGAGTTGCTCGGGCAAGCGCTGACGCGAGTTTCCTATTCTATCATTTCCCAAGAGCTGAACACACTCGAGTTCATGTTACCTTTTTTTGAGAGAAGCGGCCACCTTCCCCCTGTTTTTTTTTTTTTTTTTTAATTACCACGCTCCTGGTTTTGTTTTCCCTCCATTACCGTACTTGTGGCACTTTTCTCCGCGCACTCGGTCTTCTCTAATTTACCTGTTCAACCTCCCCGAGCACACACGTCGAGCGCGGCACACCAACGCTCCTGCTAGCGGTGTTCAACAGAGAGAAGAGGATG